>NW_021940039.1:1049865-1339865 GCF_001715985.3 Manacus vitellinus | reverse complement strand
TGAGAGTTTAGATGAATAAAAAAAAACTTGAGGTGTTTTTCCTTTTTTTTTTTTCCTCTTACTAATAAGTGCTTTACCTTGTGTTGATTTAACTCAAATATTCCTTCTGGATTAAATCATAAATGTTTGATTGCTAGAAACAACTTTTGCCTGCACTACCATGCAGATCATCTCTCTCCCTTGCATACAGAAACACATGGAGAAATCGAGGGGTTTGCACTGTGCATCTTGGGCTGCAGGGACTTGGCACTCTGACAATTTTTTTCTTCCAAAAAAACAATAAACCAGAAGCTTTAAGAAATAAACCTAACTGGCCTGATTTGTAACCTATATATTTCTCAGAGCTCTAAATTCATCAGTAAAAACATGGATGAAGCTCTTCCTCTCTGGTTTACTTAAATGTTCACAGGTGATTTTTCAAATCCAGATCTGTCAGCTCTGGACATGTTCTCCTCTTTCAGAATGTCCAGTTACCAGGACCAGAAAATACTCCTGTGCATCAACAGGAAAAACGTTTCTGAAATCTACTCGAGGCTGAGGAGTTCAGCCTCCTCTCTTTTGCTTCCCCTTTAAGTTTGCATGTGCAAAATACGTGACAATGTAAGAACCCACCCCCAGAGCCACACAAACACAGCTCTGTGTGTTTTGGGGGGTCTGACATCAGCATCGGAAACTCTGACTGGGACTGGGTGAACATCTTAAGAATTTTTATGAGCCTGTGGCTCCTCTGAGTTTGATTCAGTCTTGCATATTCATAGCAATATTATACAAGTCTAATCATTTGCAGCAGAAGAAAGGGGGCTGTTAAGAATTTTATGAAGTCAATTGTATTACCAGGCTCTCCTGTAACACCTTGGTCATGGACACGAGTGACTGTCCCAGCTCTGAAGGACCATCAGCTCACACCCAACTGACTGATCACTGCACAGGGTGCTGGAAAGAAGTCAGTCCTCAGGTAAACACAAACACAGGCACGTTTATTAACAAATCACAGACCTACAGTGGCAATGGGGCTGCAGTCCTTCACAAGGGTTAGTTCCATGCTGTACCCAAGTGCACAGGAAGTCCTAACAATGAACTACAGTGAAAAGCAGTTCAATAGCTGCTTTGAAAAAATATTACTGCTACTGCTACAAACCCACCCAGAAGGCCTGGTCAAGGTCCCCCTGCACAGAGTGATTATAGCCCAACATGAAAACGTTTGCCCTGGCCCTGGCCAGCCAGCACAGCTCACAATTTGTGAAATGCTTCAGTCTAAATGACACACAATTTCATGTGGCATGAATACATAACTAGAGGGAAAGGACCTGAGACAAAACAGCTGTGCTGACCCTAACCAGTTATCACCCAAAACAGGGACTCGTTGAGGCAGAAGTTATTGTTATATTAAACAGTTATACAATGCCATAAGTTCAGCACTTCCCAGGAATTGAGGTGCAGGAGCTCAGCTGGCACTGACACCCCAGTGCTGACCACCAGCACCCACAGGAACTCCAGTGGCCTTAAGACACCCCAGGAATAATCCCCCTCCCCAAGCTCCGACCCCAGCCCAGTGCACTCCTGAGGAGACACAGGAGAGCACAGAAAACACAACGTAACCTGAAGCTGCTCATTCCGAGTCAGCCACAGACCCGGGGAAAAATCCCTAACCCAACCTGTGTTCCAACTAAATGATGAACCCCCGTGTGTCCCACCCACACATGTGGGGTCACACCATCCCTCTGAGCCGAGCAGAGGCTGCCTGAGCAGGCAGGAATTCCAAAAATGCGCTGGAGTGCCAGGTGCCCAGTTAAACACAGCCATAAACCCTCACACAATGCCGAGAGCTCTGCCAAATGAACCGCGGCTCTGGCACCCAAAGGCAAAAAGGGAAATTTATTAATCAATTTTCCTGCCCGCTCTCATGTTCCCTCGTAAACTCGGGGCTGTAAACCAACCTTCCGAGAGCCCAGTTCTTCCCCTTGCTGCCTTCAGTGTAAAAATGTTTGTATCCTTCTGCTCCTAATTACAGCTTCTTTTTCTTTCTAAGAATGCATTTATCTCTTTCAGTAAAAAGAGCAGCAATAATATGTTGAACAACCCTGAAATAAATTTTGTCATGTAAAAAATTAATTACGCATTCCAAACCTGGTCACTGTAGCCCTCTGGGAATTGCCTCCGCACCTCAGGATCTGTAAATAATTGACAGATAATATTAATTGGCTTTGGATTAGTGAGCAAGCAGAGAATCACACATTAATATTTGATCAGAAGATGATAGCAACCCTGGCAGGGGATCCAAGGAGGGCAGCTGAGGCTGCTGTGTTGATAAGAGCAGGGAAGGACTTTTCAAGGCTCTCCCTTTACCCTCCTCCAGAAAGACAAAAAACTGTGCATAAAACACACACAAAACACGTGAAATCAAAAATGTCTGTGTGCACATACACACATATATATGTAAATATATATATTTATCTATATATTATTTTATAAGGGGAGCCCTGGTGCTGGACTGAACTCCAGGCTGTTACCTTGTGCAATATCTTTCTGGCTGTGATTTGCCAGCTGGGCTTGTCACCAGGAAATGGTTACCCAGGGCACTGAATTTGGGTTAAAATCACACCAGTTCTGCCAGCTCCAGACACTGCACTGGTTTATCTCCACAGACAGTTTTCAGTGATACCAGATTACAAATCTCTCAAAATTACTTCATGTTAAGGTGTGCTCCCCAGAAGACAAAAATATTTATCCAGAATTCGAAAGAGGCAATTAAGGCAGCCCTGGAACCTCTCCATCAGGAAAACAAGTGTGAAACACTTCAGATTAGCAAGCATTCCAGACTGATGCAATGTCCTTATTCCTCTGGCTGTCAGAATAAATAATATGGTAGTATTCCCTGAGAAGTTATCTTAAATTTAATTAGAGATGTTCATAAAACAACAGAATATCATGATTGAAATTATTTATACGACAACCTATTTAAAACAGACCTCTTCAAAGCCACGCGCTTTTCAAAGGGATACAGTGGAGAAGGCCACATTCCATTCCACAATTATTCCTTTTTTAATTACAAAAACCAAACCAAACACTCAGGCAAGAGTTCAAGACAGAGTGTAAAGCACTGGAACACCCAAGGTTATCCCCAGAGCCCCTGCCCGGGGTGTGGGACGCTCTGCCCAGCCCTGCCCATTCCGTGGCAGTGACACTGTGACACAGCCCCAGGGGGACTGCACGAGGCCAGCCCCAGCTCAGCTGCAGGGCAGGGAGTCTGGCTGTGGCACCGTCCCCTGGGGTCCCGGGTTCTCAGGGCAGGTCACTGAGGGATCCGTTCGGCCATCGCTGGTTCCGCTGCCAGCAGGTGCCAACTCCTTGTGAGGTGTGTTCCTCCTGCAGGACAAATCCAACAGCCTGGACCTTTATAAACCTCCCAGCTGAACGTTTTGCAGAGAATCAGGTGCTGAGTGTTAATGTTTCACCAGGGCACACAGACAGTCACATGTACAGTGCATCACACTTGAGCAAACCCTTCTACACAAACACAGCAAAGCAGAAACAAAGCAAGGGATCACCTTTTAAAGCCTTAGTTTGAAAATTCTTCAGTCTCTACACAGGTGAGTGAAGTGTCCAAACACACAGACAGATGTGCCCAGCTGTGCTGCCATGAGCACCCTCCACACACAATTAGCAATGAAGGGACAGTCCAGCTTCACACCTCAGCACAGCAAGTGAGGAGCAGTGGAGAGAGTAAATTATGCAACTATTAAGTTGCATATTTTAAAATAATTTTCAAACTAATTATTTAAGGGTAAGATTTCAGGATTTCACAGGAAAAAAGACCAAGCAACGACTCAATCAAAGAAATAAATCTGTATTGCTGAAGAAACCCGTAATGGTGTCTGGAATGTGATACCAACATTCCCCCCCTTCTACTGATCCATTGCTCTCAAATTTAATATAAATATATATATACATGTACTGACACATATTTTATCATTTACCACTGTTTTAGAGAAATGAGGAACCAAATTTGACACAAATGCACAGTGTGTTTGCTCTAAACACATTCCTCCATAGATGGCAGGCCGCATTGTCATTCTTGAAAGATCCAACAAAACAGATTAGTCACACAAAGTAACTCTGTGTGTGTGTGTAAACATGTATTTTTCCTGTTTTCTCAGCATCTTGAAGGCTCTTCTGTGTTCCAGGAGCTCCCTGGCACAAGGCACAAGGCCAGGCTGCAGGACTCTGCTTGACCACATTTCTGGGAGCCCTGAAAGCCCCTTCCCAGATGACCCATCAGAGATGAGGGTCTGCGCAGCTTTGTGGGGCTCCAGGATTGACGTGTGAGCACAGCAGGTACAGGGTACCCTGGGCAAACACATCCCTGCCAGTGCCTTTACTGTCTCACAGCCAGGGGGGCACTGCCCTGGGTGTCACAGGCCCCTGTGACACAGGGACACGGGTTGTGTCCAGCCTCAGGGGGGCCGACCCAGCCAGACCTGAACCCCGCAGGGAAGGGCCCCCCTTTGGGATGTGCCTGGCAGCCTCCCAGCCTCATGTTTGCACAAGGACTTTCTATTTAACACTGTGGCAGCTCCGTCACTTTGGCTTTTAAATGGTCTGGGAATATTGACTAAACTTGCAGCATCTTTATTTGGAAAACACTACAAAAGGGGAAAAGAAACTTCATCACATCTTACTATGGCTTTTATCACCCATTCTTTGCTGGTAACCCAGTGTGCATGAGAAAGGTGTTCTCAACTGCACTGACCTACACATACACACACAGCAAATCTACATTTCATTCTATGTGGGTGTGACATGAAGTTCCAGGAAGCTGGAGCACCCTCACTACATCAAGAGGACTGACAGAAACCCATACTTTGAAATAGTGGCCCTCAAGACACCTGACTATGGAATATAAAGTTCTACAAACCAAACATTGCTGTTACTCAGTATGGCCAGGCTCTGTCCTGAAAGGACAAGCACAGGACACCCTATAATCCCGATGGATATGATATCTGAATCATTCTGAACAGGAGAAAATGGTCAGACCATCAGGGATACAGGTGGGTAGCCCAGCCAAGCACTCAGGATTCAGCTTTAATCAGCACCATTAGGATCAGGAAAAACTGCTTCAGCACCCGTGTGAAAATACTTGGGAAAGACATGTACAGAACTGTCAACTCTGCCTGTAAAACTAAAGTAACTTGAGAACTTCAAACACTTTAACTCGCAGTAATTTGTTTTGCACAGCACATGCAAACAGTGAGATGCAGCTCCATTGTAGCTCCA
This sequence comes from Manacus vitellinus, assembly GCF_001715985.3. Taxonomy (NCBI): domain Eukaryota; kingdom Metazoa; phylum Chordata; class Aves; order Passeriformes; family Pipridae; genus Manacus; species Manacus vitellinus. The sequence goes on along the minus strand of NW_021940039.1, from coordinate 1,334,591 downwards.
GACAGCAAGAAAACCCTTTGCAACTCAAAACACAGGGAACGCTGTTATTCCAGGTACTTAACAGGCTTTCGAGTGAAATGATGCAAAGTAAACACATGTAAAATACTTTTTTCAAGTTCAGAAGAGTGGAATCTATTTGCTGACACCAGAACAAGGGAAGAGCCAGACTGAAATGCTGCCCAGCCTCTTGCCCCACAACAGCAAAGCTCTGAGCAGTCACTGATAAGGTTACAGAGCTCTGAAAGCTCAGCTGAGGGCAGGAGACCCTGCAAATCACGGCCAAACACAGGGCAAGTGAACCTCAGACTGGAAAAATCACAGGAATTATGGAGCTGCTTCTCAAACTAAACTTCTCCCAAACCCCAAAACAAGAACTCAGGTTGTGCCACAGGTTGAACCTGTGGCATGGTAACCTAGTATCTCCTGTTTATCTTTCATTACACCTGATTTGGTAGTTCCAGCTCACAAAGACGACAAGATCCACACAGTTTGTGCCTAAAGCAACTGCTGACAAACAGTCATCTATCAATATTAATCACATGGTGAAATACAGCACTGGAAGTTGTAAGTTACAAGTGTAAAGCAGTAAGAATACAAACAATAACACTCCAAAATAAAGCTAAAATACACCACCCCACCTGGAATCTCCCATTCTTACATGGGTGTAAGTGCAGTGAAATACATCTGTCACAAACTTAAACTGCTGGTACCAAGTCAAATGTTAATTTTATTCCTATTGCTTACACTCAGGTTTAGAAAGGCTTTAAACCAATGGCATGTCACACAAATGTCCTGAGATTCACTTCCCAACCTGACACACATCACTGGAAGCCTCTTCCCAGAGGATACAGCTCCACACTAAGCAGCTGCTGCCGTGAGATCTCAGCTGGCCACAGAGCTGGAGCTGCCCTGGCCCTTGTTCCTCAGCACAGACACCCTGGGAGAGCTGTTTGGAAAACCACCTATGGAAGGATTCCGTGGCTGCTCCTGCAGCACTTTCCTTTGCAATGATTTCAAGAGGGGCTTCCCAGGGAAGCGATGGAATCACTTCTCACACGACCAGCGGGCGACTGAGCGTGGGGTTATTCTGGAAGGGACAGCAGAGCAAGGCTTTGCTGCACCATTTCAGCAGCAGCTGAGTCCTGGCCGGGCATTTATAGGTTCTCTCCAAATGGGGAGCACAAAGCCCTGATCCCACAGGGGTGAGCACAGTTCTCCCTGCCAACACACTCAGCGTTTCCCTCCAGGAGCAGAGATTCCACACCGCTCTGGGTGCATTGTGCAGAGCACTGTATTGATTGCTCAACCACATTCAGGCTATTATTGTCCGTATTTCATTAAAAACGTGAATGTTTCCAAGTTCTAAAAGCTATTGCTGCCTCCCCCTGCACAATCTTGTCCAACAAAAAGCCAAATCCAGCCGAATATTGAAATTAGCTGTGAACTGTATAATCCCATTGTTCAATTTCATGGCATTTAAGACACTACCTTCCCCTCCTCACAAGTCTGCATGTTAATCCATGCTGGAACCTGATTTAATTTTCCAGATGACAGGATGGGAACATGCTACAATGGCATATTAGTGTAACTATGCTGCTCTTTTACTCTCAACTTTTCTGACATTATAAAGTGAGTTTTGCCTTTAAAAGAGGCATGCTTGGTTACTTCTAAAAATAGCCCAACTCGAACTGGTCTGTTATTTGAATGGTATGGAAATTATAAAACCAGGGAAGTTTTCAAAAAATTACCAGAAAATACTTCCCAGAGTTAACCATGCAAACCCAACACAAACTGACCTGCTCCTTTTGATGAAAGTCAGTCAACTTAATCTGTACTGGCTACACATCATTCAGATACACCAATCCCAAACTGAAAAATAGAGTGAAAATCACCTCATTTTTCCTCCCTAATTAAATGATTTACCTCATTCACTTCTTTAAGGTCCTTATAGCTGCAGTCCCTCTAAAATGAACTGGAACTGAATTCAGAGTAACTTTAATTTCAACACCCCTTACCCATTCTCATACTTATGCAGCACAACAAAAAAGCAATGCAAACTCCTTTCCAAACCTCTGCCAACTCCCGGGTGTCCTGCACTCAGCACGGCCGAACACTCCTGCTGCCCCCAGACTGCTGCAGCCCGGGAAGCAGAGGCCATCCCGGAGTGGGGGAAGCAGGGGAGGAGGGGAAAAGGCAGGGGGTGGGTGGAGAAAATGCGGGAGAGAAAAAACCTACACACCCAGGACGGCAGACACGAAACCTCGGAACAAGACAAAATACGTATGGAATAAAAAATTCCATTTTTATTTAATACACAGCTTTAAGGCTTCAATCTTTTAATCTTTTCTTCTTAAAGAGCTCCTTATTTTGAAAGTGTACCAGTCAGAAAACGAGCCAGATGTAAAGAACATTCTCCACGAGTGCCTTGCACCCCCCCAAAGCCCCTCAGCAGCCCAGAGTGTGGGACTGCAGGGCCTGAGGCCCAGCGAGCACAGCAGGGGCAGTGTCCAAGCCCACCCCATGGCAGGGCACCCTGACACCCCAGCCCAGCTCCAGAGCCAGCCCAGCCCGGGACAGGGCAGCAGGAAAGCAGAGCCTGCCCTGCCCAGCTCCGGAGGGCTCTGTGACCCCCCAGCTCAGTGACAGCCACACTGGGACAGAGCTGCACCCCAAGCACGGGCTGAGGGCAGGGAGAACAGACCCCAGCTCTGCCCCCTCTCCTCACACAGCTCCAAGAGTCTGCCCCGAGAGCACCACAAACCTCACTGGTGACGGGAAAACGCTTTTCCCAACAGCTTCATCTAGAAATGAAATATAAGGTTTGTAATTCAGAGTTCAGTAAAGTGATGCAAAAGCAGGAAAGACTGAGAGCAAAGGCAACATAAAATATACATCATAGGAAACAGGAAGGAAGGGAGAAAACCAGAACAGATTAAGCAAATCACTATGATTTCCATAATTGCTTTTATATTATTAACACCTCGAGAACCAGAGGGGCAGTGAGGAGCAAAACTTTCCTAGACAGTGTTCAGCAACGTCTTATACGTGTTTTTGAAAAATCCTTCCAAAGCAAAGCAGGTTAAACTACAACTTCCTCACAGATTTTTACTTAACCGTGCACAGCTCTGCAGAATGAAGATGTGGAGAGGTAGCAGCTCCAACAGCACAAGAATGGCACAAGCTTTAGAGTTGTGTCTGTACACCTGAGCTGCCTGGTTTTCTGGTCCCCCTCCTCAGGGTTTCTGGTTCCCCTGTGACCCATTCAGAGCAAGCCTCAGATATGAGACCTTCACAGCTTCCAGCAGCCAAGCCAACTTCCCATCTAAAGGGCTCTTGGTTACATTCACTCCACAATCCTGCTAAAAAACTAAAGTACAGCAAGGGCAAAGCAGAAACAACACTCCCTTCTTGGATAAGAAGCCAGGGAAACCATTCACTGCCCTTCCCCACAAGAAGAGGCTGCTCTGGTTTCCTCGTCCCACGTCCTCAGCAGGTATTTGGTACCATGTCAAGCTCTGAGGTGCCCAGCCTGGCACACACACAGCATTGAGCCAGACCCTCGCACAGGGCACCAGCTTCCATCCTAACTGCTATTATTTATTCCCCTGAACCCTCCAGGTTTAATCAAAACGTTACCAATTCTTTCAGTGGAGGTTGTGAAACAGTTGTGTTGCAAGCACAGTGTTCAATATATGAAATACAACTGGGGAAACACCACTCTGTTAAATCTTTAACCTCTTTTGTTTCATCCATACCAGGATTCCAGCTTTTAAAAAATCAGTTGTATAATGGTACAGATTCATTTAACTAACATTCTAAACTGTAAGAGTAAGGAGACATTTGAAAGCATAACACGGGTTCAGTGACCAGCAAACTCTGAATTATTTCTTTACAAAGAGAGCAGAAAATTTTCAGTCCAGATTAATTTTTAAACTGCTGACACCGAAAGAACTAAAGCTGGAACTATCAGAAGGAGGTGCACAGGACAGAGCTAAAACTAAAAGGACAGAGATCAAAACCAGAAGACAAAAAGAGGGGTGATTTGGAGCCCTGTTTGTGACATGTTTCTCCCACCTTCACTTGAGGTGCTCAGCCCCTTTCCCTGCACTGGTTAATGACTCTGGTGGCACCTCAGGCCCACATTAAAGCACGCTTGATGAATCTTTTGAGTTTGCTTTACTCTGCACTTAGGGGGATATTTCTCTTCATAACCATCTGTTCTCCCACCAACCCAGAAATGCAGTGTTCCTGGCTAGCTAAGCCAAACTCCAGGAGTCCTGCAAGCAGCAAATTTTGAATGGATTATGTTTTTAATTCTTTTTTTCCCCCCCTATAATTCTAGTCAGCAAATCATACAGCAGCTAAAAGTTGCAAAAAAATATAATTAGGTAAAATTGTATTTCAATGGTCAAGAAATGCACAAAGCCTGGCTTACAAAATGAAATACGAAGTGTCTTGAAACATTTTACAGGTTGCCTGTAATAATTATACAAAAGGGTTTAAATGTAGAAGTTGAATGGGAACACCTACTTTAATTAGGCTTTTTTTGGTTTTAATAATTTTTTTATTTATTTGTGTTTGATCAGTATGTTTTTTTCTCATAACCTTTTCACCACTCTATAAATTTAATAGAGATATGTTTCAAGTGCTCAGGCCATGCATACTGACTTTGTTTCTCTCCTGCCTCTTTGTATTTATATCCTGAGACAGCAGAGCTGCCTGGTGACAGTCCCCTCACTTGCACAGCAGCTGGCAAGCCCTCCTTGTCCTGGAAATATGAAAGAAACAGATCACTAATATTTCATGCTCTGACTAAAATGTGACAGTCTGGAGGTGCCAGTACCACACAGGGCACATGGGCAATCTTTCACAAGCTGAGATTTTCCTAAAGTCTCAGAGGCAAGAAAGGGAGAAAAATAAAAAGGCCTTCATCACATCTAGCTAACATGCAGCAAAAATTAATCCTGACTAACGAATTAATCCAGAGTAGTGCATCATCTGGAGTTGAACAACGCCAGCCACAAGCAGGGATTGTCTGAATCTGCCAGTTTGACTCAGATTTCCAGAATGCAAACTCTCAAGTTGCACAAGATAAGACCAAAGCAACAAGAGTTTTGACAGTTTTACAAGAAACAGTCACCTCTTTAATATTTACAAGCCATGTATTTTGGATTGCTCCTGTTTGCCTACCTGCTGCCCAGGCTTGCTGCTCCTGAGTGGTCAAGCACGTGCAGCCCAAAACAATGGCTTTGAGCTCACTTCGTACAGCAGCAAAAAGAAGTTATATTTGATAATGTTAGAGTTTAGAGCCAACTGAATTAATACCTAACATTGGCATATTCAGGACCTTCATTTAAAAAAATCCTTATTAAATTAATTTCATGAGGAATTTTTATATAATGTCATATTTTCTTCTTTCTTGTGTCAACCAGATAATTTTTAATTTGGTTGTTGTTTTGAAGAAAACCAGGAATAGCAGCTTACTGTCATACTGCTTTTGAGCAATACTGTGTTAAAAGGAACTGGTGTAAAACCACAACGTGGTCAGGGCAAACAATCAACTACATTACAAAACCTAAAGGAATTGCTAATGAAAACAAACAGTATTTTCCAAAACACCTCCAGGCTTTTCACTACTAGAAAATACTTTGAGTTTTATAAACATTTTCCAAACTACTTTATTTTCTCTATTTTTGCTTTTAGTTTTAATGATAGTTTGGCCATTTAAATTTGGTAATAACCTGTATTTTCCACGTATTAGAGAACATTTTACAACTGATTAACTTCTTTTTTTAAATTTCTTTCCAAAATCCACCAACCATAACTTCAGATTATCAGACAAATACATAAAGCACTGCAGAAATACTCTCCTTTCTGTATGGACCACCACACTCCAGGTTTAATGTGAACTGACTGACAAAGCACATGGAAAAAAGTGTTGTAGTCAACCAGAAGTTCTCCAAGTGTTGTAGTAAGGAAGGAAAAACAACCCCCCTTTTCTTGAGCAGCTGTGCCACTGCCCCCAGCACCCAGAGAGCCCTTCCTCGCCCACAGGCACAGGGAGTGCTGACCCTGAGCCTCCAACCAGGGACCCTGAGGGTGTTCAGAGCCCTGAGCTCACTGATGCCCAGCTCTGACAGTCCAGCCTGTTTGCAGCTGGCACCCAGTTAAACACCTCACAGACACCAGTGAGCTCACCCAGGGCTGCAGCACCACCCAGGCCCCGGGGAAGCCTAAAACTGAAGGAGAGTTTGGAAGAACAGCAAAAGCATCCAACAGGCTCCCCTGCAAAAAGTTCCTGTGGGGTCAGATGTGCTGAAGGCAGAAGCTGAACTTCTTGGACAGCATCAGAACTTAGTGGGGGTGAGGGGAAACAGGTCCTAAGGTGGCAAAATCCATCTCATGTAGCTGATGGGATGAAAGGAAACCAAAATCCCGGAGTGTTCCGGGGCTCCCAAGGACTCCTCTCTCCTGGAATGAAGTTCCCCTGGCCAGCAGCAGGCACCCCCAGAGGGCTGGGGATCCCCACGGTGCAGGACAGCCCAGCTCTGGCTGCAGTGCTGTCAGTGCTGCTCACAGAGCTCACTGGGGGCCCCTGTGATGCTGCAGCTACAGGAGGGTCTGGGAGAAAGCAAATTTACACATTTAAAGCAGTGCTGTGAGCTTGAAGGAAAATTTGTTTTATATAAAGAGAAGCTTGCTGATCTTCAGTGCAGCTAGACAGGAAATCTATCATCTCACTAAAGCAATTTAAAGCATTTCTGCTACCGGGGAAAAGGCAAGGGTATCAAAAGGAATTTTAACCGCAAAACAGCAAAGAATGTTTTCAGATATTTGATACTTCCAAGATAGAGGAGAGCACATATCCAGCTACCAAAATGTCCCTGAGAGAACAGGGAAAGCTCTCCTACAGACAGCAAGCCCTCAGAAGCAGCCTGTCCGAATCCCTGGGCAGGCTGGTGGGGCAGCACATCCCGGCAGGCACTTCCCCTCGGGATGGCTGCAGGGCAGGAGCCCCACAGCTCCCACAGCTCCCACTGCTCCCACAGTTCCCACTGCTCCCACAGTTCCCAGTGCTCCCACAGTTCCCAGTGCTCCCACAGTTCCCACTGCTCCCACAGCTCCCACTGCTCCCACAGTTCCCAGTGCTCCCACAGTTCCCACTGCTCCCACAGTTCCCACTGCTCCCACTGCTCCCACAGTGCTCCCACTGCTCCCACTGCTCCCACTGCTCCCACAGCTCCCACTGCTCCCATGGTTCCCACTGCTCCCACGGCGTGCCCAGCTCTGGGAATGGGCAGGGCAGCAGTTCCAACACACCTGACACACTGCAGTGAGCTCAGGGCTGTGCAGCTCTGTCCCACAGGAGCACCTGTGAGGAGCCCACGCTCCGTTCTTTAGCTCAGTCCATGTCTGACCAGCTTTCTGAGCTCTCTGCTCCCCAGCTGCTTTTTCCAGGTCTGAACCCACAGCTCTCTTGTGCTCTCACCAAAAGAATTCCAACTATCGACAGGTTGTTTCTAAAAACTCTCCTTCTTGATAAACCCTTATTTGCCCCATATCCAAACACGCATTTTGGAGCGCAGACATGAACAACATTTCCTTGATGAAAACTGAACACCCCTCACTGACTGCAGCACCACAGCACCAGCTCTCCAACCCATCACTGTCCCACAGAGGCTCCACAGCCTTTTCTTAAGTGATCAAAGTAATGACAAAGTTCTCCCCATCTTTTTACACAAGCATATATGTTGAATTTTTAAACATGAAAGATTAAATTAGAAGTTACCCACACAAACACAACTCCTTTTAAAAGGGCTCAAAACACTGTATTTACATCTGCAAGTACTCACTTTATTACTACAACCTTTATAACAGAGCTTAGGTTTGCTTCAAACAAAACAGGGTTCTCAGTGATAGAGGCCCAAGAAAAAGCCCTGCATACAGTTAGTCTACAAAGAATTAACTGGATTAATTAGCAAGGGATTTGAGAAGCAGCTTGGAGCTAGAAAACCAAAACACTAAATTGTTTAAATACTTTGGCAATGGATCAAGGTTTCTAGGCAGCCCTATGTTCCATTCTCTCCTTTTTTTTTTTTGCTCGGTGTTTTAACACATTTAACCTGACGAGGTACTTTTTCATGAGATATGAATGACACTGTCAAAATACCAAAAAAGAAGATGTGAATTAAAAAATGCCACAAGCTGTTAGCAATTCTGCCAACATGTATGAGCCCAGGCAACATTAATTAAAAATCAATAGCTTAGGACATAAATAGCTCTCATCCCTGTTATAGTATATCTCTAACATAACTCTTTATTAAAGCAAAAAAGGAAAAAAAAAAGCCAGTGTCTCTGCTATTATACTGACTGAATTGACCACAACAAAGCAAAAGGAATAAGGCAAAAACCCTGAGCCAAGAGAGCCCTATGAGAAAGGGAGGACAGGCACATGAATGATTGGAATGCTTCAGCCCTGCACTATCATTAACACAGAACTGGCTGCAAACAGCCTCACTGCACATACTTGGGGAACAAGTTACCAGGAACAACATTCCGTGTTTTCAGGGCTAATATGAGTCTATACAAAGTCCTGCATGCCAAGGAAATGAGGATAACGTGCACATCTTTCTGTCAGCTACAGCTCATTAACCAGTATTTTTATTATGCATCTCAACTAAAGACTGAAAAATTCTCTGATAATTATAAAATAAAGGTGAGAAAAGGCAGGAAATTGCACTCAACCTTCTTCTACTTCAGTGACACCACCTTCAAACTAAAGTTACACTAGAAGTCATCAAAGCTAAAAGATTTAAGCTACACAAGGAATAGATTGCAGTGGCAGAGCAGATCATAAAATTGTAGGACCCTTAGAGTGGAAATCTCAGGACCAAAAGGATTATTTGGACAGCCACGTTTCCAAAGTCAGCTCTCCCCAGTGTCCTGAGCAGATCCCACGTGCAGGTGCAGTTCCAGCCAGGCCAGCACACGAGCTGGGGCTGGACAGCAACTCCCCTGGGACTGGCACCCAGGGCAGCCAAGGCACCAGGAATGAAGGGGCTGGAGCAGGGGGTTGAATTTACCAACAGCTGCTATTGCAGATTGCTGCAACTGCAGAGAAAACTTTTAGAAGTACCAGTCTGAAATACTGAATATGAGCAGGACAGGAGCTTCACAAAACCCCATGCCAAGCAGAGCCCCATCTCTGGGCACAATCCCAGATTAATCAGGAGTTAGGGGATGGAGGCAGGAAGGACTAACCTGTCAGCTCTCCAATGAACACATTTCACCACGTCAGCTGCACCTGGAGTCCCACCTTAGAGCTGTGCTTTGGGACGCTCCTGCCCCTTCCCATTCCCTTGCCATAATCCCACCTCCCAAAGATTTATCCCAAAGATATATTCTTGCAGAACAAGAAACCCAAAGGTCCTGATCACAGAGCACAGACACCAAGTGTCAGCACAGGGGAACGAACACCCCACTTCTCACAAGACCTTTTGGCCTAACTTTTCACTGAGCTACAGTCAGAAATTATGCATTTCATTCTCAACTGTTCAAATTCCATCCCAGCCACTGCCAGCTTCAGTTAATCTTGTTTAAGGTGCACCAAATCCAAGGTTCTGTTGCCACATTCGATATAACACAATTCTTCACCTAGAAAGTTCATTATGCAATCTTAATTTTTAGTAGAAGTACATTAGAACACTAAACTGGTGCTATTTGAGTTCCCTTAAATAGAATAAATTGAAATGCCACTAAGTTTCCCCAATAATGCTTTATGTCACTGTAAAAATACAAACTGTCACTTTATTAATGTTTCAATCATCTTCTCCACTGAAGGGTCAGGAAAATAAAACAATTCAGAGACTTTGCTAAATCATGTCTCCCTTTTACCTTATCATCATAAATTAAACTGAGCAGAAGATGCACCAGCAATTTGTAAACTCTTTCAAAAGGACCTGATTTACATATTTCTTCTATAAAGATGAAGATATCCCCCAACATGCTGCATTTGTGTTAAATATTAAATAAAGACACTTACACTACATACATGGCAGAAATGGAAGATATTTCTGATATGTGTTGGAATTACTTCTAGCAGTCTAATGCTGTTTATAACACTGGTGCAAATACTGCCACCAGTAAAGAAATAAACATTAAAAAGGTGTCCTTTAAGCTTCCCTTTAAGGCATCTCCCATAATCGTATAATTTGCTCTGGACATCATTAAAATGTAAAGTTAATGAGGATTCAGCTGAAAACAGAAGAAATGTAACCTATTTTCAGGCAAAACTTCTAACACTGCAATCAGAGGGAAAACCTCTTTGATGTCTCTTTGTCTCTTCTCATTAATTTTCTTTTGGTTTAAAAAAAACACAAAGGCTGTTTAAACTAAAAAATGCATAGAAGTTTAAACATGGTAATTATAGCCGAGCTGCAATGAGGTCATTAGGTTTTTAAAACTTTGAGATAAACAAAATTGAGATGTATGACTATTTTAAAAACATGTCAATACTCAATTTTAATTGTCCATGTGATTGATACACACTGCAGTCTAAGGATTCGGTCTGGATACAGAATTGCTTCAAGATGATTTAGTGAAAGACCCAACCCCATGGCCAGGGCAGAGCAAAGCAATGGAGAAATGCACCAAAATGCAAAGCTGTAATTACTGGATGCCACTTTTAGTATCTCTGAGGGGAACAAACCAGGCTCTTTGCCACCCGTGCAAGAGAGATGGCAAATGGGGAGATTCTGCTTCTCTTTGCCTCTACAGGTCATGAGGGAATAAAACACTGAGCAAGTGACATCATTCCATTTACTCACCACACCTAGTCCTGTTCCTGGGCACTGCCAAGGTGCACACTAAGCTGTACACTTCTGGTTTAACGTGGGAATTCTTTCCAGCAGAAAATCTCTATGAGAGGTATTTAATTACACAGCACAGATGGAATCTGTGACATACTGTAGTGGCAGATACTTTTAGCAAATAAGATTATGATATACAAAAGGCCTTAAACCACACAGGACAAACATAATCTGACCTTTAATGCAGAAGGACATTAATCACAATGGAACAGAAGATCTCAAGGATCTCCCAAGTATCTTACAGACAGAAATGAAGAGTAATTTACTGAAGAGGTGTAACAATGTAAGAATCAATTCACAAAAAGGTAATGTTACCACTATTCATATTCACAGCTACATAGTTTCAAACTAAATGATTCTTCAAAGGAAGTAAGTCTGGGGTTGAGTTAACACCTGTAGAATGCAATGGGAGTTGGGAGTGGGATTCCTTTCACCAACACTTCAAACCCCAGCACAGATTCGAAGCATGGAAATTCTTTTGGCTCCAGTGTCCAACCCAACAGCCAAGGTACCCCTGGAGTTCTTTCCCCACTCCTTCCCCAGGTGCCTGCACTGTCAGTCAATGCCATGGGGGCCAGACCCTTCTGTGACACAGCAAACAGGACCCTCCACTCCTGCTCCTCATCTTTGAACTCTGTACCCAGGTTATGATGTTCCACAAGGGACTTCCACACACTCTGCTATTGTTTGACTGTCTTCATCAAATCAGAAACCATCACTCTCCAACTCTTCCAGTCACGGAAGAGTTCACACAGAACTCTCCAGACTATAACCCATCCCAGACAATAGATTCTCACTATCAGCCTTCTCTTCCCACCCCTCCATCCAAGGTTATCATCCTCAATACTGAAGTTCAACCTCCTTGGTTTCTATCCCACTCCTCCATGAAATAAGTAATACTAAAAAGTGTATCAAAATCTGTTTCCATCTAAAAAAGATATAAAAATCATCTTCCCAAGAGCCAATAATCTGTCAGCATCTGGAATTTTGACAAATGGTTTACCAAAACTTGCTAGTCCCAGGACCAAAATGAAAATTGTCTCTGGTAGCACAAACGGTGGAGTTTGGGATTTGTTTTGATTTGGTTTGGGGTTTTGACAACCATTGCTGAAGTAAAACAAAAGCCTGGTATGAATTTTATACTTATTTGATAATAATCTAACCTCAAATCATCTCTCTCTCTAACTCTATTTCAACCTCAAAAAGAACCCAAAACCCAAACCAAAAAACACACCACACCAAAAAAAAAGCACAGAACAAAACCAACAAAAAACCACAAGAAAACCTGAGTATGTTGCTTTTTGTTCATGACAAAAAACTATCACAGCAAAGAGAAGCAGGGCAGTGCTGCCTCAGGCACTGACAGGCCCCCTTTGCAGTGCCAGGTTACCTTCCCTCCTTGCAAGGGGCCCCCCAGAACAGAAGGAACCAGCAATAAAATAGATCCAGTTCATCTCCTGCCTCCCCAGCTCCCCGTGGCCGTGCTGCTCTCAGGCACTGCTCTGTCAGGGCTCTGGAGCACTCTGCAGTGCTCGGGGAGAATTACCAACGCACACAGCAGCACACCAAAGGCACCACACATTCCAAACTCCCAGACTCCTGTGGAAAACATCCCCAGGAAGCACCATCCAGCTGCGGATGGTCCCTCACTCCTGGGATGGCGCCTTCAACACTGGGCAAAACCCCCACCCAAAACCGCTGCTCTGAAATCTCCAGGGGGTCTGCTTTAAAGTCATTAGGACTTTGTTTCTTTTTCACCTGAATGACACTCTAATTGAGAGTTCTCTGCAGAAATGTGTATCTGGGTAACTGCTGATTGCAGATGCACTGAGCTCTAAGCAATAGTTAACACTCATTAACGAGATTACCTGTTGTGATTAAGTGAGGACAAACAAAAACAAAACCACCTCGGAAATTTCGGTGACTGAGGATGAACTGACATTAAAATTAGTCCCTTAAATAAAGTCACCCACACGCACCCCCTTTAACTGACTCCATCCCAAATACAATCCCTGCAGTTACAGCAGCCCTGCTCCTGGAGCAGCACCTTAACAGAGAGTTAACTGCAACAGGTCCTTCACCAAATTCTTAAATGCTTCAAGTGCTGAAATATAAATGTCTCACCAGTATTGGGTATTTAAATTGAGTCTCTCAAGAACTCTTTAAAAGGAAAAACCACTCAAATTCATCTATAAATTCAAGGAAAACTCTAAGTATAGCTGGTGAAGGAAAATAATTTGTTAGAATCACTAGGAAAAAGTGCCCCTAAGAAAGTTTCAGTTTAGCAGTTAATTCCAACCTGCAGTTAAAAAGGCACTAGCTGTCAGTCAGTTTTCTCACCCAACTCTATCATGAAAAGAAAAACTGACAGATCACAGGAGCTTGCCTTTGTAAACCAATTCGGGAACTTTCATGCTTCTTATTTGTTAGGTTAAAGGTTAAATTGCTGACCTCTGCCCTCCTGCTTAGCAGCCTTTCCCTTTTTCTGTAAAGCTTTATTTTGGGGCTGTATTTACATGGATTAGTCTCTTTTCACGCTAAGAAGGAATCTGTTCACAGCCAAAGCCTTAGTTCTGGTTGTACAAAAAGCAGTCACAATTATTCAGCAGCAGACAATGACCATATTGTGGATTTACAAAAAAACCACCTCAGCCATGGCAAGTTCTGTCCTTGCTGCACAAAACAATAGAAGAAAAATCTTATCAAGCATTCAAGAGAAAGCAAACAAAGCAGGCCCACTGTGAACTTGATGAAGATGTCAAGCTCCTTTAAAAAAATATAAATCAACAAAAGAGTTTAAAGTCTTGTGAGTGAGACTTTCTGTGCCGAATTTTTCTGTCTAGTTAAACAGTGCCAGCATAGCAATATAGTGCAGATTAGTAAATACTTGTGAGATAGACAGGACTGTAGACAGAAGCACTTAAAGCGTGAAGCAAAAAGGCCAAACTGCTCTCTTCCCACAAAATAACTTACAGCAGCAGCAGAACATTCAGTTACAGCTCATATTAGCACTTTGGGGGTTTAGTAAATCAGGTATCATCAGATAAGAACATGACTTAAAATGTGTTAGATAAAATTTACCATGGCTTGCAATATGACAGATTCTAATATTTTTTTCATCAAGTGAGTTTCTCATCAAATTGAGTTCTGTATTTCATTTATACTGTAAAAAACAAACTGGGAACTGTCTTCCAACAAATCAGCTCTAACACTGCTCTTGCCTTACCCAGACACTGCAGTCCCAGTTAGCTCTTTGTTAAAATCTTCCTCCTTGTTTGCACTGAGAAGCAAAGCAATCAAATGGAAGCAGAAAAACAAAGCAGCATCTCAGGAGAATTAGAATTCCCAAATCCCACCTATCTACTTAGGTTTGGTTACTTTTCCAATCCTGCTTTAGGAAGTTTGGTGTAGCAACATAACACTGGAAAGATGGGACAGGGAAACTTGGGATTCCAGCCCATGTTCAACAGAAAGTCCTTATTTCATGGAAAGATACCTGAACTCTGCACTTCCTTTGTCATTCCTAAACCTTCAGCATGTTACTTATTTCTCAACACAGAATGGGCAGATTTGAACCAACAACATGTTTTCACCTTCAAAAATAAATGTTGCCCTCAGAGCTGCAGGGGTAAGGTTTACAAACTTCTGAATGACCAACTCTTAACTTAATCCTACTCCAGGAACTTTGCTTCTGTTCAGGAACATCCTCCATCTACCCGGGAGGTGCTGCCCTGCTCCCAGCACAGTCTGTGGCAGAGGGCAATGCCAAGGGGCAGCAGGGTTGCCCTGGCAGAGACAGAGACCTGCCAGCTCTTACCTGTGACAGTCGTGCCAGGGAAAGCACAGCGACAGCTGCAGAATAATCTCGGGCCGAGCACACGGTGACTGCTCCCAGCAGAGTTAAGGATTAGTTTAAGTTATATATTTGTGATCTACTGGGAAGGGGGGGAGGGAGGGAAAGAGCTATTACAACCCAAGGCTAGAACATGAAAAGTAAAGAAGGAAGTACTTAAACTACTCACAAGCTTCTAGTAGGAACAAGATTAGTAGTACATGCTACTCTCAGAGCCAATTCAAATGCAAATTTCATCCTTTCACTCAAACAATGATAAACTACCTCAGAGTTAATAGTTTCCTTCTAAGATTCATCTCCCTTTTCAACTTAGTGGTATGTTTTCGAGAAAAGAAAGAAGCACATGGCGAGTCTTACAGCAAGACCCTTTAAATTCTGTCATAAAAGAAGTAGCATAAACTACATTTCCTTTCCTAATCCAGTGAACATTTGTTAAACTCTAACACACACTTTGTCCACACGGTTGCATTTAGGCTTCTAACTTACCACGGTTCTTAAAAAAATAAAACAAGAAAGAAATCCTTTAGCTGTACTAAACCATTTCAGCTTTTTCCTTGAACACACAGCAAGAATTTATGCTACACTCACAAAAAGATGAAAGATGAGGTCCTTGGAGAGAAAGGCCTTTTGGCACACTACATGGTAAAGCTACAGATTTGACATACTTTTATAATGTCTGCTTTGGCAAGAACACAAAAACCCCACACAAAAGCGTGGTACGTCCTCCCAGACAGGGGTGTAGGGGGTGTCCTACTCTTGTGAGCATTTACTTTCAAATGCTCTCACTTCAGAGACTATTTTGATCGGTTACTTTAGACTAACAAATTCTCTTTTGCTACATGAACAGTTTGACAGTCAGACTACAATTCTCCTCACAGCCCCATCTAACAAGGGAGAATCTTTGGCTGGGGTCCAGCCAGAGCCTTAAATTTGTCACATCCTATTTCTGATGAATGATCTGCAGCAGTTTTAAGATCACAAAGTGCTTTGAAAGTTAAAAGAAAAATTTCACAAGTAGTAAGCTTTCACTTTCTTTATAGAGGTATTTAAACAAAAACTGATAGTGGATTCTTTCTACTTCTGCATCTCAAAAAAACGCCAAAACAATCTTTCAGCTGAGGTTAAAAAAATAGGAAACAGTTGCAATGCACTTGCTTACAACGTATCAAAAGGCTAGAACTGGATTTCCAGAAGTGCTCAAGTGCTTAAGCAGCTATCATTTGTAAAAGAAACAATACAAGCTCTTTGTAATTTACTGCCTCCATTTCTGGGAAGTTTCACTTTTATGAGATGCCATGGCAAATACACAAATCACAGTGGCAGAAAACACTTTGATTCCTTCCTTTACACAAAGATTAAAAATATGAAAAGAGATCCAGGAAAAGAGTAGTATTTGACACAAAGCTGCTCTCTCGCTCTCGAATTATCCCCAGTGTGTAACAATTCCTGTGAGTGCACAGCAAAGGCACAGACTGACCATCAAAACTAATTCCTTTCACTATTGGTCAATGTTTTCCCTAGAATGTTTCATTTTTAAAATCAAACCATGACTATTTTTTTTTCTGAAAGTAAGTGTGTGGGAGTTGGTGAGAAGCACCAGACTTGTAACTTCCTATCCCTGACATACTTACACCTGACACAAGACGGATTTCTCACTGGATAAATTCCATGTACTGTCACTGTAAAACGCAGACTCTGCTCTTTCTATTCTGGTTTGCTTCTTCTCACTTGTGGTGAGAAGGCTCCCAGCTCAGGAGCAGCACATCCTGCAAAGAGGGAACACAGGAGGCCTGCAGGGATGAACAAGGAGCTCCTGGACAAACCAAACACAAACAGGCAGCGTGCAGAGGGTGGGAGCAGGGAAACCACACACACTGACTGAGCTTCAGCTAGCCAAGGGGAGCTCCCAGGAGCCACAGAAACCACAGTCACCAGGCAAAGAAACAGTTTGGTATCCCCTTCTCCTATGGAGACACATTTTTAATAATGAATTTTCATCTTAACATTCCCAGTCACAGCTGCAGCTTTCTTGCTTCACAGTTCTCAAAACAAAGACATCCCGTTTACTTCAAGGGACTCAGTACAAAAAATCCATAAGTTTCCAAGTAAGATCTGTGAACCCAACAAAGAAAAGCACAAACACAGCCTTTAGATACAACTGAATGCCAGAATTGTAAAGCACACCAAAGACTTCACGTGCCAAAAACATACAGTGCTGAGCAGAGATGAGCACCATTGCTAAACAATCCAGGGGGGAAAGGACAGCGAGACCACAGTAGGCTGATCCAGGGATCATTTCCTCTCTCAGTTCCCACATTTCAGTGTGGTTTGGCAGAGTCCTGCCTGGGTTGGAATAAAACAACGTTTGCCTTTTCAGCTTCTTTGCTTGCAATGAAGTTCTTCTCTTTGTACCTCATACAAAACATCTCCCAGGTGATCCTGAAGTTTACCTTTCTAGAAATCAAACCTTAGGATCATTGGATAAGTCAGGCTGGAAAGGACCTCAGGAGGTCTCCAGTTCAATCTCCTGTCAAAGATGGGCCAGGTGTGAGGTCTCTAGGTCTGC
This sequence comes from Manacus vitellinus, assembly GCF_001715985.3. Lineage (NCBI taxonomy): Eukaryota > Metazoa > Chordata > Aves > Passeriformes > Pipridae > Manacus > Manacus vitellinus. Next base: position 1,317,304 of record NW_021940039.1, on the reverse strand, counting down.
ATTTCTGGAATGGTGATTTGTCTGGGACATGGTACAGCTGTTAAGTACAGTTGACACTGCAGAGAATCAAACAATCTTCATTTGAAGCAAAATGACAAAGTATTTGGGGATACACAAACCTAAGGCTTCTGAGAATAAAGGGCACCTCTTAAATATAAAAATAATTGGTTGGGAAAAAAATCTCTTAAAAGAATACCCAGAGAGAATGAATAACTTCAGAATACATGAGTTGCAAAAACAACTTTTAGAACTTTTTTTACTCCCTAAAAAGAATTTCTGAAGGTTTTGCACCTAGAAGTACATCCAACAAACCTAAAAACACAACTAAGTGAAACTCCCACAGAATCAGTTGGTTTATAGAACAAAATGTATACTAAATTCTCCAATTAAAAACCTGTAAAGTAGTTTCCGTGCTTTTTAACCCACCTTCCCACAGCAGGGAATTAATCCCTCCAGGGGGATGCAAACAAACTTCAAAGAGAAGATTATACCCAGACACTAGTACTGTACAATGTAATGTTTATGGTCAAATTTGTTCAGATTTTCTGGCACTAGAATCCAGGTCAGATGTGCAGAAACAAAGAGCAGCTATTAAAGGGCTCCTGCAGCTCCCTGGACTAGCTGGGATGGCACAGAGCAGGAGGACAGCCAGGCCTGTCTCCAGTCCCACTCCCAGGGAGGCTCTGGCAGGACAGGCCAGAGCTGCAGCTCCTTGACTTCTGTGCAGGCAGAGCAGGAGAGAAGGGGCTTTCCAGCCACTGAGATATCACAACTGCCTCTTTTGGTTCATTGCACCATATCTACAGCACCCATGTGATCACCCCAGAATTGACAAAAGAAACAGCACTTCAGCATATGCTGACTAATCATAACTATTTAATGCTGACATCCCTCCTTTCTGTAGCATTCTAGAGACTGAACTAAATTCTGGGAAAATGAATTTCAGCCTTTGCTTTCCCTGCCTATTTGATCAAGTTCCTCAGGTTACACAGGAGCACAGTCAAAAATTCACATATACCCTTAGGTGTTGGTTTCAGCAGTTACAGGACATCTCTAGCATAAACATTGGAATACTTGTCAAAAACCATATCAGAAAAAAACACTTGCATAATTATGGCAGGACAACAGTGTTTGGTAAAAACAGTTAACCAAATCACAAGCTGTGTCCATGTCTTATTTCCAGATAAAGTCACTTGATCAAAGAATTCTGGGAGCAGATAAAAATAATTCTGTAGACAAGTAAGAAAGAGGAAGTAAAAATAAATTCCACACGAGATGTTTTAAGAGCATTTTTTTTATTTTTAACTACCCCTTTCTTACATGAGCAGCAAATACCAACCTGAAAAAGCACTTTTTCAACCTAATGAAGAAAGTTATTTCTATTTTAAGAGACAAAAAAAAAGGGCAAAACAGTCAAAGAAATTTGAAAATTGCCCACAATCAGGGACAGAGGCAAGAATTTCTCTTTATTAGTCCTAACTGTACAGGATTCCACAAAACCAGTGATTAGGATATCTCTAAGAGCTAGAAAAGCACAGTATTAAATATACTTCATGATCTCCCAAAACATGGTTCTTACCAACAGTTTCAACCAATAAACAGGCAGAATTACAGTACAAAGCAGTACCTTTCCCAATGCAGCTGATTCCTGAGTGGGTCACTTCTGCATACACCTCAAAGGTAGTTTCTGGGTTTTGTCTGAAAGGAGAGAAAAGCACAGAGCACACTGAGAATGTGGTTTAAGTGCACTTGCCATTGCACAGTCACAGAGCCAGGGAAACCCCATCCCTGATCTCACCTGTCAGAATGGGGCTCACACACAGAGACAGGTTAGGCCAGTTCTTGCCCACAGCAGTACATTTTATCACATGTGCAACTTAGAAAAGCAAGTTCTTTTCACCTCACCTTTATTTCCAAATGACAAATTAAATCACCTTTGTGCTAAACACAGGGATTTTTTTCAGGGAAAAAAAAAAAATCCTGGATACTCTTTTCACCAAACTGAAAACAGTCACATTGTCCAACAAGGAACAAACAACCCAGATTCACATTTTCATTACTGTGACCCTTGAGTTCAACTTCATGACACCTACTTGCCCAGGAAGAAGGGAAAATAAAGAAGCTGCAGCCAAGAGGAGGTGAAGTCATTTCATGCACACACCACTGAGAAAGTTAAGCAGCTGTATTTGGGGTGAAGACACTTCCCCTTCTTAATACCTGCCAAAATATTTCTATCTCTGTCAAAAAAAGGTCGTGCTGGACAATATTACAAATGCACAAGGTTTGGCCTCCTGAGACTCCAGGGCCTTGAATCCAGAAATTTGCCAGATGCAAGGAAATACAATAGTCAAAACCAACACCAAACTGAGCTACAAAACATAAATAAAGCTTGAGGAAAGAGACATACTCTGTGCAAGATTTATAAATTCACCAGTGCTAAAAGTAAAAAGTTGATGACATTACTTCAAAACAAACAAACAAGCCATTTAGTGTATATTTTCAGTCCTTACTGATGTAACTCCATGAGTGATGCTCTGGAATTACATTTCACAATGTAATGAGGATGCAAAGGCAGCAGGTGATTAAATAAGAAAGAATATTTTGAGTTAGTCCCTGACTAACAATTTTAGCTACTCCAGAAATTTGTTATGAGATTAAAGAGAATCACACATTACACTGTAATTGTTAAGTTACTGAAATAAGGATTTTGCAGGTCTGAACATGTGACACTTTATTCTTAGACTTTCTGGTTAAAGTCAAGAATCAAAATTGCATAATTACTGCTCCAAATTTATGGCTGTATAGTGATAATGTTGTGTCCTATGTGTTAATGCAAACGATCTAACATTAGAAAATTGCTGAGGTATAATTAACTTGTGAATTTTGTAACTCCCTCACAGCTAAGGACAAAAATAATGACAAGACCCACAAATACATATGCTAGAATTCCTAACTGAACAGTAACCTAAAAAATTAAACTCATCTTACCCAGCATCTGAAACCAAACAGACAAACATGTCGAGGAGTTCAGCTTACTCCTCAGAGAATTTCTATTATTTTTAATCCTACTTTAACAGCAAAAGGGATTAAGGAAAACATTTCTAACCGTGCCACAGGCCCATTTAGTCTAACTCAAGTGGCTCTAAGCCAAACCCCACACCTATTTAAACCGACAGAAAAGCCCCCACTGCTTTCAGTAGCACAGGATCACACTCCTCAGTTTTACAGAGCACCTCTCAGGAGCAACAATGGCTCACAATTCAATTAATGGTAATTTAATTTGCCACCAGTTCCCAACTGATTTGTCTTAAGTAGCTGGGTTTTTTTCTTTTTCAGAAAACTGCATTCGTAGGTTATGAGAAATCCAAAGTCAGCTGTTATTGTGCAATATAAACCAAACTTGCACAATTCTCGCTGTGCTACTCGAGTTGCTGCCCATAATCTGCTGCAAATACTGGGGTTTAGCCACATTCCAGCAATCATGGTACAGGATGAGGATGGAATGATATCCCCTAGCCACAGAAATGTATTTTTCCTTTCACACATACTGCTGTGCAGCCTTATCATACCCTCCTTGTCTGTGTCTTTATTTTTAGCACCCTGTTTCCTTAATTAAAAGTTTATGAATTTTATAATATTTTTACAGCTAATGGTTAAAATAACAAACACCCTTTTAGTATTATGTTAGAGCCCGTGTTCCAGTTCCTTAGTGAAAGCACTGTGTCACACAGCTGCCAGGAGCACAGACTACACCAAAACTTTCAGACAAAAAGACATTACATTTTGTATTTTAATTTTCCCTGACAAATGTCCATTGATTTCTATGAACAGTGAAACTGAGGTAGCTTTGCCAAGTGAGAAACTCGGTATTAAAGGCTGCATTCAACAACCAACACCTCAGTATGAGAATGAAGCCATTGTTGGACTGGGGATAGTTTATAACTTTGCAGTGGAATTAAGGAAACAAGTCACTGTGAGACTTCATACAGTTTGCAAATACAGCATAAACATGATCATAATGTGGATATTCTGCAGTCCACTTTTATGACTGTTAAACTGACCTGCAGACATCCAATGCCACCTGTGCCTGGCACTGAGACCTCAACCCCCTGCAACCCTCCACAGCAGCAGAGCCCTAAACACACACACTGAGTTTGCTTTCCTCCCCAAAATCACTCACAGACCCTCAGTCACTTATCAAGTGAATATACAGATGCAATAAAAAAGAAAAAGCATAGGACACCTATGTACAAAAATACATAAGTACCTCATTGTATTGGGTCTGCCTGAGATGGTCAACCCACCACACTCCTTTATTTGAGAATTGGATAATTTCAGGAGGAAATGCAATACTCCTTTGCAAATAGAAATTTAGGAAGGAGCTGTATGAGGAAATAATGCTTCTGTGATAAATGCCACTTGTATGAATTACTTCAAATCTCGGACGTAGAAATAACTTCTAAGCAATCAATAAGAAATTCAATTTTAAGTTGAAGTAACATAATATTTCAAATAAAGTATTTATGTACCTTTTACTATGAAAAATTTTAGTTTTTACCAAACTGTAAGAGATTTATGCAGAATAAAATCAAACCAAGTCCTGCTCCAAAGCTGTATGATGGAAGCACATATCTTACATACCTACAGCCTATTTCAGTTCTGTCAGGAGCATTTTTTCCCAGTGTAATAGCACTTATGACAGAAAGTATCATTCTACTTAAAAATTGAGGCATGAGAGGAGCCTGACACTGCCTGATAATTAGTTGTCTTGTAACAAGATTACTTGCTCAACTCTCGCAGAAATAAAATTATTAGCAGAAATCTGTAATGGCTAATTCAATTCAGAGATTGCAACTGAAGCCTTGATTAACTTCCATATATTTAACTTCTTCTGCCTGGTATTCCCTAGGCAGATAATATCCCATCTTAGCATGTGGCAAACTTTCTGTTAAATATCTGAAAGCTTTCCCAGGTGTACATGGGGTATCTCCTGTGTCAGCAGTGAGACACAACCACCCTGGAAAGGAACATGCCCAGCGTTGTCACAGGGGGAGGAATTCTGCTGAACAGATTGCTACTGACACCTTATTTAAAGCAAAGCAAGCAAGGATCCTTTCTGTGCTGGCAGGTGGAGTACAAAGGCTATGGAGCAGTGATACAGCAGGTTAATGAGGCTGCTATCCTATAGCCTATATCCTGTGTCCTCCCTCCCCGGCTGGCACGAGCGCTGGCACGTTCTGGGCCAGGCTCCTACACAGATTACCCCAGCTCTGTAACCCAACACCCAAACACTCACTGTACCTGCTTTCTCGCCTGCAGCTACACAGAAGCCAAGAGCTCACAGGACTGCTGGCAATTCCTTGATTTCTTTCACTTCAGTCTGATGCAGCCACTGATACTTTTCTCTGAGCAATCTCTCACTCAGATGACTCATTATTATGCACCCATCAGCAATCTCACTGACAGATATGCCCGGGTTCCCTGCAGTCTATCACAGTGTGTGCAAGGGATCCCGTGCCAAGAGAGTAATAACCCTCACAGTTATCAATCTACTGCAGGAAGCAAGAGATCTCAGGACTGGTTTTTTACTGGGGCTCCAGCACATATTGGTGACACCCCTAAAGGAGATGTCCCTCAGCACACCCAATTATCAAACAGTTTTCTCATTCACACTCCCAACGTGCCCCAATAAGGGAGCTACTTACCAACTTTAAAATCTTCACTGGATTAAACATCCAGCTCAGAAAAGCAAACCAAAAAAGCCTCTTACTCAGACAGGCTCTCTCATTCTTAATATACTTCAAGATTGGTTTGAAGTTTTGCCCTTACTCTAGTTGGGCACAGTGTTCTGTCCAAAACAGAAAAAAGCAATTTATTAAGTGTAGCTCAAGGCAAAGTTGCTTAATCACTCAATGGCCAAAATGCTTTCTCACAAAGTCCAAGAAGAATGAAAAGTAGTGTTTATCTGGGGTTATCACCTGTGTTTTCCTGGTAACTGGGAAAGACATGGGTTTTATCTGCAGTCTTGAAAGACAAGTTCACACTGAAGGAATTTGCACAGAAAAAGTCCTAAAGTCCACTGGCTGCACTAAACATTTCTAATGGCTACGTCTCCTCCCTGACACCAGTTTCTGGTTGGAGCATCTCCCCTGCCTGATGGCATTCTCATTCAGCAAAGTCTACTCAAAGGCTGAATTCCAACTAGCAATCACAAACCCAAAGATGGTAAACACAGCTTATGGATTCAGTATGCACACAAAACTCCTCTGCATTTAAAGTAAGTATCAACCTTTGAATAGATTTAAGATAAGGTCATCCTAAGGAGTCATTTTGAACCATGAACTTGAAGTGATTCAAGCAAGGGTGACCACTGCGAGATCTGAAGGCACAGGTTAGAGATGCAGCCTGCTCTGCTGCCAAAAATACCAGCAGTCTTAGACCTGTACTTGACTGTAAGAGTTTCACTAGTTTCTAAAGCTTTGATTTCTTTGTAGCAACAGCTGAGAACACATATGCCAAAAAAGTGCAAAGCTAATGCCCACAGTTTGCCCAAGGAAGGCTTTCTGGAACCAACCAATTGCCTCAGTGCCATTGTTATAAACATTCATTATCCACTTACACGTTCCTAAAACACCTGGCTGAACAAACACACGTGTATTTCTATCCAGCCCGTGGGCTTGGGAACGTGAAGATGTGTCATCACACAAACTATGTCCCCTCTAGTCCTGTATTCAACTTAAACAAAAGAAGGGAAAAGTTAAAGCTCCAGGTAATCTTGAAGATCACTGTGTTCAAGAAGGAAGAACAATTGCTCAACAGCACCTGCTGAAACTGTTGAATAAACCAGAACCTGACTGGGTCTCTCCCCTCTATCACCCTTTCACACACAGAGATGTCAGCACTCCCTGCTTGGTGATGGCTTCATTACACCTTTGCCTGTCTCGGAGGAACTGAATTTTCCTGGAAATGGCATATGAATGAACTGAGACCTTTAACGTGACAATACCAAACATACCAACAGGGCTTAACAATAAATCAACCACCAGTTTTTTGAAAACTAAAAAAACATTGAGAGCATGGATCTGCAGGCCCAACACATCCCTCACTCGCACCACTCTTCTCCTTCCCCCAAGCCCCTCTGCCGAGGCAGTCTGAAGGTCTCCCGGACAGACCGCGGTACTTCCACGAGCGCACTCTGACCTGGCCAAAGAGCTCTGAGCTCCCCGGACCGCTCCCCGCCCCCGGACGCCGCCGGTGCCGGCCGTGGAGATGTTCCCAGCGCGGCCCCCCGCCCTGCCCAGCCCGCAGCGATAACGCCGCGCTGCGCTCCCGCCCGGCCCGCGGGCGGCGGTGCCGGGTGGGTGGGTGTGAGGCACGGCCGGATCTCGCCCCGTCCCGGCAGGCCGGGGGTCCCGCCGGGGTCGGCGCTCTCACGGCCCGTCCTGCCCGTGCCGGGCCCCGCGGGCCGGGAGCGCTCTGCCCCTTCCCTGTCCCCCTCCTCGCCCTGCCCGGGGCCCGCGGGCTCGGCGGGGTCCCGCCCGCGCGGGGCCTCTCCCGCGAGCGCAGGGAGGGGGGAAGTCAGTCCCCTTCTCGCTCCGCGAGGCCCGGAGCGGGGCCGCAGAGCCGCGGGGACACTCACTTGATCCTGGATCCCATGGTCTCCGGGGGGGCCGCATAGACCCGTGTGGAGCGAGGCAGGGCCGGGGCCGAGGGCCGCGCTCTGTTCCGCCGCTCGCCCCTTCACTTCCATCCCGGCCCGCCCGCGGCGCCCCGGCCGAGTCACGGCGCGGGGGCTGCCGGAGCTGTAGTGCGGCGCGGCCGCGGCTGAGGAGCGCCCGCGCGGGCTCCGCGCTCTGCTCCCGTGCCGGGCGGCAGGAAAACGGGCAGCGGGCCACAAAGTGGTGCACGCGCGAGTCCCGCCTGAACGTGGGGAAGAACTTCTTCCCTGTGCGAGTGACCGCGCGCTGCGACAGATTGCCCAGAGCGGGCGCGGAGTCTGCCTCGCTGGGGATGTTCCAGAACCTTCTGGACTCAGTCCTGTGCCACGTGCGCCGGCATGGCCGTGCTGCAGCAGGGATGTTCGACCAGCGGAGCCGCAGGGTGCCCTTCCAGCCTGACCCATCCAGCGGCTCTGTGAGCGGGAACGCAGGGGATCCGCGATGGCAGCGCTGGGCACTCCCGCCCCGCCCGGGGCCGCGCTCCCCTCAGGGACAGTTGGGCGGGAGCCCCGATCCCCTCAGGGAGGTTTAGGCGGGACGGGCCCGCTCCCCTCAGGGACAGTTAGGCGGGAGCCCCGATCCTCTCAGGGAGGTTTAGGCGGGACGGGCCCGCTCCCCTCAGGGCTCCTCAGCGGCTGAAGGGCAGCCCGGATGACCCGGGGCTGGGCAGGACTCACCTTCCTGCCCGCCAGTGGGACCGAGTCGTGAGAGACCCTCGGACAGGCCTTGCCAGCATATCCCGAGCCCAGGTATCGCCGCTCATGCGGTGCCCGGGGACTGCAGGAGCCAGAGGAAAAAGGCGCAGACAGGAGCAGTGAGCGCTGCCCTCGCAGAGCTGCCACAGAACATTGTGCACTGCCGAGCACGGAGACCAGGAAGGACCTAGAAAGGATCACCAGCCCAAGCAGGGTCATAAAGGGGACTGGAGGCTACTCAGAAAGTGCAGGAGAGATGGAATGCAGTCTGCTGGAAACACGGCTCAAAAACCACAGACAGACAGCTCGTGTTGGAGTTGGCCAACAAGAACAAACAGGTACCCAACGATTTTATTAAACATGTTTTACAAGAAGTTTTCAGGAAGGTTTGGAGAATTTCTAACATAATTTAGAAATTTCTAACTTTATTTAGAGTTGGGGGTGATCTGCAGTGAGGAATGAAAGATATGGAAATTTGGCTTAAGAAGGCCTCTAAACTGCAAATCACTGTGGAAGCCAAGTGCTTGGCTGAGGAGTCTGGTCACCTAGAAAGATGGGAGAGAGAGAGGATATCCCGTTTGAGATACTTTAATATCCCATTTGCTCCCCAGAGAGGCTGGGTGGGAGAAATCATACCACCCTCGTTCAAGTAGTAAATATAAAACATGTTAAACATTTATGCAAAAAGTCCTGGAGGATTTGTTCACAGTTACAGTAAGTCGAAGAGATGTTTGGGCAGATGAGGAGGAGTGTTTCTAGCGCTAGTCTGAGTACTCGGGATGAGGTGCTTCCACCCCCAGCTCTGCCACAGGAGCTGGGTGTCAGCCCTGCCTGGAGCAGTGCTGTGGATGGACCTGTGCCCCGTCCTGAATTACTGTTTGGTCTGGGCTGGTGTTCCCTGTCTCACACACCAGTACCCGCAGCCATGTGAAGGAGCTTTGTAACCGAAATTACTGTGTTCAGACCATGAGTGTTGTAACTGAACCAATCAGTGCACTAGGGGTTATACCTATAATGGTCAGATGAAGGTAAGTTCGTAAAAATATCGTTAAAATTGGTTACAAAAGCGAAAAAAAAAACCCATGGTCAGTAATGAGCTAAAAATAGGGAAGCTGGTAAATACAATGCTGATGCAGTCTGAAATGACAACATTTTGGGAGTGGCTAAGAGAGTTTCTTAAATTTCATCACCCTTTTTGGAACAGGGATTGCCCTTAAATTTAAGAGGTAAAGCCACAGACTCACAGTTTTAGTTTTGCTCTGTTCTGTTTAGTGTGCATTTTAAGGATTTGGTAGATTTATTAATATGAACAGATCTAGTGAATGTTTAATGTGGATAATGTAGTGTGCAAGAGTAGTAGGCTGGTTTATATTTGATGGTTTTTAGACCGGACATACTAAGGAATAAAGTGCTGGGTGATTCAAATGGGCAATTTAAATCCTCTCACAGAGTAAATGAGTGGTTAACAAGTATGCATTCACCCCATAGGGGGGAAAAATAGGGTATAAAAGTTGGATTTTGAGAACTGGACTGGATAGCTGAGGTGGTGGATGAACTAACTGATAGTGGTTGATAACTAACAAATGCCAGGAAAAATGGCTGCAAAATTAGTGTTTGGTAACTTCATTTAAATATGTCTCGGTGAAATATCTATTTTGTAGGTGAGTGATCCTGGGTCTTGTGCAGGTGTATGCCTGAACTTCTGAGCAGGAAGTGTCACAGGCACATAGGTTATGTGATAAGCATGAGACAGTCAGTCTGAAAACAATATGGTTGTGTGTTTCAAGAAGAGGATGACCTACCTCAAGCTCACAGTTAATAAAGAGTTAGATTAATAAAAATAAATGGGAATGTGTATGGAAATTATAAGGTTCTGTCCTTGCTGCAGAAGATGCAGCAATGGGTCTGGCAACACGAGCATTGCAAATTCATTCTGTGGAAACTCCAGTTTAAAAGAGTGCCTAATAAAACAGATGTGAGCTTGTAAATCTGGTAATGCAAGGTCAGAGGAAACCAGAAAGGTGACAAGAGGATGAGTGTCCAGAATTTATTCTAGTTAAAGGATAAAGCGGACTCTCAATATGGAATTTGTATGTGCACTCCACTTTATTTTGTGTATATGAAACAAGCAAAGTCAGGTGTATTCCAGAATGCAGAGTACAGAACACGGCTTGTACTCTCCAAATGTCAATAATAAAATAGGAGCATTCATTCAAAATTTCAACTAAATAGGTGCTGAATATTTAAATATTTATTCAAATCGTGAAAACTGTATTTTCTCTGCAAAAGCCGACGGGAAAACAAAAATGTTAAACATGATGTAGATGTTCCTGTTCAAGTGCAGGGAGTTCTTCTCTCTATCTGCCTAATTTGTGTTCCAAGCTGTGGAGTGGTTTTTTTCCCCTGCTTTACCTGGTGTACTTATGTAAACAAGCAGCTCATTAGGTCCCCCCGGTCCCATTTTGTGCGTGGTGCTGCTGGTGCCCCTGTCTGCAGGGGGCCCGCTGGTCGGTGGTAATTGTGTCCCAGTGACAGGGCAGCGGGGCCAGCGAAGCCCCCGAGGACAGCCGGGGGTTCCTGCAGTGCCTGCTGGCCTGGCCCGGGCTGCACTGCCTCAGAATAGATGAGCTGATTAACTCTGAGTCGCCCTCCCAGAAGAGATGGAGCATTAATAGCAAACAAAAGGGAAGCAGAAGGGAAACTTCAGCCAGAAGAAAATAATCCAGGAATTAAAAGCTTGGTGAAAGCCTTAGGATGCTTCCAGATTGACCCGAAAGTCTTAGTTCAATACCACAGAAATAGAGGCCTGATACTGTGCACTCCAGGAAGGGTTTGGGGAGCGTGGCTGAGCCCCTATTTTAATCTGTAACACACCCCCAGCAGCCGATCTACATGAGAACACAGTTACTGTTCCCTCTCCTGCCCTGACAGCCCTTCTGGAGCATCCTGTCACCTGAGTGTACTGGGGAGATTGGCCCTGCTGCAGCTCAGCCAGTGGGAGTGGCAGGGGGAAAATGCTGACTTTAGAGATCAATGGTAAAGCTTCATCTAAAAGGTTATGCCTTGAAAGAGAATATCCTGCTACCTGACTAATATTGATTATAATGTTCATGTGCGTTTTTCCTGATTTCTCAGTGGCTGAATATTAGGAAAATCTCTACCAGTGTTTATAAACTGATGGAAAGCTTATTAAAGATATTTCCTAAATGTGAAGCAGAAATTATTCCATCAGCCTCAAGTTTGTAATTCTTGTGGTTATCAAACAATAAGCCTCATGAGTTACGGATCAGGTCATTGCAAACATTGCAAGTGTTCACATATGTTGCTTTAGAGAAAAGCTTGTTCTTAATGCTCCCAAACTGGGATTCACTAGGCATTGTTAGGATAGCTGGTTACCCTCAGAGACATTTATTTATGCCCTGAAACAAGGGAGATGTTTAAATCAGCCTGTGTACCTTCTTATATGGGTGGAAATGGACTACAGTGACTTGTTTTCCATCACAAGTTGAGAAACAATAATCTGTAGTGGTAGTTGCACAGAGCGAAACCGATTTATGACAAATACAGAATAAAATAGAAAAACTGATCAAAAAAAAAAGAAGAAAGAAAAAAAAATCCAGTTATAAGGACATAACCAAAGAGTTAAATCAAAAGCATTCTGTCTCCCAAACTGGAGACTGGCAGATGTTTAAGGAAGAGTGTAAGAATGTGGATGCACATAGAATTCTCTCCCAGCCTCCAATAAATTAATATATTTTCTCAGCCTCAAGTGCTGCTTCTGAGTAGCAGCTTTTGGGGGACTGAGCACTGGTCTCCACTTGGACACTGAGCCCAGCCACTGACCACAATTCCCTGTTGGCTGTCACCAAGCACCTTCCTATTTTTGCTGTGCCTTAGCAGAGTTTCCAAAAGTATGTGTCCCATGATCTTGCCCAGCACAGAGGTGAGACTGAGCATCCTGTCTCCCCATCAGAGGGAACTTTGCTGCATTGCCATGACTTCTGAAGTATGGTGAATAGTGGCTTAGCAATGTTCTCCAGCAGTTCCCTCAGGATCTGTGGATGCATCTCATCGGTTCCCATGGACTTGTGCACCTTCAGCTTCCTCAGATGGTCTCGAACCTGATCTTCCCCCCAGCAGCTGGTTCTTCATCCTCCCAGTGCCTTTGCCTTCTGCGGGGTGGGCAGAGTGGCTGGAGCACGTGGGGCTGCAGATGGGGGCAAAACCACCACTGCTTCCCTCAGATTTGGGCATGTCCTGGGCAGCCACGTCCCCCTCTCCTTCCTGAGAGGACCCACATTTCCCCCACTCTTCCTTTTATTGAGGTACCTATAGAAGTTTTCCTTGTTGCCCTCGATGTCTCTGGCCAGATTTAATTCTCTCAGGGCTATAGCTTTCCTACCCTGATCCCTGGCTTTTCAGACAATTTCTCTGCATTCCTCTCAGGCTACCTGTCCTTGCTTCCACCCTCTGTAGGCTTCCTTTAAAAAGCTAAGTAAGCAGTAAAATACCTTCCCTTTCAAGTGTTTGAAGTACCATACACTGAATGACCTTTTCATTTTCCATTCACAAAGAAATAAGAAATAACTATTCTTATTTCTGATACCTGTGATTATACCAATAGCTGTAACTCAGGCCCATGAAATCCTTTAATATAATGAGCCATGCTGGAGAGTCATTCCCCTAAAGAAAAGAGCCCTGGATGATTGACCTGAAATGACCTCTTCATTTTTTAGTGAAAGGAGATCTAAATATAGCAAACATTTCTCTCAACAGATGACATCTTCCCCATCAGAATATCTTATGATTAACAAGAATTGGTTATTTAATTTTATGGGGAAACCAGCAAAATGGCCATGACAACTACTTATTCTTTGTCTTGAACTGTGCAGTGATTTTCCTGTCAGAATTTTTTTTCTCTTTACTTATTTCCATTGTTTGCATAAGAGAGAAGTAGCCAATTCAGCATCAAGGGGTCAGGGCTTAGAGAAGTACTGTGGTAAAAGAGTGGGCACCCTTTGTTGGTTGTTACATATTTGGTGCAAGCAAGCACAGTTTTCATAGTCTCCTGCCAGCATCTTCCCCACAATCACTTTTATTCTCACCTGCTCTGTTTGCCTGTATCATGTAATCTTTTATCATTTCAGAAATTCTTCCTGTTATAAATGTCTTCAGCTTTTACCATCACCTTTGCCTCAGAGCACTCTCCAGCCAAGAACAGCAGTTTTTGTCTTGAAGACCCATATTTCATTATTGCCTTCAGCATGGCAACTTCACATTTTCTTCATAAAGAGACAATTACCTACCAAAGTAAAATTAAATTAGAACTGTATATGGTAATACATTTTGTAAGTGCATTTTTAAATTGAAGATGTTTTCTTTAACCATACTTTATCTGACATTTTCAAAATTTACGCTCTAAGTTTTGAAGATTTCCATAGGTTGTCAAGTTCTTTTCTTACAGACAATTACTATAATGTATCTGAAAATGTTACATTCTGTTTTAGCAGAAATGCATCCCTATTTCTAGTGATGCACGTTTGTCTTATATAGTTTGCATGCCTCCAAGTATCAATGTCCATCACTATTCAGCTGGGACTGCTGGAAAAGAACAGGGTTTTATGAAGAAATGATTCTTATCAATACACAAAAACATAAATATGAATACTGGTAGCAACTAGTGAGGGCTACTACATGTCCTTGGAAACAGCCTGTGACTGGCTGCAAGGGAACCCTATTTTGGTACCACGTTTTTTCTGTACATCCTATGTCATGTTCAGGTCAAACCTTCCATGTGCCATATTCCTCACAGGTCAACTTTGATTTACTGAAGTTGATGCAAATCCAGTTTGAAGCCAGAAGCACTCTGTAGAGCTTTCTGTATTAACTGCAGACCCGAGGGACTAAAACCCCCAAAGCCCCTCAAGCTGGCCCATGAACACACCTGTGTGTGTTACCCAAGGTACCAGGAGGGGACTGAAGGAAGAACACAGAGAAGGAGGGGAGGAAGGCTATGGTGGAGCACTCCAGTGTTCTGAAAAGCATGAAATACCTGTCTTTCTGAGGCACAGCCAAGGGTCTGCAGCACTGGTCCTGACTGGTTTTGATACAGTTCTACCTGGATGGGATTGGCTTTGCAGATTTATCCTCCCCATCCTGCAGGCTGCCAGAGTTAACAGAACTCCTGTGTTTGTGCTACCTGATAATGCCTCACACATATTTCATTCTCCAAATTTTCACCCAAGCAGCTTTCAATTAGCACTAGGTAGGTAACAACAGTGGGTTACCCACTCAGTGATTTGCTTTCCTGGGTGGTTTGTGTGTCCCTCCTTGCATCCAGCAGAAATCCTCTGGCTGTAGCTCCTTGGAACAGCACAGCCTTCCCACACAAACACACTGCCTGGCTGGTTCTTGCTCTGAAGCTGTTGAAGACACTATTTCATGTGCCAATAAAAAAGAAGCAACTGACCTAAGTTCCTCTTCTCTGTTCCCCGTGCTGTGATGGCAGAGTGCTGACTGCACCGTTACTGCTCTATAAAGCAAAGGCAGGTTTGTCAGGCAAAATCTGTGATGGTGTGACTCCAGCCAGACAAAAAAAAAGCCCAGTATGAAAATAGTTATTCATATGTGCGATAGCCTTTGTCACAGAAAAGACAACCCTCCTGAGCTGAAAGGAATAAGATCACTGATGTAAATCAGACTGCTACATTCAAGTCCCTCTAAGTTACTAATGAGCCTGGAAGAACAAGGATACTTAGGAGAAATCCAGAACAGCAAGACGTAAGTTGTTGGAGCAGAGGGAAGTACTTACTTCAGATGATACTAAACTCTTGTACAGCAGTGCCTGGCTTAAGCTGGTGAACTCAGAGAGCATGAAAGGAAGGGAAGGAAAAAGAAAGAGGTAACAAAAGAAGTAAGAAAGGAAGGTGTGAACAAATGAATGAATGGACAAAAGAACAAGGAATTTATAAAACACAGCATTTCTAACTTGGTAATGTTTGTTATTTGAAACATGATTTTATATTTTGTTACACTCTTTTTAAAAATAAAAACAATAAAATCTTGTATGAAATGTTGGCGTAAGCTGTGTTATTTTCTCTGGGTTTTCCTTGTCTCACAGAGTTGATGGGATCCTAATTTCAGGTTTGTCCTTCTGGAGTTTTCAGTAGCAATTACAACAACTTTTTAATATAAAATTAAAGCATGTTTTGAGCCGGGCTTCAACTATAATCACTACAATCACCAGATATCAAAAGACCACTGGCAGTGTCAGCTTCACTGCCCTTCTAAGGGGGAATCTGCTTATCCTTTCTGCCATAGGATGGGGGAACATGATAACTATTGATGGCCCACTACTTATTAAGCTGTCATCAGACAACATGTTGTCATAAGCTATTATTTTTAAACTGTTATTCAGAAAACATCAAATAGCACTTCTGTGATGTAAGGTGGTTGTTTTAACAATGAGAAAGTATGTGTTGATATCAAAACTGAGCTACCTAATGTTAAGTAAGTTCCAGACCTGCCCACTCTTGTTTGTGCTCCCCTTTGGTCCCAGAAGGTCAGATGAGATGTGCCTCCTGTCCAGGACCTGGAGGGGGAAGAGCCCTGCTCATTTCATTAAAGAATTCAGGGCTTCCTGACCAGCTTGGGGATTGTCTGTTTATTGTCATTTATCAGTGTCTGTTGTTTACTTAATTTTTTAAAACATGTAGCAATCTTGGCAGACTGCAAGTTCACAGTACAGGAGAGCTTTCTTCTGGAACCATAGGTATTGTTTCAGAAAAATAAGATTGCTACTTTATTTTTAGATGTTACTTTAATTAGATCTTTGATGCTAATGATTCCATTCCATATTGGGGGGTAGAAAACCCCCAAACATAAACCAAAGTGCACTTCCTTAAACCTTGTCACTCATTTTATACTTCGCAAAAAGCAGTTTTATTTATGTAATTACTGCAACTGTACGAGATCAAGTTATAATGAGGTGATACCATGAACTAGGAAATGCCAACCTATTCCCAATTCAGTGGAGACACTTTTAATAGTAAACTGCAGCAGGCAGGGTTGCAAGCCAGCAAATACATTTCCTTTCTCTAAAATGGGGGGAAGGTCCTGCTGGAAATGCTCTTTTGAATCTGGTTCTGACACTTTTGTGGTATAATTTAAAATTATAAGGTGGGGATACCAGAGTGCTCCTGTCCTGCTGCCTCCAAATGGAGCCGTCGTTAAAGGGTTTGATTTGTTCTAGTCCCACAGTTAATGAAGGCTGGGTGGCATTTCAGCAGGGTTAGTGCTCCTGGTCCTTGCTATTAATTCCCCTGGAAGCACTTGCCTTTTTCTGGGCTTTCCAGTTAGTTCTGCTAGGATGTTAAAAATGTTTTGATACATATGTTAGTTGTTGTAATCGCAGAGCTATAAAGAACTAAGTCAAGAAAAGCCTCTCAAGTAATACACAGGAGTTAGTTTATAAAGTAAGTAAAGTTGAACCACTAAGTAATAGTGACCACAATATAATTAACTTCAACATCCTCAGGGGAGAGATTGTACAAAAAATGAGGAAGCTAGTTAAAAAGACCCTAAAGTCAGAAGTGAGGAAATTAAAATCCTTAGACTCAGCATGGAGGCTACTTGAGCAACCATAACAGTGTAACAGGAGGCAGCATAATCCCAAACAAAAAAGGAAGCTGACAAGCAAAAATGAGCCACAGGGCTATGGGAAGGTTCAACAAGTTTGTATAGTCAAAAATGTATTTTTCTGAAGGTAGAATTTTAACTTGTGAAGTCAAAGGGGATAAAATACAGTGGCTGAGACACAGTGGAGATTAGAAGGATGACAGAGGATTTGAGGAGCAGATAGCCTGACATGAAAACAAGATTTTCTCAAGTATTAAGAAGCAGCAAGCCTGCAAGAGATTTTATAAGTCCAGTGGGCTATTTGGTAGAAAAGTAAGAAAGCTAATGAGAATACAGAGGCACTGAAATGAAGGTAAATGACTTGTTTGCATTAGCATTCCCACATAGAATTTAGGGGAAAATAGATACACCAAATTTCCTCCTGTTATGTAATATAGAGGAGGTTTTGTCAAACACAGGAATTAAAAGATGTGCTGGAACAAATTCATAAATTAAATAAAAATTGGCTCCTAGGACTGGAAAGTAAATAAATAAATTCTAAGGGGATTTCAGAAGAAATTTCTGAACGACCACCAAGAATAGACAATCTGATTAAAATCAGTACCTATAGTAAAGTAGAGAGCATTTATCCTCTAAAAGGTGTGAAGGGTAATTCTGGAAATGTCAGCACAGAGATCCATGTACATACCCAATAAAAACCAGTTTGTACAGTTGCCCATCTCCTAGGTTAGGATGATGTGATCAGAATTAAGAGACCCATCCTGAAAGAACCTGCTCTCCAGCCCCCAGTATAATGACCTCCAACATATCTACAAAGCTGTTTAAATGTTTTCAAATGTACTTGTTTCCAACTAAAGATGGCCACAGAGGAAGCAAGTAGGAGAACAGAAAATAAAGGCATGTGTCTAATGTGGTGTGTGGGCTGGGCTGGCCTGAGCTGAGGGGTGCACTGGGACAGACCCAGAGCAACCTGGGCTCACTGCCCTGCCTTGGTGCAAACACACCAGCCCAGGGCCTGGGCTCACCCCAAACCTGGGCAGTCAGCCCTCCCTCAAGTGCCTTTTGCTCTCCATAGGAGAGGGAGTTGGATATATATAGTTATAGGATACTAACTACCATTAACTACTACACAGGTGAGGAGGAATGAGCCACCTCCCTCCTACCTGCAGCTAAGAAGGGTTTCCCCTGGAGAACATCCCGGGGGTTCTGCCAGGGCTCACCATTTCTGGGGCCAGGCTGCAGGGTTAGCTGGGCTCCTGGTGCAGTGTGGCATTCAGTGTTCTCCTGCCTGGCTGCAGAAGACACTGCTTTTCACAGTTAGATTGCAGTTTAGAGATTAGATAATGCTGTCCTTGTAGAGTGAAATGTTTACAGAACCAGCAAAGTAGGTGGCAAAGTTCTGTGGTTTGTAAAGTGAACCTGTAAGAGACTGATGTTTTTGAGTCAGTGGTGATCTATAAGGTAACCACAAACTGTTGGAAAGGAACCTAAGGATGGTATAAGGTGACCAGCAAAGACATGAATTTTCCCACCTTTGTGTTCTCTATTGCACACTTCATCACGGGCCACAAAGCTCCTGAAGGACTTCAGGATCTTTGGATTTTGTCTGAGGGGAGGACTGTCTGTTTTGCAGTGTCAAAACTTGACACTGCTCGCTTAAATTTTAAGTCCTTGTGCAAAGTGAAATCAGACTGGGTATTTACCTCTGTTAAAGGAAATTTTAGTAACTTATGAATCATGTTAGAAAGTGGTAATGGAAAAACCAGTAGTAAATCCAGTAGTTCATTGAAAAAGAGCATAGCATATTCTGAAAAACATTTGGGGAAAGGGAGCATGCAGTGTTTCTCAGGAAAGCACATGTTGCTCGTGTGTGTAATTAACGTTCCACAACTGAGAGGTCCCGGCACTCAAATTAATGCTGTTCCTTTGTCAAGACTATAATCTGTTACATCATTACACTCAAAGTTACATTCTGATACAGCTGAATATGTTTCTATTTGTGCAGAATCTCCCGTGTTACCTCCCTTGCTACCCTGTGTCAGAGTTGATGTGGGTGTGCAGCTCCCTGCAGTCACTGCCTGGCCCCCAGCTGGTGCTGCACAGGGACATAAACCCAGGGCCGTGTGTCCGTCTGGGGAGGGGGTTCAAACCCAGAATTGACTTTGTACTTGCACCAGACCAGCACTTCAGTGGTGAATACCTGCACTAGTCTGATCCATGCACAGCCCAGGCTGCTCTGTGAAAGCTGAGAGCTGCCATTCCAATGGCATCTGCCTTTACATTTCATCATTCAGAATTGTTGACTCAGTTCTAGATTTTGACATCTTGTCCTTGATTTCCCTGACCCTGTCTTTTCATGGTTCTTCAGTTGCATCTCTAATAATTTCTTCATTTATCCTTCATCCTGACATCACATCTCCAACTCTCTGAAGGTATTTAGCAGAGTTATATTTTTGCTGCCTTCTCCCCCTTCCAATCCAATCTTATTTTGATGTAATCTCATAGTCAAACACAGATTCACTATCATCCCTATGTTGCCAACTGTCAGATCCACTTATTTATTCCAAACCTGTCTTCTATTTGAACCGAAATCTCACTTTGTCTTCTTGAAATGTCTTCGTAGATATCTCACCATCATCTGCTGTTCAGAATGGGACTAAAGACAATTCCCCCCATCTTTCCTGCTCTGCAGGCTTTCCCTGTTCATTCCTTAACCACTGTGTACATACTGCATGTCATTCAGGTTCCTCACCAGGGATGGTCTGAAAATGCTCTGGTTTGAAAATGCATTTTACTTGAAGACCGTCCAAAACACTTTACATTAAAAACAAAACAAAACAAAGACGACAACAAAGGATAGTTAAAGTATGGAGCAAGCAGAAGGTAGTACACTGAGAGACCTGAATACTGCAGCATCTGGCTCCAGAAAGGTGCAGCAGGGGTGAAGGAGGAGCCCCTGTCCTGCACCGGGACCCCCAGGCAGCACAGGGACTGCCCTCGCCAGGGCCCCCTCAGCGCTGAGCTCTGCAGAGCTCCCGACAGGGGGGCATGAGTGCCACTCCCACTGGGGAGGGGGTTGGAGAGACCTGCTGAAAGCCACTGGAATAAGATTCCCAGATTAACTCTGCACAGGCCACTCCACAGCTCCAGAGCCCTCGACCCTTTCCATTCAAGGCAGATTTTCACTGCACTCAGGAGGAGTTTCTGACTAACGAAGGATCAGGTCCATCCTTTGGGTAATTTTTTATCATTACCTGGTTCCTGTTCTGCCAGCCACTCTTCAGTCTGTATTTTTATTGCCTTTTCTAGAAATTAGTAATAGTAATATTTACTACTTCTGTTAAGTGCTTATAGTTATATCAGTAAAAAACAGGTAATATTTAATTTCTGGAATTACCCACCTGCTACTGAACTAACAAAGCCCATATAAATCATTCCAAATGAGTGCCTTGAGAGACGTCAAGTCCCAAGTTAAGCATTATAAATGCTGGAAAGATGCATGTAAGGTCCACCAGCCAGACTTTTTGTTTAAAAGGTTATTATTCACAGATATCAAATCTCACTAGCATGAAAAAAATAGAGGGGAAAAGACTTGCTCAGTAGTCATTCAACCCTGGATTTGGGCTGTGAAACCTTGCTGTCCCATGATCACTGTCTTTTGATATGGCCCAAATATGAACTATACCCAGAAAAACAGAAAGAAAGAAGAAAACTGAGCTGAAATTAGCCTTCTGCTCGGAGGGCACTGGGTTATCTTGTCTGATTCTTATCCAAAGATAATAAAAAATAAACTTAAAAATATGTGTAAGTCCCCGATGTACTCGAGCTAGAGCATATTAACTGTTAAACATCCCTGTATGATTTGTAGTGACCACTGTTCAGTATGCAGTAGGAAGCATTAGCATTGTGAAATGTTAATTGGTTATGTTGTGATTCCAGGAGCAAGGCAGACATCCTTCCTGCTGATCAACATTGTAAGCTGAATTATATTGCTCAAGTAAATGGTTTAGACAAAGGACAGTAAGATTTGTAAAAAAAGCAAAATGATTGATAAAATAGAGGGAGGGAAAATGCAAAAATACAAAGCAATATCTTCCATTTAGGAACTGATGACTGTTCAGCAAATAACGAGCTGGTTCAGAGTGGCTGAAGCCAAGGGCCACTGCCTGTATGTTCTGCCTGCACTCCGTGCTGGCTCAGGGCAGACAAAAGCACAGCACACAGAACTGTTTTAAGAGGAATTGCTCCTTGCCATGTGAATTCCTGCTCACCAGTGAGCAGGGGATATGCTCCACTGGGGACACTGAAATCATTAAATAAACGGTTTAAAAGCTGAAGTGTTGATTGCTCTAGCTCGGCTCACCAGGCTGCTCAGACACAGGACTCCTTGCCAGGGTACCAACATATCTGCAAATAGGTGGAGTGCCCGGTTGGGCCCCTGTAATGAGGTGGGGAGGCCAGAAGTGGGAACTGGTGGAAGGACAATGAGTCCATGAACAGCTTCCGTTGCTAATCCAGGCATTGTCCCTGCCCCGTGGGGACAGCACAGGGCTGCAATCAGCATCCTGTACTGGTGCAAGACATACTATTTAGCATATATCATTTAACACAAGGCCAACTTCATTGGTCTGCTGTGAAACTAATAGTTCTAATAAGTTTGAAACCCAAGGGCTTCCTCTCTCTGAATTTCTGGGTTTCCTTCCCCTCTCCCCCTGTTTGTGCTCCCTGACCTGCTGGTGCTGAACCAAACAAAGGGTGTTCCCGGCGGTGCTTCCCGGAGTTCCCGCATACCTGTGGCGTGTCATCCCGGGCTGAGCCCGGGGCAGTGTGTGGGCACCCCAGCCCCGAGCGCTGTGCCAGGTGCCCCGGTGTCCCTGCTGCCCCCTCGGAGCCGGGGCTGCGGGGCCAGGCTGATTTAATGAGCGCGTCTTCACTGACAGATTCATTATTTGTGTTCGGTCGCTTCAAGTCAAAACTGATTAGTTACACTTACTGCAGCAAAGATTTAATGATTTTATTGTTTATCTTCAATTTATTTTGATTAACATCTCCGTTCTTTTCATTGCAAGTGCAATTAGGTGTAATATAACAGCGACTACTTTAATTTTGCTGAAATTAAGATGAATAAGTGACGGATTATGGCGCTTTGTTTAACAAATAAATCATAGTTAAGAGGACTGTATTAGTAATAAATGAAAAAACAGGCAATCTAATTAAAATGCATGGAGCTGATTGTTCAAGTTTCCAGAAATGTAATGAATTTTCATTTTAGAAATCAACTAGATTTAGGTGTAGTACTTATTTATTGACAGTAAGATGACAGAACGGCACATTATTTTGTAAATCATCTTAATTTCTTTTGTTGTGTTGGTAGAAGGAAGTACAAGCAATGAAATGAAGACACACATTTAAAATTTTAGGAGCTAAGATCATTTTGTCAGAAAACACTGCAATTAAGGTATGGCTAAAAAAGAGACTGAGGGACTGGAATGAGGGGAAAACTCATTAGTTCAATTCTCACACGTTCAGACTTCAGCATTTTCTGCAACAGATGAATATTCTCCAGGTCCCAACCACAATTTTCTTTTAAGTTCATAAGATTCAATTCACTGCCACACAGCAAAAGCCTCAAGACACGTGAGATGGAAGAAAGAACTAACAGAAAACTGAACTCGACAAACAGTGAGCAAATCAAGATTGCTCTGTCGGAGCACCCCCAAATCACGGGGCAAGGAGCAGGGCAGCAATCCCAGGGCCAGCTGACTGGGGGGGTCGGGTGGGCTTAGCTTCTGACTGAGGAGAACCAGAGGAGAACGAACCCTTCAGAGTCAGAAACTTTATCCCTCTGATGTTTAAAAGACCTTGTATTTGACAGGACAGCTTTGAAGATGAAGCCCGAGCAGTCTCCAGCTGCAGGCTGTGGAGCACCCACGCTGCTGCCTGGGTGCTCTGCCCTGCCTGGGTGCTCTGCCCTGCCTGGGTGCTCTGCCCTGCCTGGGTGCTCTGCCCTGCCCGGGCTCCGCTCGCTGCCGGCAGGCAGGACAGGGGACCCGCGGGGCACACTGGGCTGGAGCTGTGGCTGTGCCTCCCAAGCTCTCCTGCAGAGCCTGCAGAGCCAGCTCTGCTCTGCACAGTGTCCTTCACCCTCCCTCCCTCCCCACGCCACGCTGGCCACTGGTCTGGGATGGCCAGCCTGGAAATTTGGCAGGACAAACGTGCACTGCCCTCTCTGGCTGCAGGGACAGCGGAGCTCTGAGCCAAGGTTGGCACTAAAGGTGGGCAGGATGGGGAGGGACCGCTCCCTTCTCCTTGATGTGCAGGACTCTGGGGTTTTCTTGGCTATAGGAGGATTCTATTCCGGGGATTAAGGGTAGAGAGGACTAAGACAGAGCAGTGCATGCTCTGTTAAGACCTCATTTTGATTTTTTTTCCCCCTTTGTATTAGGGTTTGTGAGGGCGGGGGGTGGCAAGGAAGGGAGAGAGGAGGGAACAGAGAATGCAATTCCTAAGATCACAAAACCTACAAGAGTACTTTGTTCTTCCTAAACTTTTAAGCACTATTCTTATATTACTGTTTCTCTCTTTAACTGCTTTAAAACATTTTTCGGATATTTGAGATAAGGCCAGTATTGAAAGAAGTACTTATTAGGATGTAGTAGCAATTTTGTGTTGAAAATTCGAGAATTTCAGTAGCAATGTTCCAGCTAAGGGTCTGCCTCATAGCTTCAAAATGGACCTAAAATTGTATTTTAACCAATGTCTGCAAAAAAAGATAATTGAAGAACAATTCCTGTTGTATGGGTGTAGTGGGAGAAAATCACTGAAGCCAGCTTTATTAGTGTAAAATAAAGGGAAGGAGGAGGTGCAGTGAGCATCCTGCAAGGCCTCCTTTCTTTGTCCCTGATTATATTGATCACATTGCCTCATTGCATTAGAACAGGTAGCTCTTCCTAATGTATAAAATAAATAAATAAATCTGGGCGCTTTTAAGAAGACAGATACCAACTTATTTACAGGTGTTGCTGCGTGTCACAATCCCCCTTCTAATATTGGTTTTCAGTATTTAATAAATAAATAGAGGGTAGGTATAGACAGAGCAATAGGGAGATGGAGAAGGAACTGCTAATGACCAAGTGAAGCTGTGAACAGCAGCCCTGCCCTGAGAGGAGCCCCTGTGATCAGCAGTGTCGTGCAGGGGAGCCGGGGGAGGCTGGGCAGGGTTGGGGAGCTGCAGGCTGGCAGCACCATTGGTTTGAAGGGCCGTGATTGATTTGTCACCAGAGGCCCATTGGACTGGGCGAAAAGCCCTTCTGATCTCAGTGCCTCCCTGCCTCCTTCCCTGCGCTGTCCCTGTCCTGCTCCCGGGTGGAGCTGGCACAGCAGCCGGGCAGGGGGCTCAGGGTGGGGCTCACTCACAGCCCGGGGGTTGAAGGTCACGGCTGCTGGAACTCTGTGAGGACTGGCAGGGGAGGGCCAGCTCATCCTACCGCTCACTTTGTCTTGCCTTTAGAACTCCAGAGGTTTGCAAAGCCCCCAGTGCACATCCCCACGAATCCACCAGCACACCATTCCCCAAGCAGAGACACAACCAAAGCCTCTCTGCTCTCTCCTTCCCTCTCCCTCTGTCTCTCTCACACACTCACGCACACACTCACGCACACACGCGCTCTCTCCCCACCCCTTCCACCTTCCTCTTATCTGTGCCTGGGAGAAACCTCTAGATCCACCAATATTAATTACAAAGGACAACGAAAGGTAAGAAGGCGTCAATTATCCCAAGGTGTCGTGATGTTATTTCCAGTCAATTGCAAATGTGTGAGGGGAAGATTTCGCCCCAGTGATTCCTGTCTGCCTGGCTGATGGGGACCGGAGCCGCTTCCCTCCCAGAACTGCTGCAGCTATGCCTTAAACCACACACTTTCCAGCAGGAGCCATCAGCATGGGCCTTTCTGAATTCTCTTTTTATTTCATTCATTAAGGGCATTAGGCAAGTTGGAATTTGTATGAAAAGGATCCTATGGGAATACTGTCTCCAGGGTAGGTATTTTCATGACTTTCCACATCCTGGGGCTCTCTCTGTATCTCTTCTCTTTCTCTCTCTCTTCTATTAGATGGAGCTTTAAAGGAGGCTGCCCTCATCTTCTGCCTAATCTGGGGAAAGGAAATATTCTGAGCTGCATATATTGAGTGACAAAATATTTTATTTATTTTATAAAGTGGCAGTTACTAAGAAATTGTGTGACCTTTCCTGCTTAATTTTGTTAATGGGCTTTGTTATTATCATTATTATTTCTATTCCTGTTTCCAGGTTTTTCTCACACAAGAGTTTTTAATGGCAATTGCCTTCGTTATCCAAAAAGAAAGAGATAGCAGACTGGACAACAGCAAAATAATATTAATCAAACAAAGACAGAGTTTAAATTAAAAGGGCTGTTGTATTCTCATAAAAGCAGGACAACCTCAATACTCCAGCTCATTTCACTTGGCAAAAGAACGTGGCATCAGTTTTTTAACTTTAAAATAGTTTAATGAACACGAATGGAGAAATAATTTTTCTGTGTATTTAGCAGTCTATAAAGAAGAGAGAATGCTTTAACTTTGATCGCCACAATTAGTTCCCTGGGTATCTAGAGGGGAACAGGGCAGCCCTGGGAGCCTCAGTTCTTTAGATACAAAAGCATTTAGATCGCTTTAGAGCAGTTAATCCTGAGACTGGCTGGGGTCCCTTTTGTTTTCTAACTCCATTGTGGGTTTTGTGCAGTTTTTTCTATTCGCATGATTGACTGCCCAATGGATGCTAATTATCCAAATGTCGCTTCTGTCCTTTGAGTGACTTTCTATGTATTATGGGCAACTGTCATGCATTCTGTCATTCTATATCATATTA
The DNA here is from genome assembly GCF_001715985.3 of Manacus vitellinus. Taxonomy (NCBI): domain Eukaryota; kingdom Metazoa; phylum Chordata; class Aves; order Passeriformes; family Pipridae; genus Manacus; species Manacus vitellinus. The sequence goes on along the minus strand of NW_021940039.1, from coordinate 1,291,367 downwards.
CATGTATTATCATATGAAAATGGTACTCTGCATAAAGGAAGGTGTCTGAACCAGCAGATGCTGCAGATATTTAGAGGACTTGCCTAATTTGAATGGATTTTCTATAGAAAAATTGGTCAGAAAGCATATAGGAGAGAGTCAGAAATTGAAAGTTTATCAGGTAATTATTTTTGTCCTTTTGCTGTTTACATGATAATGTACAAGGCATTAACTGTCTCTGCTCCTGAAATCTGCAGCCACCTTCCTCCTCCCAAACCAGGCAACCCGTCTGTATTTATTAGAGTATGACAGCTTAAGCTAATTAAACTGATATCTGTCTAAAATAATAAACCCAGAAAGTTAGAATAAACATTATGATTATAAGCAGAAAAGGCAGCTATACAAATGTAGCATCAGTGTTATATTTTAATGATAAACTGAAATTCCTATATGAAAAACACTGGATGTGGAATTACGAATGATAATAAAGTTCTGCAAAGACATTTTTCACTGTAAATATTTTTTGCTTAGATCTTTATCTCTTTCCATGGTATTAATAAGGCAGTGGGCTAACACAGCTGTGAACTTGAATATTTTTTTATTTTATACATATGTGAACATGTATTTATAAAGGATATCAAGGGAAAGGTTTTTACTGCAATTTTTCCACTAAGATAAACTTAACACACCTCAGTGTAATGTGCATGCCAACACTTAACAGGAATGCAAGATTTATAACGATAGGGCTTTTTAAATTTGCACTCTGGGGTCCATTGAATCCATAGGCACATCCAGAGTCTCCTCTCCTAAAATGTGAGGCTGGTGTTTTATATTCGCCATAGCTGTGAAATATTGTGGATATATAACACTGAAATTGGGGATCTTGAGCTTCATCAGACGTGTGTGCAGTAAGTTCCCAGTAATGGCAAAGCTAAATCACGGGAAGGACGTGCTTCAGGAATAGCACAAAGATGCCATGGCAGGACTTGCTCTGCTGTCTGAGGGTGCTTTGAAATTTTCCATGATCAAATATACATGATCAAGCTGTGCTTGTTAGGGTGCGAGGGGCTCCGGCCGGTCAATGGCTATTGATCAGGCTGTTAAGTATTTGGTCACGATTCTTTATATCCCAAAAGGTTCAGGGAAATGAACAGTGAAAAATTGCATCGGAGTCCACCTTTGTTTGAGATTGATGTATCAAAACAGAGTATTCATTTGCCAAAGCTGCTGGAAAAAATGTGTAGTAAATTGTGACATGGGGACTCCAGGTACAGAGATTAGTATTTCCCTTTTCCTAATTACCTTTGTAAAATTGTACGTGCTAATTAAAAATGTAAAGACGGAGTCTTTGTAGAACATGAATAGTGAATTATTGATAAGAGCAGATTTACACAGCAAAAACAGAGATACAGTCGTAGCTTAGCAGTTGAGCTTTATATTTTTACTTATATTTTGCTCATGCCACAAATTTTTTAACTGAAGTTGCAGGAAGAGTGATGCAGAAGAGTCCATGGGGTGGAAATGGAAATTTCTCTTACTCTTACAAAATAGCAAATTTTACTGGAATCAGTTACTATCTTTCAGTGATTGAATACATATTACTCCTCATGAAGAGTTCGAATTAAATGTGGTGGGGTTTTAAAATTATAATATATCACTTGGCAAATATCTCAAATTATTTGAATAATAATTTTTTCTTCTTTCTTGAGATTTCTACTGTGTCTGTTTCTACAAGTCCATAATATATATTATTTATTATTTTAAAACTATCTATAAAGTTGGTTCCATAATTCAAAATATTACACATGTTTAAAGAGAGTGCTAATGTATAATTCTTGCAAAATCATACAAGGCATGCTTTATTTGATTTCATCATGCTGTCCATTACATTCATAAGATCTTTCCTGAACACAGAAATCTCTGAAGAGGAACTTACCACACACTAAAGAGAACTACTGAACACAAAGAATTATTTCTGCAGATATTTGCCTCTAAGAAATGATAACATATGTCTGTGTCTGAATCTGCAAATAGAGAGATGGATACACACACATATGTTCATCCACACACACAGAGCCTCATACTGTGATATATCTTATCCATATTTATATAAACAAATTTACATACTGCATCTTTTGTAAATCTTCAACCCAGCAATACGTGTCCCGTGTCTCATCCTCAGATGGCAGTTCCCTTAAAATGACTTCCTATTTTCCCAAATGAGGGTCCCATGGAAAGGAATCGGTGAGACACAGAAAGTTCGCGGTGTCCCGGCTGGGTGGGAAGTGCCCTCTCCCCTTGGCGTGTCTGACCCGGTCTGAGCGAGCCCTGGCAGCGCGGCCAGGGCACGGGGGGCACCCGGGCGGCAGAGCCCCCAGCCCTGGCAGCTTGGCAGTGAAGCCCTTCCCTTCGCTGCAGCCGGGGGGTTTCCCCGTGCCCGGTCCCCTCTGCATCCCCTCTGGTTCCCCCCTCGCCCCCGCTCCTCGCCCCGCTCCGCGTCCCCGCCGCTGCCCCGCCGGTGCGCGCTGCTCCATACCTGCTCCGGCTGGGAAGTGGGGCCGCGCAGCCAGGCGGTGGGCATTCAGGTAGTCCAGAGAAGGGCTCCGAGTGACAAAATATTGACTGCATTTGGTATTCACTTATGGAGGATGACGTTAGTGCCACAAAAATCCCTGTGATGTACAGGGAATAGTTAATTAATTAAAGGACCTGCTAATTGCTACTTGAGGTACTGTGCGGAGCTGATGAAGAGTGCTTGGTACGAGGTTAGGTTCTCAGTTTGGAGTGAACATTTTCATTTAAAAGATTTCTTTAAAGTACATCCTAATTTTTTTAATGTTTTTTCAGGTTACTGTATCTAGTTCAGACTCAAGTGTTCAATTGAGCTTCAATTAATTATAATATATAGTCGGGGTTCTTTAGCTGGGATAGATTGATGGAGAAGCTTTGTTTCATTTGGTGCAGGTGGCACTGTTTAATAAGCACAGGAGAGAGTGAATAATGTAGTGTTTGCAAAGAGAAATAAATGCAAAATAGAGAGGTGCAATTAGATCAGCTCAGAGAAATAAAGGATAAATATTAAATGGTCAGATATCTCACAAATATCAAATAAAATAGTAATAAGTATCTCATTGAAAACTGCCATTTTAATTTATGAATATCTAACAGCACTGCTTTAAAATAAATCTAGTGAGCAAGTCTTCTGCCTTCGTTAGGCAGGCACGTTTCAGTGGCTGGAAAATACCCCACTAATAATTTTCAAACTGTCCACATTATTTTTCTGATACTGAAGTATAAATAAGATTCTGAATTTAAAATATAAACACAAGGACTTCAAAAATGAATTTCTAAATTGTGTTATAAAATACATTAACCTTCGGCATTCTTTTCTTTAATTGGAGCTGTGTTGTGTTGGAGAAAAATTACCCCATGGAAAATTAATCTGGGAAAACTTGTAAATCATCATCAATAAGGTACCAGCCAATGAGAGGCTTCTCTGCATGCACCAGAGATAAAATAAAGTTACAGAAGACTGCTGAAAAGGACAACCAAATTGTAGATGAAAAAAGTAAAAAAACCCATGAAAATGAAGATCATCTAATTGTACACAAAAAACCCAAAACAAGTGTAAATTCCTGAAAATAACAAATAAGGGGGAAAAAAGGAGGAATGTTATTTGACTTAAAAAAAAAAAAAAGAGGAGCTGGGTATCTGGTAGCTAAGAGGATAGTCCTGTAAGCTACTTAACAAAAGAATGTGAATGTATCAGACATTTCAGCAACACTTCTGCATCTAAAAATTTCAGCTGTAGACAGATTTTCCACAGACGAGTCCCCCCTACTGCTAACCTCTTAAATATACCTATAAAATACAAAATGTTCCAAATCACCTCCAATAAAGGAAGCTTCCTTACGTTAAATGCATCGAATATTTGTGTTAGAAATCTGAAGTGCTTTCTGATGTGGTTAAATTCACAAAGAAATGTGGTTATAGAACAGAAAAGGAATGTATTGAGCACATCACCCTGAATATTTGCAGATGGATCCGGGGCTGGGGGAGTTTACTTATGAAATATGGAGTTAATCATATTCTCAGGCTCTGCCTATTCAGAGGAGGCAATGCCATTGGAGCCTTTGCTCCCCAAACCTTGGGTTTGTTGTGGAGCCGTTTCCCAAATCCCCGGGACACCCAATCAGGGCGGGCTGGCAGCCCTCGCCCATTGGCGGATGTGCAACTTGTAAAAGGTTTATGGGGAGTGTTTGCTGGGGCTGCAGGAGGGTGCCCTGCTGGCAGCACCGAGCTGGGGCTGCAGGGAGGGGGCACGGGGCAGCCACAGCCCGCTGCCTCACCCAGGCTGCTCGTGGCCATTTGGGCAAGTGCTTTGCACCACAAGGAACACCTTCCCCAGCTCGGCTAAAAAAAAAGATATTTAAAAAAATCTGTCCCTCTACATGAAAAACGTGCTCCTACAAAGGACCTTATCCCATTTATTTGAGGTGTAACTGCAGAGCAAAAAGATTAGTCTGTAGTAAAGCGATTAAAAAACATCATTAAGGAGCAGCGACACTGCTAGATCCAAAAAGAGCCATTTTTGCAATCTTTGCCATATTCTGTGCGAGAGATTCACCAAATTCCTCGTAATTCCCGCTCTGTATTTTGTAAACATGATTCTATTTACATTATTTACTCTGGTAGGTGCCTGTCAGGCAACCAGATCTAAGCACACCACCAAAAATGTGTGTTCCCCAAAATAAAACTCCAAAGTTATCTTAAATGCACAGCTACTGACCTTCAGAATCGTATTTTCTTTACCAATTCACTGTAATAAAAATGAACATTTTGTCATCACTTTGGGAAACTGTGCCAAACACCTTAAAACACATGTCACATGCCAACTTCATTTTTCTCCTCAGGGAATAGATACATCTGGAATCATAATCACAGATAAAAACCTTGACAAAATTGCACGTGAGCCCAGCCCTTCTCCCCAACACCTACCTTTTCATAACATTTAATACAATATTAATATCGGTTACTAAAAAGGCTTCCAACCTTTACATTTCTGACATAACATGTTCAAACCCATATTTCACACTTCTTGTTCTGTTTTAAGTTCAGTGGATTTAACAGGACTCTGGAGAGAAGATCATGTGGTTGAAGATTTCCCTCCCTCTTTGACACCCGTAGAGGCAGTTTTGGAATTGTTTAAATAGCTGTGGCTATATAAACTGGAATATGTGAGACATTGGACGTCTTATTTCCCCTCACATCTATACATCCATGCATGTATTTTCCTCTGAAATCGATTGCTTGTACCAGTGACAAACAATTTCAGCACAACATCTGGGCAAAACCCTCGGAATATTTTCCTTCTGAACTGTATTATTCCTCTTTCCTGCGCTTTCCTGGTTTACCAGACAAATACAATTAGCTAGTATTATATAATAATATTATTTGGTCTTTTCTATCTGTGATTGACAGTTTTTCAAATCAAAATAAAACACATTCTTAGTCGATCATCTTCTTGAGAGTGCGCTCCTGTTTTAAGCTCGGTTTGCTTCTGAGACAGCCAGAGATCTTATTCCATCAGGGGTAGATGGTGGAATTACAGATCCAACAGATCCCACACTCTCTGAAAAATACTTGGCTTAATATTTAATAGCTAATTCCTGGGCAGATGTTTTTCCTGCATGCCTTTATCAAGCACTCATCAGCTGGTATTGCAGAGAAATGGCACTGGAGAACTTTGCAGATCTCCATTTATGATTGTGTTTGTAATTAATGCCATGCTGGAAGTACCTCGGGCACCTCACTGTATGGCTTTGTTCACGTCAGAATGGGGAGAGCAACCTCTTTTTGTTACATATTTAACAGCTTTGAAAGACATTTTTTTAAACAGCAAATGTACCAGACAGCTTTAAAGCAGAGGACATTAAATAGGGGGCCAATTATTCATTCAGCAGCTCTATGTGCATCAAAAACACGCATACCACCAAATTTTCCTGAGACAAACCACTTCAATTTCCCATGACTCAGACACCATTTCTGCACTAACTAGATAAGGATAGCAAGCATTTCAAATCAGAAAAATATATTAAATATATTCTTGCCCCGGAATACTGAAAAAAAAATCCTTAAAAAGATGTTCATTTACAATTAAGGGACAGCAATGGCGACAAGAAATGTCCTATTTTTAAACAGAACACTATTTCTTATTAAGGTAACTTCATTATTTCTCTTTCACTTTAAAATGACCCAAAGTGTCCAACTCAGTCTGTAGAAGTGCAAGAAGTGATCCATGAATGGAGCCGTAATTCCCGGGACTGTTTCAGGCCAGTCCATGGAGCAGCTGACTCTGAGGCTGCTGGTCTGTCTGCAGCGACTCGGGCAGAGCAGGAGCTGAGCTGGGCTCCACTCGCTGACGAGAAGCAAACTGTCTCACATTTTAGGAGAACAACATCATTGCCTATAAAAATGAAGAAGAGACAAAATAAATAAAACCGGTTAATGTTGTAGTTAACTTGCAAATCAAGTAAATCTGTTGGTACAGTATTTTCGAAATAAACGATAACAGCATCACACCAAACACACATTTCTGAACATATACGCGCTCTGATTTTGATTTAATGGTATCTCAGCGTCAACTATTGCTTCCTTTGCTGGTACACACTTCCTGATGCCTACTGTGAAGGGTGCCCATATTTACAACTGAGTAAGATGATTAATTACACCTTGTCAATCACGGTGCATGAAGACATAACACCACAGCAGACAATGAAGAAGATGCCTGAAGCTACAATTACATTTTAATTCATAGTTTATTGTATGTTCCCATATATTGCAGTCTAATAACCGTAGGGGCATCGAAAACATATGAGATATCAATCACTCTGCCCCCTGGTCTTTCATGTTTATATTATTCCACAGCCTTTAAATTACCATAAGTAGTTACTTATTTTCTAAGCTTTCTTCTCTTCTTTCTTACCTTTTGCTTCCATTTATGTTTTATTCTTAGTACCTTTATCCAACAGCTATGAGTATTTGATAGAAGTTTGTAGCTCACTTAAAATCTGTAACAGACAACCTGAAACCCAGCAATTAGCAAAGACAGCTTAGACTTGTGTTCCTTTGTTGAAGGAGGCGTTGAATCTTTTGTTCTGATTTAGTCACGGTAGCTGGGTGGAAGCTGGTACCTCATTATGTGGTTGGTCTGTTTGTCTGGTAGGTAGCAGATGGTACTGGAGATGACGTTACCAAGAGAGGCAGGGTAGAGAAACTCAAGACCTGTGATTTGTTCACCTGTCACCTATAACAAAATACAGGTTAAAAGACTTTATTATTAGCTGCACCATTTTTCTAATGAAAAAGCTCTCGTTTCAAATGAGCCCGTGTCTCGTTCCAAAGATGATTTTGCTCCAGCAATTCCTCTGTTGCTCATTATTCAAGAATATCCTGGATTTTATTCTGAACAATGTAAATGTCATTCAAGTGTCAGTGTGTACATTAGCAGCTTTATGTTTACATTCTGTTACTCTCCTTGTGTTTTGGTAGCAAGGGTTGGATGTCTTCTTGTGTTTGTATATCCATTAGGAAGGGAATCAGAGATAGCCTGTGAACTGGAGGTCATGCCATACTTTTTCAATGTGCTTTTGGTATTATTGGTTCCATCCACTGAGGCGATTCTGTAACATAAAATACTGTATTTTAATGCTGTTAAATATCTAAAATCTTTTTGATAATTAGCAGTGTCAGATAGAGTGTACGAATCCATGACCTTTCTTAACTGCAAAAAGTATGTAATCAATTCCGTGATGGGGAATTAATCTGGTATTAGAACATCTAAGGACAGTGCGGTGCAGAGCCGTGGGTAAGGATGTGTACAGCAAATTGCTGGAGTGAAGATAACCCGGCGGTGGGTCCGGGCTGTCCGGTGGGCAATGTCCCCCAGCCTCACTGGAGCCAAGCCTCCCAGCACAGGTGGGGGCGGGAAATGTCTCGCAACTTTACAGAGGAAGGCAAAGATTATTTTATCAAGATAAATACCATACAGTGCCTCTAATTGTGCTAATTCTGATCTGAATTCAGACATGAACTTCCATTGTTTCCAAGGTCTGATTTTAGGACAGTCTTTGGATAGTTCCCACAGATGGGAAATTAGCTTGCATTCTGTATGGTTTCTTGAGGGGTCTTGTGGCTATTTCATATGCATTTCTACAAGAGACACTTTGTTCTCCTCTGTGACATGCAAATGTCTTTAACTACTCAGAGCAATCTCAACAGAAAGATGATGAAAAGCCTCGAGTATTGTAAGAACGGAACACATAAACCCAGCAAAGTTTGACTATACACAGAGTAATTCCAGTTTTAGCAAGGATAGCCCCGACTGCACTGTACCTGTGAGAGGCAAATGGCTCTGCCAGAACACACCACCCGAGTGATGTAAGAGCTCCCATCACCATGAGGCAGCGAGTCTCATGATCTCAGTGTGCATTCACATTTACCTTCCGTTGTGCTACCTTTGTAACGTAATTAGAAGTGTGATATTTGACATCTTTAATACTAATTAGTCCTTCCTCACTACCCACCTCCTGGATAAATATTTAGACATCGTGAACAGTCTCCCTGAGTACTCTTTGTCTTTTCTGGAGACTTTCTGAAGCTTCTCCTCTAGTTCAGAGACCTTCTTGGCCTGGTTTTCTTACAGTCTACTTGGAAATGAGAGATACGTGAGGCCCAAGTCTGTGGAAGGCTCCACAAACTGGGATGACTCAAATTATGATGTTCAAACGTTGAGTGTTCATCATGAGGAGGGTTGTTGGGCGCATTCAACTGGTCACGAATGTTTGGGGCGCCACGACCTCAGAGCGGGGCGAACTTTTGGCCGCTCCTCGTCCCTCGCTGTGTTCTGCCCCCCGCGCTCTTTGTCACGCCCCGGTGCCACACGTCGCCGAGGGTCGCCGGGTGACCGACGCCAACCTGGGCGCGGGTCCCGAGGCAGTGCGGGGCCGGTGCGGGGCCAGCGCGGGGCCAGCCCCGGCCCCGAGCACATGCGGCGGGCCCGGGCGGGCGCAGCCCAATGGCGGCGGGGCAGGACATGAGTCAGCTGGGGGCTGTAGAAAAGGCGCGGAAGCCCGCGCGGTGCCCGCCCCAATCCAGCCCCGCCGTCCAGCCCCGGCGCTCCCGCCCGGCGGGCCGCGCCGCTTTAAGAGAGAGGGGGGCCGCGAGCGCTCGTCCCATCTGGTGCCCGTCCAACTCTCCCTCCTTCCCCTTGGCTTTTTCTTTTCCCAATGAGCTCCACCGGGCTGGGGGAGGAGCGGGGGAAGGAGCAAACTTTGCCCCTGAGCTGCCGCCGCTGCCAGCCCTCTGGACTGTGAGCGCGTACGGTGGGCACCCGCCCCAGCCTCCCTGCAGCACCAGCCTGCTCTCCGCCTGCTGCAGCCTCCCTTTCCCTCGCTTTGCTCCTCTAAATTTCGCACAGTACGATGTAGGGGGCTTGTCGTTATTTTTTTTTCAATTATTATTTATTTCTCACCGAAGATGGTTTAATTTTTTTTTATATTTCTATTATTTATTAATCCCTCCCAACCGTAAACCTGCCCAGCCTTCTGCCAGCTGGGCCAGAGCATAAAGCCTGGGACTGCACCTGGGGCAATGAGCCCTGCACTGAAGAAGCCTCCTAGAGGGATGTGCCGGGGCCGCGCCACAGACTAGATCCGAGCCCCGAAGCTCACACCATCAGTTATCCCCTCTCCCTCAGCCCCTTCGCCCGCCTTTTCTGCGCCCCATCCCCCTGAAAGCTCGGACCAGTGCCTGCGCCGCGCTCCGGAGAGCTCTGCCGGGGGAACAGCCCGGTGCCCGAGGACAGACGGGGCGGCCGTGCTAGATGCATGGGGGAGGGCTCCGGTTAATGCAAGTTCTGGGCTCCTGCAGGGACCCCGACAACTGTCAGCAGCAGCAGCAACTCGGGCCCTCCTCCTCTGCTTCCTCAGCGATGCTTTTCCACAGTCTTTCCGGCTCGGAGATGCACGGGGTCATCGACGAGATGGATCGGAGAACCAAAAGCGAAGCACCGGCCATCAGCTCGGCTATAGACAGGGGAGAGACGGAAACGGTAGGAGCCGAAGGAATGGGAGAGTCAGGCACCCCCCTAAACGTACCAAACCCCTCACAGATACGGCTTTTCCCCTAAAATAACAGATCGGGGGGAAACGTATGCAAAATGCTAAATCAGGAGAGGTCTGAGCGTAAAGGCACCCCAAAAGATTAAATGAAACCGTGGGGAAAGGCATGAAACTGTTAATTATTAATAATATGCATAGTAATAGTAACGCTTGGGTGAAATGAACGGTACTGCTCTTGCGAGAAAACAGAAAGATAGACCAGCCTTTTGGTAGCGTCCAAGAACTCCTTCCCTTCCCCCAGCCTGTCCGGCCTTCCAAAGTTTTTAGGAAGAGGCGAAGTATGGCTTTATAACCATAACATTTTGGCACAGCGAATTTTTTGTCTGCAGAATGGAAACACAAACAGCAGAGAATCCAGTTCTGTGTTATTTTTCAGGTAGGATGTCTACAGTGAGACAGTCTTTATAGCATTTATTTAAAAAAAACCCAAAGCAAAACAACCCCGAGTGCCTTTAAGTTATTGTTTTTAAAAAATAATTTTAATATGTGGGTTTGTAAACATGGCAAACAGAACTGGAAGATATGCTTCAGGGAGACGGATGGATGCGATTTTTTATAACTTTGCCACTTTTTACCTTCTGTCTGCTGATGCACAGTGCCTGTATATTAATACATTTAGATAATAAAAGGATGCATCCGTCTAACCGGCGCTAAGCTGGCAGAGTGGGAGAGATTTCCGAAGTGTCTTAACTGATTCAACAATTCACGTATGCTTTTTTTAATTTTTTTTTTTTTGTTAAGAAATAATTCTGAAGTGAAACGATCTCGCACGTTGGTTAAATGCTGTCTCGTAAGCTGATACGGGCATATGCAAGGAAGATCTGTTCTCGGGTTTTCGAACTCCATCAGGATGTGTTCTTTCTCTTAATGCTATGTGGAAATTTGCTTAAAGGTGGCAGTGAGACTATTTAATCCTGAAATACTGGCTGGAAAACAGCCTTTGTGCCATAAGGGTGGGACGTGATTTCTAATCTAAACGGTTTTGGTTTTCTTTGAGAAAGTTAATATTTCTCCATACAATTAAACAACATCGAATGATCTTTGTTGGAATAAATATTGTGACATGATAGCTTTATCTAACTATATATAATGTATATGCATACACGTGTGTACATAACAAATAGTGGGATGGAGTACTCGATCCTTGAATGCCATTTCTGAATCTCAGAATATTTTTGTTACTGGAAAAGCAAGGTAGAAAAAAAAAATCGTTATTTCATTTAAAGTGGTTTTACAAGAAACTATTTTGGTTATAAAATGATCCCTCCTCGGAGTTCGGTTAATGCCTTAAAGAAACACGCTCCCGGTGGGTTCCTGTGACTAACACCAGTGGAGTGCCAGGGTTTTATTTGTGTGGAGTTCTGCTAGTGGGAGCGGTGCGGTGCAAGCGGGAGCGCTCGCAGCGACGGGATTTTGTGATCCCCGCAAGCAGGGGATGAAAGGGACGGGTCTGGCATATGCTGGAAGCGCAGCCTCGGACCCTTTCCATTGCCCCCGAGATCCGCCTTTGCTTTTTGCTTTGCGCGAGGATTTAAGGCTCTGGAGGAGGTAAAAGCAAACAAACAACTTCTCCCCCGCCCCGAAGCAAAACAAACCGCGTGTTGGGCACAGCTGTAAGGAAATGTTTCGGGTTCTCTTGCACAAGAACGGATCTGCCGTGGGCTTCTGTGCAAAGCGGGTAAGAGTAAGTCGGGACCGAGGTGGAAAGCAGCGGCTGGCAAGGTCCGCCCCAAAGCCTGCTGCACAGAGCCTCCTCTCCCGAACGCTGCTTTCAGGTGCCTGCTAAAATAAATAAGCGTGCTCAAATGGGTCCGATATTTCTCTCTCTTTCTTTTTCGGTAGAAGTTGACAGGATATGTATGAATTTGGGGGGGGGGGGTGAGGGTTTCGATTGGATTGCGATTTGACACTAAACTATTAAATTATATAGGGCTTACATTTAGTTTTATTGCTTCCAAGTTTATCCCAGCATAATCTAAAGTGCTCTGTTCGTTTTTTCCCGCTTTCTTTCCAACACGTTTCCCACTATTTCGTTTTCCCGGTAAAATATTCTGCGCCTCGGATTTAGTAATGCTCGTCTCCTCCGCAGCTTTATTTACTGATCCCTTTAGTACTTTGGGTCACAGCAGAGCGCGATCCGTGTTGTTTGGGACCAGCTTGCAGGGAGCTGTGTCTGCAGCACTGTGACTACTGGGGGTTTGATCGTAATTCATTCGGAATTTTATAGCTAGGAAAATACACACACAGACACGCTCCACATACACTCACTCACAGAGCATTAACTATGCAGACACTCTCGGTATATCCATAATAATAAATTTTAAAATTAACTATCTGCGATTTGCCCTACTCTGTGATTATTGCGCCTGTTTATTGAACAGCATCTTGTTTTGTGACTGGAAAATACAGAAGGAAAAAAAAAAAGTTCTGGGTCTGGTCCGGACGCCTCCCCTAAAACCCAGGGTGGTTTTCTGTTTGTCTCGCCCGCTTCCCCGCCTCCTCCCGGGAAGGTGGGATGCGGCGGGACCCTGGGGACCGGGCATGGGGCCGGTCGGGGCGGCGGGCGCGGAGCCCCCGCTCCTCTGGCAGCCCCTGCGAGGGAGAGCAGCGGCCCGGCCGGGCAGGGGGAGGGGGAGCCCAGCAGCTCTCAAGAGTTTCTTCCTCTCGCTAACGGTCTGTAATTGTTTTCCCCCAGCAGACCATGCCTTCCATCAGCAGTGACAGGGCTGCCCTGTGCGCCGGCTGCGGGGGGAAAATCTCCGACCGCTATTACCTCCTGGCTGTGGATAAACAGTGGCACATGCGCTGCCTGAAGTGCTGTGAATGTAAACTCAACCTGGAGTCCGAGCTCACCTGCTTCAGCAAGGACGGCAGCATCTACTGCAAGGAGGACTACTACAGGTACAGCTCGCCCTCGGCCACCAGCCGGGGAGGGGGCACTGCCCGCCGACCCCCCCGAGCACTCCCCGTCCCGAGGAGACAGCGGAGGGGATCCGTGGGCACGCGTGGGGCAGGCTGTGGGCTCCTCAAACCTCCCCCTGCAGAGGGAGGCTCGCGGGGAGGAGGAGTGAGGGGGGCACGGCCCGGGCACAGCTCCCCCAGCCCGGCTGCGGTCCCGGGGCCTCCCGTGCGGGGCCGGCGGAGCCGTCTCTCGCCCGCCCGCGCTGCTTCCTCCGGCCCGGGGGTGCGGGACGTTCGCGGGGCGGGGGTCGGTGCCTCTTCCTGGTGGATCTGGCGGGGCAGGAGGCTGCCCCGCGAGGTGCAAACGGGACGGGGCGTCCCCGCGCTGCCGTCCCGAGGGCCCGCCCGGCTGGGCTCTGCAAACCGGCTTTGTGCCGCTGCCCCGGGCCAGGCGGCCCCCGGGCCTCGCAGCCCTCGGCCGCCCTCCGGGCACACCCGACCGAGGACGGGGTGGTGGCAACGTGCCTCTCACCGTCTCCTCTGGCCTTTCTGTTTTGCAGGAGGTTTTCGGTTCAGAGATGTGCAAGATGTCACCTGGGGATTTCTGCCTCCGAGATGGTCATGAGGGCCAGGGATTTGGTATATCACTTAAATTGCTTCACTTGCACCACTTGCAACAAGATGCTGACCACTGGCGATCACTTTGGCATGAAGGACAATCTGGTGTACTGCCGCCTCCATTTCGAGACTCTCATCCAGGGGGAGTACCAGGTGCATTTCAATCACTCGGATGTAGCCGCTGGGAAGGGCCCGGCTTTGGGAGCGGGCTCTGCCAACACTTTGGGACTGCCTTATTACAACGGCGTGGGGACTGTCCAGAAGGGGAGACCCAGGAAAAGGAAAAGCCCAGGGCCTGGAGCAGATCTGGCAGCCTACAATGCAGGTAAGAGACCCCCACCTTCCCCCAGAACAGTTCAAATGGTTTGTTTCTGTTCACTTCCAAAGGGGGATTTCCGTTTATTTTAGCTTAAACCGTTAATAATAGTTTAGCTGCAGCATAATTATTGAGATCAAGTGCTGTCAAACTGCAATTACAGAAGCTAATATGTTAGCATTTTTCACTTCAGCTGGAAATAAAATGTTTTGAAGCAAGGTCATCTGGTTAAGGGGGGGGGAGAGAAGGGGGAATGTAGCCTGGAATAAAATCTGGAAACCAGAGATTTTAAGTTAGCACTTCGGAGAGCCGTGAATTTTCTTTAGTGGCTACACTTAAAGGCTGCTGACGGGTGAATTATTCTGCCCTGTGCTGAGCTCCTGCACCCTAAAGTTTTGGAAGGAGAGAGAGAGGAAGTGGCCGTTTCCCGAGGGCCCGGGGTGGGAGGTGGCCGTGGTGCCGGGCTGGGGGTGCCCGGGCAGGGGCTGCGGGCAGCAGGTGTCTGGGGCAGCACGGAGCCCGCTCACACGGGGCACGCTCGGCTGGAGTTTTGTTTGTCAGACGTGACTGGGAGAAGAGTCGGGAGACTCGCAGCATCCCTTTTCCATCCCCTCGCTCCCCGCGGCGCAGCCGCTGCCCCTGAGCCGAGCCCAGCAGCGGGAGGAAGGGGAGCGGAGCTGGCAGCAGCCAGGGCTCTGTGTATCCAGCTGCAAACTTTCCGATGTGTTTCCTCGTTTAACCTCCCGGCCGCCACAGCACTGTAATTTTACAGGCAAAGGAATTCGAGCAGTCTCTTGCCCCCCCATCCCGCTCCCCCCCTTCCTCTCGCTCCGCTTCTCCGTGTAATGCCCACCAGAACTGCCCTCCCCGGGGCTTCCTGCGCTGCTCCTTGGATGCAACCGGAAAAACTGCTCGGACAGAACAAAATTCTTAGCTGTCGGTTTTACGAGAGGACTCGGAGGCGGGGGCGGGCTTCCCCCCAGAGCGGCGTTCCCGGGCCGGGGGCTCGGCCGTCCCGCCGGGCCCGGGGCACCCAGCTCGTTTCTCCCCTCCGTTCTGCGCCTCAGTGTCCTCCGCGCTCCTCCGCTCCTTCCACCCTGTTTTCTTTTTAATCTGCCGCGTTCAGACGCGCCCCGTAGGGCGCAGATTTGCCTCCGACGTGTTTCTTTTTCCCGGAGAGGGCGTTCGGTGAAGGCCAAGCTTGCTGCGGGTGGTTTGGGGCCGCAGCTCTGCGCGCCCCGACAGCTGCGGGCTGCGCCGGCGGCCGCTCCGCCCGCGGGGAGGAGGAGGAGGAACGGGGGGAGGAAGGTGCGTGCGGGGCACCGAGAGGTGCAGGGGAGGTGAGAGGGGCTCAGGCTTCGCGCCGGGGGACGCGGCCCGGGATGGGGAGGCTGCGGGTGTTTTGCGCCTGAAGGGAGTAACAATAGCGACGGAATGGGGTGGTTTGCGCTGAAAATGGCAGGGAGAAAAGGCGCATCTCCAACCGGCAAACGCACCTCGGGAACGAAATTGCCAACTATTATTGGTTTAACTAATTGCTGAATAATTTGGAAATAGTGCAAAAAGCAGTAGTAGTCCCAGTGGTGAAGGTTGATGAAAGGTGGATGTAGTGTTCTCTCGCGGGTAACAGTTCAGCTTTAAAACGTGCATCAAATATACGTCTTTCCCGTTTAAAAAGTCTCCTTTTCGAAGGGATTAGCTTTTAATTGTCCTTCCGCTGTCTCCCTGTGCAGGGCAGATGTTCAGATTCAAAGGACCTGTAAACCGAACCAGCGGCATCTGTCCTGGATGGGAGCACAGCCTGTGAAAGTCTTTCTGCTCCCTGACTTCCTAAATAAACCGCCTTTAACTGCGTTTTGAAAAATTCGTTTACAAAATAATTGCCCTCCGATTTTTTGGTCTTTTAATCTTTGTTTAAAGCCTGCAACTGAAACTTAAGAGATCTTCCTTGAGTCACCTTTGGCTTCTTTGCTTAAGCTATTTATCTGCTTAACTATTTACTAGACCAATAATCGACTAATTTATGCAGTAATAAGTGCCATTGATCTTGAAAATCAGACCAGGTTGCCCGCTGATGTAAAATTTCACAAACAAGTAAATTGTTGCAAAGCCTTCAATTTTGTGCCTTTAAAGAGAAACCGTTTAAAAATGTGATAGTTTCTCTTTTTATTTTTAATGGAACTTGTCACTTCCTTCTCAGAAGCTCACTAGAAATGCACAATGTTGTCCTCTGAGGGGATCTGCTCCTGGTAATTTGTGTAGAATACTTTGTGGAAATAAATCTATACCCAGAGGTGGTGGGAAAAGGGGGACCCGTAAACTTGGCAGAGTCGAGGCTGAAATTATCTCGTAAATTGCAGTAAATATTCATCTGCAACACGAATTGGACTGACTTCCCCCCCCCTACTTAAACAAGACTTCGTTTGCAGGGGGTTGATGGGTTTAGATGTGGATAGAGCCTGACAAGTGGAAAATAGCTTAGAAGGATGCTGGAACTTCAAAAAGATTTCTTTTTCTTTCTTTCCTCCTCCCTTTTTTTTTTTTTTTAGTGTGTTCCTGTGATCATAATTTCTTCCTTCACTTGTTGGAATGGAGTTTGATGGGTTTTTTAGGTCAGTAAATCAATGGCTGAAAGCTTGCTGAACACAGAAGCACCTGTAAAGAATTCTGAATACTCCCTTTGTGAATTAGACCCCAAACCTCCCACAGCCCGCTGTTTTATTCATTTGTATCTAGTCCGGCTTTAAGACACTAAAATATCCCGGAAAATGACAGATGTATTGCGCAAACTTGGGGCACGAGGAGCTGATAAAATACCCATAATCTGTACAAGTTCCTTCGCTAGCAGGAACGTGCCTCGTGCTGCGCTGAGGGGGTGCCCGAACAGCCCGGCTGGATGGAGCCCTCGGCCCGTGGGCACCGGGGCTGCCGGCGGATTTTGGCCCCTGGCTCTCGGGGAACCCCCGGGCCGCCTGGAGCTGACCCTCCCAGCGGGCTGTGGCACGAGTGGGTTGGGGTTTTTTTCCCTGACAAAAATACGAAAAGCGTGGAAAGTTTTGAAGAGCGAATCTCTCCTCCTCGTTTCCCTTGGGACTAAAAGCTCAGAAGAAGCTTCCCTGTGACTCCAGGGGCAGAGCGAGCAGACGGGAGTCGCAGCCTAAAAAGGAATGTCTTGCAGAGATTTCCTAGGAAAAATAAGAATTTGCCCGTTTCCCTCTTCCTCTTTGCTTCTCCCCCTCTCTCCCCCCGCCGCGCCTCCCTGTCACCCTTCTGTGTCCCGGCGCATGTGCCCCTCCCGGCGGGGGGGTGGGGTCGGGGCTGGGCAGGCGCAGGGTTGGGGCGAGGCCGGGTTCGGCCGGGCAGGGCTCCGGCCGCTCGCTGCCCAGGGGTCCCGCGGGCCTCCCGCTGCGGGGCGGGTGCGGGGCCGGGGGGGGCCCGGGGGCAGGGCCGGAGAGCGGGCGCAGCCCTTCCCGGCGGGGCGGGCGGAGGGAGCGCGGCTCTGGCGGGAGGGCTGCCGGCGTTAATCGCGGCGTCGGGAACTTGACGCGCCACTCGCACCGGCCACTTCAGCGCCATTCAATAGGCTTAGATTGAGGGGGAAAACCCTGGCGGCGGGCTGCCTCCCGCGGGGCCGGCCCGGCCGCCCCGCGCGGCCCTTTGTTCTCGCCCCGCCCCCGGCGCCCCCGGGGGCTCCGCGAACGGGGGGCCCGGCCCTCCGGCAGCCCGGGGGGCAGCGGGACGCGCGGCCCCTTTGTCCGAGGCTGCCGCGGAAGGCCGGAGGAAGAGGCTTCTAATCCCAGCTCTCCTCCTTCCTGGCCTTGTGATGCTCGGCCTGGGTGATAGTCGCTCCTTAAGACAGGCTTTATCTCCCCAGCAGCACTTCTGGAAATGTCAAGGCCGAGGCAGCGCTGTCGTGTCTGTTGCTCCATGGCTTGGCACAGGCACCCTCCTTTGAGCACTACCAGGTGCCTCGGGAGCAGCCGCGGGAGCTCCTGCTCCCAGAGCCACAGCTTCACCCCTTTGCATCCCTGTGGGGAGCAGTTCGGGTGTCTGCCTTCTCCAAGCATCTTCTCCTTCCTCCAAGGGGAAGGACTGTCTCTGCTCCTGTCCCAGGTACCACTCTGAGGGCTCTGTCTCACTTCTGTCCCTTTGAGGATATGGGTAACACAAAGTCCTCTACACACTCTGACCGAACAAGGAATCTGGCTGCACCCCTGCCTGGTCTGGTTAATCACAAGTTCCCTCTCCAGGCAGCAGGAGGTTAAAACACCCCCTTGACTCCGATTACAGAAGGAAAGGGGTGTATGTTCCTGAGCCACTGAATATTGAGAGCTGATGCACACACCAAACGTGTCTCTTGTTTAATCATTCTTTCAGAATCAGGATTAGTTTGCTTTCTTTTGGTGTAAGCTAACATGTCAAACACAAGTTACTAAGAACAAAAGTTCCCCTGAAGGAAATTCCTCTTTCCCATCTTCTTCATGTGCCAAATCCTCAGAGGCCTACTAACTACTGAGCACATGCTTTGAATCCCAAGGCGCTGGGGGCTCTGGCCATGTGAGGGTGGAGAGTACTCCCAAATTCTCCTCCTTAGGCTTTGTCACAAAGGGACCAGCACATCCTACTCTGTGTTGCTGTTACTTGGTTTAGGGAGGTGTTACACATTATCTGCAGAGGGTATTTTGGTCACCAATATCAAAATGAAATGTTTGGTGCACATCACAATCCTGTGACCAGGTGGCCCTGTGGGGCTAAGGGGGGCTGTAAGTGCTGCCACTGCTGCACCAGCCCAGGGTGGGAGGGCCATGGCCTGGGTGTGGGGTCTAGGGAAAAGCACAGGGGTCCTAGAAATGTTCTAGGGTCAAAAAAGAGACTTGGCACTGACTCAGAATTAGTTTTATCACAAAACAGAAATGAGACGTTAGTTTAAGGCTCCTCTATTGAGCTGGAATTCTACCAATTGTATTTCTGAAATCCCAGCAGGAGCCCGAGATACTGCAATGGAATGGAAATGTTACATACAGATAGTTCAGCAATTCCTTTGGGAGATCCACAGGGGCACCACAAAGGAACAGGGAAGAGAGTGCCTGAAAACAGAGGGTTGCGTGAGGAGCATGTACAGTGTTGGTTTTACACCCTGATGCCTTTTGCAGAAACTCCTCAGCTCTTCACATCTCCTCTTACCCCCTTGGCCCGCTCTGGGTGTCTGTGCCTGCACCGCCCGTGGACACTGCAGGGTTGGGGGGGATGCAGACAACATTAACCAAACAGAACAGACCTTTGAGGGTGGTGCCAGGCCCCACAGCCAAATCCGGGGGGGGATTGGCACCAGCCAGGACTGTTTCTGTCATGTTGGATGATGCCTGGAAGTGAAACCACTTGCACAAGACAAGGAACAGCTCATGCCCTCTCACACTTCCAAAATCTGTTCTGTAACTTCCATCAGAGACAAGGACATTTTGCTAGCCCCAAATGGTACGTGGTTACTGTCAGTTTAACATTATTTTTACTGAGTAGATGAGGAGGTAAAATTATGAGAAATTCCAAGAGTAAATTGTTCATTGTCCTGTTGGGGCTTGATGAAAAGCTGACACCCTCATTCCATTCTGGGAGGGTTTAGAATCACTTTTATACCCTTGGATTCTGAATGAATCTCATTCTCTATGGAACATGTTAAAATCCAAATGCTCGCAGCCCTAGGGTTAGTTTTGTTGCATATTAACAGGAACAGACCTCAGTCCTGCAGACAGTTATTCTGATGTATTTCCTCCTGCCTCTCTGCCTTGTTATTTCTGGGAGGGTTTGAAAACCTTTAAGATGACACACAAAGGCCTTTTCCATTACTAGTATCTAAAATTCTTCGAGGACATTTTAAAAACAAGCATGATTTGGTTTTACATTTCCATAACAGAATTTTCGATGGGCATTATCATGTTATTCATCCTAGTACTCTTTATATCAGGAATTGTAGCTCTGAAGGAGACTGGAGAACGTAGGATGACTCCAGCTGGACAGCTGGATCTCAGTTCTCAAACCAGTAAAGGTTTTGCTGCGTCCCACCCAGCTGCGTTACTGCTCCATCGTTACTGTCTCCTTTCAGCACCCTGCACCTTTTAAATTCAGGTGCTCCCAGGCTTTCCATGCCTCAGGAGAACGAGCAGAAATGCTTCTCGTTACCAGAATTTGGCACGAGCTGCTGGGGTCTGGAAGGGATTTATCCCAATGTGTGCAGTGCACGCACACCCCCCAGGCCCCCACGTTCCTGTAGGCAGGGCCGTTGGCTTCAGCTGGATTTTCAATCCCAGGAGTGCAGAAACACCCAGCAAAGTTGGAGCCTTCGGCCGCTCTGGGCGGGTCTGCTGAACAAACGTGCTTTGGGGCTCGGAGCTGCATTTTTGCTCCACACTGTGCCATATCTTTGGGGAAGGTTTTGAAAGGCTGAGGTTTGGAAAGCAGCTACTGTAGCTGCTGCAGACCTGCTGTTTAGGGAGTCCATGTGCATCTTGGCTTAGGAACGAGTGCATTTTATGTGTGTTTTTCAAACCTGTTTTTAATGCATGCCTTTCAGAACGTGGGTGTTTTTAGTAGGGCTGAGCCCCACTGATGGACAGCAGGAATTCAAACAGCACTATAAAGACATGTCCGTGAGATATACTCCGTTGTAACGAAACAGCAGTAAATAATGGACAGTTGGAAACAAACCTGTTCGAGTGTTTAAGAAACTCACCAACAATTCACGTTTTAAAAGATTTTTTTCTCATTTTTTGCGTGCTGTGTAGAACAGAGATAGTAGTGATTTTTCATTACTTTTAACATAAAACTTGTAGGAAACAAGTAGGGAGTTGTAGATTTTGGAACAGGAAAAGCTAATTAATGACAGTTTGTCAGAGCTAATTTTCAGTTATATCCCTGATTTTTTTATTGGATTTAAGCTCAGTCCTTAATGTTATTTTAAGAGGTTTTCTATGGTTTACTTTATGCACAAATAAATGAGAAACTACTTTTGGTCCATGAGATTATTTTGCTTGGCATTCAACATTTAATGCTCCTTGATAATTTTACAGTGTTCCTTGCTCGCAGACCTTCTTCACGGGCTTTATGGTTGATTTCTGCAAGTGTATCCATCAGTGTCATTCCCTGATTCCAAAGGATATGACAGAAGTGATCATTCAAACTTGTGTTTGCAACAACTTTTTTTTTTTAATGGAAATATAAACACATAACTAATTAAAAAGATATTTTTCATTTGGCATGCCAGTGAATATGTTGTATTAACAGCTTTATTTCTTTAGCTAGTCAGATTATAGTCATAATTTGCTGTCTGGTAGCCACAAACTTTATTTCTTTTATAGTGTTTCATTTAATAGTCTCTCTTGTACTCTACAGGGTTTAGTTTGATGGAGGAAATAATTATGATTTTAACTAGTCTGTTCCATTGAGATTCGAGTGGACTGCATTGCACAGCTCTCTGTGTGTTACAGTGCAATTTATAGTGATCCCAAGCACATTAAACCCTTCACGGAGTCGAGGACAGCTCCTGTCCTCCCACAGACAGGGCAGGAAGGGCTCTGTGGGGAGGGAGGGGAGGAAAAGGGAAACAGGCCTGACATTTTAAAAGCCACAGAGGGGCAGGGCAGGGTCCTTGCAGGCTGGTTGTTCAAGGGAAAGCCAGAGGATGAGAAATATGATCCAGAGGGGCCACAGGCCCAGGGCAGTGCCCTCCCTGTGCTGGCACTGCTGAGGCATCTCCAGTGCTGGGGCAGTTCTGGGACCTCAGACAAGAGACACTGCTGGAGTGTGTGCAGGGAAGGGAAGGGAGCTGGGAAGGGGCTGGAGCAGCAGGAGGGGCTGAGGGAGCTGGGGGGGCTCAGCCTGGAGAAAAGGAGGCTCAGGGGGGACCTTCTTGCTTCTCAGGTGGGGGTCAGGCTCTGCTCCCCCAGAACAAGGGACAGGACAAGAGGAAATGGCCTCAAGCTGTGCCAGGGGAGGTTCAGGTTGGATATTAGGAAAAATCTCTTCCCTAGAAGGCTTGTCCAGCCCTGGCACAGCTGCCCAGAGCACTGGTGGAGTCCCCATCCCTGGAGGGATTTGAAAGCCCTGTGGATATGGCACTTGGGGACGTGGGTCAGTGGTAGCCTTGGCAGCACTGAGGGAACAGTTGGACACAATGACCTCAGAGGACTTTTCCCACCTGAGCTGTGCCATGAACCCGTGAGATGGAGGGAGGGCAAGCAGGGCTGGTGCCAGCACACGCCCTGGGGTGTTCCTGCCATCGCTGCCCTCAGGGGAACTGCAAACAGTGCTGGGTGTGGAGCAGGACACTTACAGGCCTTTTCCTCTGGTTGCCCCAAGCTTTGAGCTGCAATGAGAACGATGGTGACCACCTGGACAGGGACCAGCAGTACCCCAGCAACCAGAAAACCAAGCGCATGAGGACGTCCTTCAAGCACCACCAGCTGCGGACGATGAAGTCGTACTTCGCCATCAACCACAACCCCGACGCCAAGGACTTGAAACAGCTGGCTCAGAAAACTGGCCTCACCAAAAGAGTTCTTCAGGTAAGGACAGCAGTCTTTTATCTGGACAAGTGATCAAAATATCCATTTGACATTGAAATGCCACGGATTTTGCTGATTTTCAAGCTTCTCTTAGTCATTTGTACCTTCCGTGGGACTGCAGTTAAATCCTAGGGAGTGTGAGAAGAGTTAATTCTTTTCAGTTTCCCTAAAACAGATCCTTTGGGTTCTGATTTTTAATGAGAGTTCTGAAGGTTTGGGGCCCTGCTTGTTTTCCCGAAGTCACTTAATTCTGGTGCATGTTTTAGCTTTCAGTGTGCTGTGAGAAAAAGTGACTTATTTCAGTTAGTGTGTTCCCTGCAAATAGAGAGCTCTTAGTTTAGAAATTACTGTCAATGTTTACCTTTGTAAGAAATTAATCAACAGTTTGAATTTATTTTATCAGGACAAGAAGGGTAGCTTTTCTTTCTTAACTGAAGTGGACATAAATTTAATTTTTCAAAAATTAATTTTCTATTCATAGTTGATAACTCAGAATGAAAGGAGATGGCATTTTAAAAGTACTTGTTCTCTAAAAGCTGGATTTTTCTTGCTTCATGGATACACATTCCATTTGAGCTATTGTGAGAAGGAAAGGAGGGAATATTAGTTGGTTCAGCTGCATTTTAATTTATAGTTCTGATTCAAGAAGTCAATTTTAATGACCACTTATCCAAATACCTAGACCTAAATAGGTGATAGAGATAAATTTGGGCATATAGGAGCCATGACATTCCAAGATCTATTGCTGAAAGTTTTAAGTGGATCTTAATTGTAGAAAAAAGGATTTGTGATCTTCCCAGAGCCAGGCAGGGCCGAGCCCAGTTGTGGGCAGTGTGTGAGGTGAGGGCAGGGGGCTGAGCTGCTGAGCAAAGCTGAATTCCCTGCAGAGATCCTGGGCCCTGCAGTGCTGGCACCCAGCAGAGGGAGGAATCAGGGGGTTGTGGGCTCCCAGCCACACAACCAATGCCAAACTGATCCTTCTCTTGGCTGTGTCCCCGAGCTGGAGGTGGTGGTGCTGTTCTCCTGAGGCTGGTTTGGGTGGAGGAGCAGAGTCCTCTGGCAGGACCAGGGCACAGCCCAGCACGGTGCAGTGGCTCTCCCAGCAGCTGTCCTTGTCCTCCATCCACACATGGGGGGAGCAGTTCACTGCATCTGTCTGTCCTTAGTTTGACCCTTCTCTGTGTTTTACCCTCCCAGTTTGGACACTCCAGTCATACCAGTTCTTTCTGTGCACTCACACCCCAATTACCTGCCAAGTTTCACAGAGTGCATTAAGACATGAGATCAGTCTAGAAAGTGTCTTTCTCTTGTCTCATCTTTCTGTTCCTTCTGCTTGCTCCACACTGACTTTGACTTCCACCTCTCTCTTCTCTTTTCACCTAATGGATCTTTCCTTCCATCTGTTTTTCCAAGATATCTTCTCTGCTTCTTTTTCAGAATGTATTTTCTAGTCTCCAGAATTGGAGTCCACGCCCATTACACTTCCATTCCTCTTTGTGTTTCTTCATTGCTTCTGTTTCCATCTTAATCATGTCACATTTGGCAGTTTTAAGGTGCTTTGTGGTTCTTCTTTTTTTTGTGTGTTTTATAGCAGACCCTTACAATTCCTCCAAACTTCAGTTGTCGTTTTGGTATTTGGTGTTTCACTCCTTTTACTGTCACAGTTGAATATATACATACTCCTGTATGTCTGGGCTCCTTTAGCTGCAGAGTGGTGGAAGGTAATAGCTGTTGGTGAGAGTTGTACCCTGAGGATGATGCTGTTGGAGGCAATTCCAAAAAATGGCTTGGGGTGATACTTTGTCTGGTATCACTTGAGTTTTCCTGTCTGTTTATGAGCACTCTCTACTCACAGATGTTTTGTTTTAAAATTAATTTGGGCCATGAAAAAACAAACATGTATTTCATATGTTTTAGAACCTTTGTGCCCTGTTGGTTCATCTTTACCTGTGAGAGGCAATCTTTCAAACACTGAAGTTCACCTCCATGAATTTCAGGGTTGCTCTTTGCTGGGGAAAACTCACCACGGTCCCTGAGACAGTGTCACTTGTTCATTCTTTTGAGCCAGAAAGGCTGGCACTGCCCCTGTGTCCCTCACTAAACACAGGGTGATTCCCTGGCACTGTTGATCAAACAAGCACCATCAGCATCAGCCTGTGCCACACCTGGAGCTGCCCGGGCTCCTGGCTGTACGTGCCCACTTGCAGGAGTCAGAACCCTTCCACGATCCCCAGCAGGTGCTGGTGGGCTGTTGGATCTCCTGTGTGCTCAGATCTCAGGTCAGCTCAGGAAGGACCCTGGCTCTTTGGGTACCTTCAATAGAATATATTTTAATGGAAAATGCTGGGCAGCAGATCGAGAGAAACAGATTCCCTTGTTGTGAAACCAGTGCACTCCCTAAGCACACCGAGTGAGCTCCTGGGGGTTTGGGGAGCAGCTGTAGTGCCCCTGCCATAGAGACAGTCCCACAGGACAGTCATGAGAGGCCTCGGAGGTGAGCAGAGAAACAGAGCATGTTCTTAATGGTCTGGGATACCAGAGCTGGAAGACCTGACTGGTGTCCTTGCTTTATATACAATATTTCACCAGCTGCACATGTCCAGCAGTGGGATGGCCTGCAAAGGTAACACTGCTCCTCAGTGCCTTTGTGATGCACACTGTTGTCCCTGAGCAGCCACATTAGAATCACAGTAAGCCTATTTATGTTTTTAACACCTCTTTCTGTTTAGTTTCCTTCCAGTTCAGGTTTATATTTGCAATTTAATTCGTATACCTCTCATACTGCAGCTGGAGAACACAAGCCCTTTAGTGTAAGCTGTCCTTCATAATTAAAGGGACCAGCTAATTGTGAGCTAACTAACCTAATGGGCACAAATGGTGCTCTTTGGGGAGCTGATGTTTGTTTCCCTGAGTTTAGGAAGGGAAGGTGGAGGTGGATAGCCCCCAGGAGCTATGGTTAGCTGGTTACAGGTGTGTACCTCTTCTCTCCTCAGGAGTCTGCGGTATGTTTATCCATGGTCAAAGCAATTTAGGAACATGAAGCATCTTTTTCCAGTGGGTGTCTTGTGCACCATTTATTCTCTGCTGAGTCACCCCCCAGTACAGCTGCTCTCAGAACTCTACACAGATCACTGTGTGCAGTTGCATTCTCTGCTTCAGTTTCCAGGAGCCAGCGAGTCCAAATGTCCCCACCCAGTGTGGGGACCAGCACTGCCCTTGGGTGAGGGTTTGCTTTGGGCTGCAGACTTTTCCCAAGTCCCCACTCATTAAACATCCCTGGGTCCCCCTTTGACTGTGCAGTCACTAATTACAGCAGAGTAATCACAGTGTGTGCAATGAGTGAGCACAGTGTGCTTTGAGGGGCCACATCCTCTACATTTTGTGTCTCCACTTACTAGTTAGTGAAATTCAGGGAACATGAATGTCTCCAGGTACTGTGGGAATGAGCAAAATTGTGTTTAAAAAATTGTTTCTAGCAGAGGCTGTTCATAGAGCTAATATGTAACAGAGGCAGCAATGGAGGTGTTACAAACCAGAAAATAAAGTCATCTGAGGTGATGATCTCATTCACTGCAGCGGCCAATTCCCTTGTAACACTTAGTGGGCTTATTTTCAATACTTCCCTATCATATGGAGATGTTCTTTTATTCCTATTTGACTTGGTGGAGACAAGGAATTGGCTGCCCAGGTCGCTGAAGAGACAGTGCAGTATTTTCCCCTCAGTAAATATGACTGTGCCCAATGGGGAGTGCCCAGCCCAGCCCAGCCCTGCTCAGCCGAGTGTGGGGGCAGCAGTGCTGGGGCTCTGCAGCTGCTCTGAGCTCCCAGGGGGAGTTTGGGTCCGTGTTTTCCCGTCTGATTTGAAATAGCTCAGCCTTGTACTGATACAGTTGGACAGAAAACCACTAAATACTTCCCAGTGACTTTGTTTATTCCTCGGTCCCGAAGAGCAGATTCCCAATTGTGCAATTGCTGTGAGATGGGTCCTTCTGGAAGGATTCTCTCAGTTCAGCGTGTGTGGGTTGTTCTGTCTGTAATGCCCTCCCAGGTGCAGGGCCCTGCACTGCTGTGTCCAGCTGGAATAAAGGCCCAGGGCAGCAGGAGCAGCCCCACAGCCCAGGGAATAAGTGTTTCCATCTTTCACCATTCTCTAACATGAAGTCTTTGCTGAATGGTGTCATATCTTAAGCACATACCAGAATGTCAATATGGTGGTAATGATGTTATCCCTTTCTATCATAAGACAAGGTATTTTCAGAATTTAAATTAACAAGTAATTAGATGTATTTTCAGTAATAATATGAATACTTATTATTAGTCAGTTTTAAAGAGCCTTATAATGATTAGCTGATTAACCCTGACAATATCTCAGTGAGGAAGGGAGTAAAAGCAGTCATATAATCTCTATATTTGAATAATACTTGCAAGATTAGTGATATTTTCTGTGTCTAGCAGGAATTTCCACTATTAAAGAGACAATGACCCATGTCACACGTGGGGCTCCTGAAGGCTGGTCATTGGTAAGGGCAGCTGAGCTCAGGTTTTTGTATTTAATGGGAGATGAGGGGAACACAAACACCGAGAATCTCGGTCAGTTTACATCCTGCATGTGTCAAATCCCAAACACAAAAGGTACCACAGAGCCTCTGGCCCTGCTGAGGCTGAGGAGCAGTTGGACATTTAGGAACAGTATAAATACACAAAATAGTTCTGGTGCCTTCGACTGCTTTACGTGCTTTAAACAAGACAATTGCTTTGTGAATAGGAATGAAAATGTTGCCCATATTTGGCATTACTGCATACAACATGTGTATTTTTAATGAACATAGGTGTGTAGTTGTGCACAAGTAAGTGCACATGCCACCAGACCAGTGGTTTTGCCTGTTGTGTTTTAATTATTGCACAGCTACACACACACAGCAACAGCAGCTGCCCCCAGACTCCTGTTCCACCTGCTCAGCTGTCATCCTTCATACAACTACCACAAGGTATTTTAAAGGATCAAACCCACGTTACTTTGTGGAACAAGTATAAGTTATCTCTCACTGAAAGGTAAAAAATCCTATAAATATTCCAGTTGCTGTTTTTTCCCATTCCTTACCGCTTGGCGCTCGAGGCTTTGTGGCACCTTAAAGACCCTTGACTGGGGAGAAAGCTTTCCAGAGAAGGAGTAGGAGTGCTCAGGAAGAGGAGTCTGTGGCTGGAGCATCCCTAGAGGAGAGGAAAGCCAGTGTGAGGTGCACCAGCGGGGCAGGTCCCCGAGCTCTGGCTGCAGCCAGCTGGCAGTGCCGGGGGCTCCTCCGGCAGTGTCCGTGTGTCCGACGGCTCCCGCTGCTCCGGCCTGGAGTGGATCCACGGCAGGGCCCTCAGTGCCAGGGCCCAGCACCTCTGCAGGGCTGGCTGTCCTCGGGAGCCCACACACTGCAGCTCCCTGGGCAGGCCAAGAGGAGCAGCCCAGTGGAGATCCCGTCCAGTGCAGATCCCGCCCTCAGCCCGTCCCGGCTCCCAGGAGCGCAGAGGTGATGAGACCCATGGATTTGGGATGGAAGGGCTCAGTCCCACCCCCAGAGCAGGTCAGCATGAGGACAGTGGGGTCAACACCGAGTCCATGGCAAGGAATATAACCACGACAGAGGCCTTGGATAAATAAGCACAGTGGCACTGCACCCAGTTTGTATCAGGAACATCACCTGCTGTCAACAAATACCGTGTGGAACACAGGGTAGTTAATGACACTTTCAGATTTAGTCCCAGTCCTGTGCTTTCAGCAAGTTTCACAGTTTTATTTTATCTATTTTCGAAAAGGTCAGAAAATATTTTCTCTTTAAAAACTCCTGCAGACAGTGGAAAGCATTATTGGACCTAAACACTGGAACTTAACTGAGAAAAGTGAAGTTGTAGCTTTTGTCCTTCACTCAGATAATAATCAAAGAATGCAAGAAGTAGAAACCTTGGAAAAAATTCTGTGTGTGGAGGTAATTCCTACGATAATGACAGTTTCTGATGCAATGTGGGTCTTTGATACCATTCAAGCCTCTTTTCCCAACATTATTCCAATACTGAAAACATTTGAGAAGGGAGACTGGCATAGGAGAAGGGAGCTGAAGCATCTGAGAAAGAAGAGTAAGAGAAGAGTGAGGAAGAGAGCCAGTCCTCTTAGAAAAGGGGGAGGCAGGAGACCTGGAGACACAAGGAAGCTCCTGGGAGAGCAGGAAGGCAGGAGCTGTGGGATGAGCCCCGGTGCTCACAGTGGGAGATGGACTGAGATGTGAGGGGGCCCCAGCTCATGGGTCCATACCCATCAAGTGCTTGTTGTCTCCTCACCCACACAGGTGGGACTGAGGGCCAGCAGGGCACATTTCTAAGCATCCTTTCACACAGCCAGCACAGCCAGACTACCACCCTCTGTGCTCAGTCCCTCCTGTCCCAGGCAGACACTTCCCAGGGATTGCAGGAGAGGGAAGCAGGAATCCTTTGCAGGCAGAGGCCGCTTCTCGTGACCAGGGCTACTCTTCTAACATGGCACCAGTAAAAACGCCTTTCCCGATTCCAGCATTGATGAATTTGTGAATGTGCTTTTGCTTTTTGAAACGCTGCAGCTCTTTAAATGCTACCCTGTCCTGTTGAACTGTTCCAGGTTTGGTTTCAAAACGCTCGAGCCAAATTCAGACGGAACCTCTTGCGTCAAGAGAACACAGGGGTGGATAAGACTTCAGACTCCACACTGCAAGCAGGGACCCCGTCAGGCCCTGCCTCAGAAATATCCAATGCCTCCATGAGTCCATCCAGCACTCCCACGACTCTCACGGACTTGACTAACCCCACGATGCCTACTGTGACCTCTGTCCTGACATCAGTGCCCGGCAGCCTTGAGGTTCACGAATCTCGAAGTCCTTCACAGACAACCCTTACAAACCTTTTCTGATGACTCTTTCTTAATAATTTCTTTAAAAAAGAAATTATTCTTAGCTGAAATTCCAAGTGTATTTTAATAGAGGCTTTGAGCAACTGACTAACCACAATTAGGATCTCTCCTAAAAAAAACAGAAGGAAGTGTAGTGTTCTGGTATTATGGAGTACGGACTGAAGAATAACTTGGAAGATCTATTGCAACACAACATTTGTGTAACTGTACAGTTTTGTGGACTGAGCAAGGGAAACAGCAATTAATTTAAGTTGGCTAAAGCTTCTGTATTTTCAAAGACTGCCATGTGCCTTATATACTGTTTTATCTACATTCTTTGGATTCCATGTCCACTTCTCTCTTTTTCTCTCTGTATATTTATGACCAGGGCAAAAATGTTAAAGAGTTTGTTACTTTGGATAGTCCTAAGCCTTTCATTGGTTGCTTTGTTGTTTTAGAATTTTAAGGTCGAAGTCTGTTCGAATACCAGAATTTGTAAAATCTAATCAGTAATAAAACCACTTATGGAAACTACTTGGTAATGGCTGCAGTTACATTTAACATTAGTGTCACAGTCGAGGTAGGCTGAGTGGGTGTAAAAGGGTTAGAAAACTGCACTTCAGACACAATATCTGCCTAGGAAAAACCCTAAATGTGATGTACACGTTCCTCCTGTTCCTGAAGTGTATGTGGCGAGAAATCCAGCTCGTGCAGCAGTCTGGGTATCTTCATGGTAGAGAAATAAATGTTAGCTGCAGGTAGAAGTTCTCAGATAATGCTGAAATTCAAACAGAAGAACGCTGCTGAGTTTTGCTGTGTGGAACAAGCCTGACTGCAGCCAGGGTGAGGGAG
Source organism: Manacus vitellinus (assembly GCF_001715985.3). Taxonomy (NCBI): domain Eukaryota; kingdom Metazoa; phylum Chordata; class Aves; order Passeriformes; family Pipridae; genus Manacus; species Manacus vitellinus. Next base: position 1,261,058 of record NW_021940039.1, on the reverse strand, counting down.
CAGGAGGGGCCTGTCCCGTGTCACGGGAAGGTGAGGGGGGTCCCCCAGCAGGGTGTCCCACAGCCCCTCCTGGACATGGACACTGGGAAGTCTTTTCCCAGGGGGGAAATGGCAGAAGGATTTCAGGTTATTTTAGAACATTGGTGAGCAAAGTCAAGGCAAAATGATGTTTTATGAAGTCACAGCCTTACATTTTTTGTAATGCTTTGAAGGAATCAAAAGCCAAGGAAGAATATGGTACTACTGACACTAATAAAAGTGGTTACTCCTTTGATCATTATGGACCTTTCAGTACAATTGAATTCCTTCTCCCCGAAAATCTCTGCAGAATATAACTCACATTTTGAGTTTTTTCCCTATTGTTTTTAAGGATGCTTTTCTGTAATTAAAGAAATACCTCAGCAAAGTTTAAACACGGATAAGAACGAGTCTACACCACGCTGTTTGCCCAGTAGGTTGAGAGGTTTGGAGTGGTCCATATGATGCAGATGGCTGTTCCTTTTCAGACCTGTTCCAATCAGTTATTTCAGTCAGATGTTGGGGTGTATGTGGCCAGCTCTCTCAAACTAATCCCTCATTCCCATTGGATCGGAATTACTAAAAGATTATTCCGAATAAACAGCGAGAGAGGTGCCAAGATTCGTGTTCTTTGCCCTTCTCAGGGCATTGAAGATGATTTCGCAGGCTGGACTCTCTGCTAACAATGTTTTGGTTTTAAAAGCGCCACATTTATTCCACTTTCTGAGCTGAAAATTTGCCATTCTTGTGCAAGCCAAATTCCTGTCGAGATCAGGGAGAGATTTCAGAGCATAAGGACTGTGGGATAGAATTGCTGACATAATTAGGTCATTTATTAACCTTTTTTGTACTTCAGCTTAAAAAGCCCCACAGGTGAGCTATGGGAAAAGCAAGGTAGTCCTCAAAAGATGAAAACTGGCTGAGATCTGTGAGAGGGATTAAGGTCTGGTCACCAAACCCGAGGGGCTGGCAGAGCCCTTTGAGTTTGTGCACAGTGATGAGACACTAGAAACGATCATTTGGGTTGAATTAATAACTGGTACAGGTTTGTCCAGGACATTTCCCCTCGTAATCCGAGTGTCTAACAAGGACATTGTGCTGGCTGCTGGACTGTAACAGAGCACAGATCTGCCTTTCAAAGCTGTTCTGACCCGGAGATTCTGCTCTCTGTAACGTTTTGTTCCATGTCAATCACCTTGGAGGTTTTATTTTTTTTTTACGTGCTTAGCTGGATCTTTTCTTGATTTCCAAGGCAGTTTTGGTCCACTGTTAAATGGTTACAGCCCGTAATTAAACCCCTGTGTGTTAACCTGTAAACAGTTTGACAAAGCTGACTCCTGAATCCCGAAGTGTTGCGGCAAATGTAGCGGAAAACAATTCCAGTGGTTCTCTCCCATTGTACTGCTATTATTTGTGGTCTTGTGTTTAACTACCTGAACCCACGTGGATGGAAGTACCTTTCCAGTCAATTCTCAATATTGCCTTTTCAGACACCTGAGTTCGTGGAGGGGAATATTCTTGTGTTAATCTTATCTGAAACCTATACAGGACAATTGGAGCAATTGTCTGGTCTAATCAAATCAGGGATTTTGCATATAAATAAGAGACAATATTCTATGTAGGGTCTTTATGTAGGTGCATTAGGATGCACTCTGGCTCCGATGGCCTATGTTGTCCCCATGATTGTTTCAATCCTGTGGTATTGTTTGGTTGTTTAGAGCTTGTTGGTTTTGAATGCTGTACATTTTTTTACTACTGCAATCCTAATGTTTCTTCACATTCTTGTACAGTTCCACATTTGATGTATTAGTCTGGAATTCTGTTAAAAACATGAACAAAAATGGAAATGATATTTCTTTGGAAGTGTATTTTTACTGTATATCTAATTTGAACTAGTTGAACATACTTCTTTACATTTTGCATGATAGGTGTGTAGTTCATTTTTTAAATATGAAAGAGGCTTAAGAGTAACTTAGAACGAGAATATAATGAAACTATACAAATATGGAAATACATACAATGATTTGCTACTTTTTGACTCAAGAAACTTTTTGAAATACATTTTACCTAGTTTATTTAAGATAATGCAGATATTTTGTCTTTGAGTTCATACATAATACAGAATATAAAAGGGGATTGCACACTAGAAACACTTTCAAGTCACCTTGGCAGTCACCACCACACTAGATTGTTCTTGTCAAAGAGAGACAAAGGACATTTGAATTTAAGAGCACTGAATATATTCTGATCTACAACAGAGAGGGATGGGATTGCTGCAAATGATATGTAATCACAGCTTAAAATTTATTGACACTATTAATGGCTACATTTCATAACACTTATTTTTTATTCAAATTATCCAAGTTTGGGGAGAGAAGACCAAGGATCATTATACTAATGAAGAAGCCAAATGAGTGCCCTGGAAGCAAAAGTCAATTTACTGAATATACTATGGATGCAGAAAGTACCTCCAAGATATTTTGGTTTCCAAACTGTCTTTCCCTCTTGGCTGTTAAAACCCCCCACATAATTAGGCCACTTTCCTATAGCTGTTTGCTATTTTTTGTCTGTTGAAAGGAAGCTTAGGCACCTCTAAGAACAGTCCTCATCTAAAGGAAAAGGAGAAGGAAACACAACTCAAAACAAGGATCAGGCTTCACACTGAGGTGTGGCCATGGCAAAGCCACCCAGGTGCTCAGGGGAGTTCTGTGTGTCCCTGCTCATGGTCCTCACTCAGTGATGCTTGGAAGGAGAGATTTCAAACCAAAGCAGGTGAATTGTGGGGTTTTTGTTTCTAACTTCAGCAGGCCAGGGCTAATTACACCACTCTGTTTCTGTTCTTTAAAAATGAAATTTGACATAAATTATCATTAGGAAGGGTCACAGCATCAAAGACAGGGTGAAGAGATAAGCCCAGACTTTTGAAGAAGGACTTTTTTCCCCTTTTCTTGTCTTTCCATCTTTTTAACCCTGGTTTTCCTACATCACCTCGCTGCCCCAGCTCGTGTCCCCGTGCTCAGGTGCTCCCTCTCTGCTGGCACAGAGTCACTGGGAGATGTTTCTCCTGCGGGTGGCTTTGCCTTTGTGCCACGAGCAGGAGTAGCTGTGGGGCTGCACCCACCCCCTGTGTTTCTGTGCTCAAAGGGCAGCAGGTGTGAAAGGGCACTCATGGAAAGGGTGGGCTTGGTGGCACTTGGGGCTGGTTTGTAGGTAGCTGCCCCTCTGTCCTGGGGCTGAGCTGCCCCTCGAGCTGTCCCAGCTGTGCCCGGGTGTGTCCCGGGATCGGCCCCATGCAGGAGCAGACACCCCAGGAACTCCTGCCAGCAGGGCAGTGCTCCATGCTGAGGAGGGACAACCCAGCCCCAAAAATTATTTCCACTCAAGCAGCCAATACTGACAGGTCTGATAGACAGAAATGTGTATTGCTGCCATTCCTGCTGCAATTGTGCTCTCCCCCAGCCTTTCACAGGAGTTAAACAGGGGCTTCTCCCACCGTTCCACCAGTGACACCAGAGCTGAGCATGAATGGCATTTATCAATTTGACAATTCCCTTAATCAAGGACTAGATAAAAAGGTACACTGGGCATTTAATGGGTTTCTGATCTGATTAGTACGGTGCTGGCAGCTCTTTCTGGCCTAACAACTGGATTTCTGTAGCAACTAAGGTCAGTAAATATTTTGGGCGTTCTGTTTTGAGCAAAGCACAGTACTTATAATGTGCAACCTGCTGTCAGTAAATTCAGACCCTGTGGTATCACTAATGTACTAATGCATAACACTGTGCAAATTATCATTATTTCCAGAGAATGCCACTGCTGTGGAAGTTCTTCTTTTGATAAAAAAAGTCCCTGTAAAGGCACAGCTCAGCCTATGAATTACACAGCTTGTTTACATGCCACTATATCAATTTATTACATTGTAAAATCCAGCACTTAACAGGAAGTTACATTTTTGCAACAACCTTTAGGAAAAAAAAGAAATAATTATGCTTTTCATTAAAGACAGAAACCTATTCTATCCCCTGCATAGTTCAGCCCAGTAGCTCCAGAAAAAAAAAAAAGTAACAGCCAACCCAAGAGGGATACAAATATTTGGGCAGTGTGATGTAACTCCCTGGTGACCTGGTTTAATTGATAAATCTCAGTGGTGCAGACCTGGGGTCATCAGTGCTGGGGAGGCAAGTGGATCTGCAGCACTGCAAACACAGGAACAGCCACGTCTGCTTCTTGCAGTGACACAAAACTACCCGGGCCGGTCTCCATCCGTGGCACAGTCATTACTGGGAATTTAATGTTCCTTTGTTCCTGTTCAGAAACAGGGAGAAGATCTAATGTTCCTAGAAGAGGGGTTTGATTTTCCAGGGGCACAGTGGTGCAATACAGAGCAGCAGTGACCAGGAGCTCTAACTCATGGATTCTGGGTGCTGTCCAAAGCCTGCCCTGGACAGCTGGAGGTGATTCCTTCCTTGCACAGGGCTCAACCCCCAGTTCTCCCAGTGCTCTCCATGCACGGGTCTGGCAGCTCTTGCTGGCTGTCCTTGGTGACAGAAGGGAGCAGAGAGTCCCAGAGGGTTATTGATGTTCTCCCAGCTCTGCCCTGCTGAACTGTCCCGGTGAACTGGCAGCGGTGGCAGGGCCTGCACTCCCAACACCTTGGCAGGGCAGTGCCTCTGCCCACCCAGCACTCTGGAGCTCCACCTGAGCTGGCCACACCCTCCAAGGGCAGTTCAAAGCAGGTCCTTGCCTAACTGCCCCCCCTGTTTAACCCTGGCCTGTGGGAAGTGCAGCCAGGGATCGGTGTGCACAGGTTTCAGCTGTTCTCCGGGTACAGCCTCCACCCACAGAAACTGTGTGTCCACCAGCTCTTTCTTCTGCATTCCCACGTCATTTCCGTGGCTTTCATCGGTCATTTTTTGCAGTCCTTCTTCTGGAAATGAAGACTAACAAAAGAAATACTCCATAGTATGGCTTTGCAGGCTGTGGTTGAGCAAGAAACTGATGCCAAGCCTCGCCCAAGTCTGGGAAAGGATTCTGGGAATGTAGGGCAGAGCAATTCCTGAAAGGCCAGTCTCTCACCCACAGACAGATAAAAGGGTGAACAGACATCATTGCTTGGACTGAGTCCCCAGAGACATCTCACCTCTTGAACCCAGAGCATCTGAGAATTTGTTAATGGTCATATGAAACTTCATCATTGCTTTTGTAATTATCCCAGACAGGGAGTTCCAGGTTTTTCACGCTGTGGATCCCAGAACACTTTCTGCTGGAGCACAGACTGTGTCTGGTGGATTTAACCCTGCTGACCACGGACTTGCCTTTGTTAGTTCACATGCACAGATCCCTCAGAAGTAGCTCAAAAGCTTTTACATCCCCTTTTGTTCCTGTCTGATCTGGCCGTTTCTGAGCAGCCTGCAGACAAGTGTGAGCAGCCCGTGGACTCGGGAGATGAGATGTTTCATACCAGGAGCTTGCACTGCTCTTTGAACAGAGGCTCTTCCCTGCAGCACTGTCTGCAGTGCTCACTTTCATCTGGGCAGGGCTCGTAGGAGAGTCCTTGGAACGGGCTGCTGGCCTGGCCAGCTGCTGGTGCCTTTGGAGCTGATGTTATGCTGAAGGAAATCAGGCATGCGTGTTCCTACCACCTCGTTCAGTCAGTCCTAATTAATGCAGACCCAGACTTTCTGCATTTCATACCCAGGCACTGACTCCCAACACCTCACCCAGCAGAAGTGAGGTGTCACACTGAGTGACAGCAGAAGTCACACTGCAGCCACTGTCACTGGTGCTACAGAAACAAGCCCAACCACCCACTCTCTGAGAGGCTTTTTAATGTAATGAAGGCCATTTGTGGCCTTCCTTTCTCTGTATGTCTTTTCCAGTTCTGTCCTATTGTGCCTACAGAATTCAGGAACCCATGTTAGATTAATATAAAAGCTGTACAATGCTCTTTTCTGTGATTCTTTACTCCTCAGCTCCCTGAGTGCAGGCAGTTCCTACTCATGTTTTGTGTTCATACTCTCTTTCTGTCTCTCTGTTTTGTCCCAGAGATTATAGATTGTGCACACCAACACCCACTGGCACTGACAGGATTCTCCAGAGTCCCTTCTGGCTGTTCCAGCACAAAAGAGGAGTCTCAGAAAAGACATTGGCAGCTATTTGTAGAATTACTTTCTCCCCACAAGACCCCTCCAGCTCCTGGGGGTCAGTGTTGGGAGCTAAAGGTGTGTCACTGCCCCTCACACGAGGGTCCCATCGCTGTCAGCTGCCTTAGAACAGCCCCGAAGCTGGGCTGCTTTCACCAGATCTGCATAAAAATATAATCCACCCTAATTCCACAATTATACTGGGGGTGATGCCAGGCATTAAAGGGAAGAATGTGTTTCTGGCAGGACTCCAGGTATTTCTGCCCTTTCTGTTGGTGCTGTTGGCTGGAGCAGAGGCCAGGGCAGGGCTGCTGCCTCCTGCTCCTGCTGCAGCTGCCCCTTGGGCACAGGGAGGGTATCCAGGGTGACCTAATGGCACCTGGACAGAGCTCTGGAGTTCCTGAGGGAACAGTGCCAAACTGCAGCAAAATGCAAAGTGCAAGTCCTTACACTGCCCGTGGGAGGCCGTGAGAGCACCGCCCTGAGCAGCTGGGTGTGAGCACCCGTGTGTGCCTCCAGCCTCCTCTGGGTGCTGCCTGACCCAGCCTGGGCTCTGCTGCCTCGGAGCACAGGGACCAGGAACTGCTGCACAGCCTTTGAGGGGTTTGCAGATGTGTGACAGCACACAAACCAATCCCACACAACAGACTGGAGGAATTTAGGGTGGAAGGTACTGAAGCAATCTCCGTTTTCCAGGAAGGAGATGCTGGATCATATATTGGGTACCTGCAGATGAGGAAGCACAGGCCTGTGCAGGAGGGCTGTGGGAAGCTGAGCACAGCCAGCACAGGCGAGGGAAAAGACAGCAGGAGAGTGTCAGGGCTGCACCTTCCCTTCCACACCTGCAAATGTCCTGTCAGAAATCCGGAGGAGACAAACCCAGGCTGTTCCCCGTGCTGCCTTTGTGCCCCAGACTGCTCTCTGCTGCTGTAAGCTGGCTGCCTGCACAGACTGGCCTTCCCCAGCAGTGGATCTGCTGTTCCCTGTGAATAACTGACAGGGAGAGGTGTCACTGCACGAGCCTGGCTGAGCCCCCAGCCCCACAAAGCCCGGGACAGGAAGCTGTAAGGCCAATCTCTCCTTTTACAGAGTTTAATTTTGGGTATGTTTCTTATCTTGAGGAGTTACTGAACTGCTGGAAGTGACAAAACCAGATGCCATAAAATGCGAGGAAAATGCAGCTGGACTGAACCTCAAGTATTAACAAAGCCAATTCCCTTGACAGACACTAATCTTATACCTTCAAACCCAGGAAAGATTCAGTTAAACTCACAATCATTTTATAGTCTCTGCAGAACCATAGCAGCTTAGGGATCCTTTGTTATTCCTCCATAAAGAGGGAAGTTATAGTGAACGAGCCCTTCTTAAGTTGGGTGTTTTTAAATACTAACATTTATTGCTCTGCAGTTTCTCTTTATGTGTGCATAGAGAACAAGAAAACACCTCCCTGCACAGGCCTATTTTTAGAAACAATAAAAGAGCCCTCTGTTACTAACTGGTTACTCTTTTGCCATTTGCATAGCTGATGACTGTTAATGATCCAGGTAATGGATCAGTTAGGGAGGCTGGTGCAGGGAGTGCAGGGTGTGTGTGCAGGGCTGTCACAGCTCTGGGGATGCTCCCGTGGTGGAACACACTCAAACCTGCCCCCTTTGGGTCCCACATGCCATAAGTGCCCTCCCCACTTCTCCATTCCCTTGCAGGAATGGGCTGATGTGGCCCAGCTGCAGCAATTCCTTTGGATTAACACTGTCTCCAGATTCTCCCACTACTGAACAGAATCTTTCCCAGAGCTCCTGTTTGGGGCTTACAGAGGCACAGCACCTGGAATTCAGCCGATGCTCAGCCTTCCTAACAGTTCCTGAGAACATTTGGATATAGAGCAAAAAGTAAATACCTAAATAACAACAGAGCCCCTCTGCTTTGTTCCCCTTACTGCTTTTGGACACAGATCAAGACTAAAAGCACTGGTCTCCAGCACCTAATTCTGGGGGTTTATTGGGTGCCTCCTGGTCGGCTCTGTGGAGCAGCCAAAGTGCATCAGCAGGTGATGGCTGGCCCAGGAGGTCCCACCCCACAGCCCCCAGCCCCAGTGAGAGCCCCCAGCCAGGCAGGGCTTGGCCTGGGGCAGAGCAGGTGGAGCTGGCTGGGGAACCCCCGTGTCACCTTGCAGGGGTCCTGCAGGCAGAGCCAAAAATTTCCTCACCAGCCTAACCCAGCTAGAACCATCCCTCCCAGGTTCCAGCCCATACTAAACTCGGCTGCACATGATAGATTTTAAAAAAAAAGTCTTTGCCCGTGTTTCCCACAAGCCCATCTCTGCTTCTGATGCAGAGCCATGAATGAGAAATGAGTTTATGTGTTCTCCATGTGGCATCTGGACTGTCAAAGCACTGCATTAAGTTGGCCCCAAGTAAAGGTCTGAACTAGAAAAAATAACATAAAAGGATTGCCAACATATCAGTTGTGTTGTTGCAGAGCTCAGCCACACATCTGTGTGTGGGAAACACAATACTCTTCTTGCAAGCTGAGCCCTGTGCATCTCACAGGATATTAATGCAGAAGTGGGAGAAATCCAATCTTAATCTTCCAGAGAGTGAAACACTGATACAACATGTCATGCCCTGTCATCACCTGTTGCTAAGGGTTGAGATATTCCCAGTGTCAGAAGGAGCCTGTGAATGAGGAGTGCATTTTGATGACTGCTGAGGAGGGGAGACTCTCAGCAACTGCTGGAAATTCTGCTATTTTATGGTGTATAAAATACACCTGACCTGAGGCAGCGGATCAGCAGAGGCAGCATGAGGTGCACGTACTGCAAACATCTCCTTTTGAGCTGCTGACACATTCAGCAGCTGCCAGTCAAGGAGGAGAGCTGATCCTCTCTCAACCAGACCTCCTCACAACCCATTGTTGCAAAGGCCTAAAACGTGGCTCCTTCTCCGGCGCTCCTTTGGCCCAGATTGAACATCTCTTGCAGCCTCACGTTCTCCTTACACCCCTCTTTTCATCTTTTGTGTGCCTCTGTCTCCCTCCACCTGCCCTGCCCAGTGCCACCTGCCTGCCCCGCTGCCTCCGGCTGCTTTGTCCCTGTCCCCGTCCCTGCTCCCCGGGGAAGGCGGCACCAGCAGCGCCTTGTGTTGTCCCGGGTTCTCCCCCGGGGCTTGCTCGTTATTGCAACCGCAGCCTTCCCTTGCGTCACCACGAACAAAGCCGGGAGCAGAGGGAGGCCCGGGAAGGAGGGAGCCCCAGCAGGCAGGGAGCCAGCACAGCAGCGAACCCAGGGACACGAGCCCAGGGGGAGACACTGGGCTCCAGGGACAGCCAGGGCCGGGCAGAGCAGCACCGGCCTGGAAGCAGCGACAGGTCTCTACACCAACAGAGGGAAACCTGTGGCACAGCAGAAGTCGGGGCAGAGCCACAGCAGCCTTTTTCATAACCAAACATCCACCTTGCCATGGGGTCCCCTGACCCCTCTTGGCTCAGGGCAGAAAGGGGTCGGAGCAGGACCTCACTCCATCCCCCTGGGGGAGGAACAGGGACAGCCCCCTCTGCTCTGCAGGACCCTCCTGGCCATGGGAATGGCCCCATTTCTCTGAACAGCCACACTGGGGTCACCTCCCCCCAAACCACAGTGGCTTTGGCAGCCTCATGGCACAGGAGAAAACACGAAGGGAGTTCAGAGTGTCACAGCAATAGAGAGGATCCCAGGAGGCTCTGCCAGGCCCACCAGGCCTCCTGCAAAACTCCTGCAGTCTCTAAACTCCCAGCAATATTGAGCCACATCAAGGTTCAAGAGCCTCTCAGGCCTCCTGGTCAGTGAAACACAGTGAACAGAACGTGCTGTAAAGTCTCAGGTGCTGTCCCAGGAACAGTGACAGCTCAGAGACCTTCATCTGGCCAGGGCCAACCAGACACAGCAGTGTGGGGTCAGCCCTGTCCTGGACAAAGGGCTGCCAGCACGGCTGGGGAGCAGTTGGTGACATTATCAGTTGGCAGCTATGAACATGATTAAATTAAATTGCAATACCCCACACTGCCCAGTGCTCTCTGGTGAGCAGGACAGAACCCTGTCTGTATGAGATACTAAAACGTGGATTTGACAAGGAAGCAGGACACGTTTCCAGCAGGCAGCTCTGCTCTGAGGATTCCCTGAGCAGGAGAAAGGCAGGAGGTTCCCCCTTGCCCACAGCCTTGGTCCTGCACAGAGCGTGTAAACTCTGGACACGAGCAGCACATCCCCGGGTTTGTGGGCTCTGAGCAGAGCCCAGAGAACTGAAAGGCTCTGAGAAGTGGGGGCTTGCAAGTCTCATTTAATTACGAGAGTGGTGCTGGCTCGGCTCAGCCCCACCCACATGCCATTTCACGCCTGATTTCTTCTCTGATTTCTTTGGGGAAAGAGAGGGAATTCGAGTGCATGTAATTTGGGTTAACAAGACGCATTATATGCAGCCTCATTCTTGTAAAAACTTTCACAGGGAAATCACCCAACCCATGGAGAGAAAAAATTCTCTCCTTATTGTAATTTTTCCAAGGCTAATCAAACTCTCACCATTATCCTATTGATCACAAGGAAGGTTTGATTTTCTACCGGTTGCCTAGTTAAGGTACAGTAGCTGTTGCTTGGCTTACTCCATGCTGTGAGTACAACAGAGATCAACCCTCCATTTCTATGCTCCTTTTTGTCCCTTTCCCAGATCCCTTTTCCTTCAAAGCTCACCTGCCTTTTGCTTTTGTGGTGCTCTACCTGCATTTCGCCTTCCCCCATATCTGTGGAGCAACAAAAGGTGAAAAGCTGGGTTTATACAATTAAAATTGTCGGAGTAAGAATGGGAAAAAGCAGAAATCCTGAAAACAGGAGGTGAAGGAAAAGTTAGAGGTGAGTGTGGCATCCCCCAGCAGCCTGGCCAAGCGGGTCTGTGCCTGGTCCCTGTGGCTGTGAGGGGCACACACTGCCCCAGCCCGGAGCAGCAGGGACAGCCCCGGGGGTGTGCCCAGAGTGGCACTGTTGGCCCTTGTTGGCCGTGCTTTGTAGCTGCCAGGGCTGTGTCCCTGTGTGAGGACAGGCTCCATCTCCCTGCCAAGGTGTGCCCCGTCCCTCTGGGAGCAGCGGCGCAGTGTCAGGAGCAGCACCGGGGAAAGGTGCAGGCCTTGCTTTGCCTGCCCGTCTGAGGGTTCTTTGGATGTGTTTTGTGTCCCTTCAAGTCACTTGGGAGTTTAGGAGAGCCAGAGAGAATAGCTTTTTCTGTCATTATTTGATAACCAATACAGTTCCCTTTGACCCTCTCCCCTCTTCCCAAAAAAGAAAGACCAGCTCAGCATTGTGTTATTTTTCAAAGCCTTTACAAATTAAGACAGTAACGTGGAAATCCTCGTTGGGTTTCAGTTCATACTTCCTCCCATGCTGGGCTGAAATGGGGATTCTTTTGTGATGGCTGTGCTGCTTATTTTTTTAAAACCTCCTGAATTTGGCACACTGCCCTACTTTATTTTCTTTCCATTCTCCACTGCTGCTCCCATTGGGAGGCTCATTCGCTTCTAATGCATGGTGTTATCTTTTGCAAGTTGAACTCTAAATCCCCGTGTTGTTTTTCCTTGCTTGTTATTCAGGTGCAGGGAATGTTAATGATGTCTCTTTGGCTGGCGGATGCTCTGGCTATGTGGCTTTAATTATTTTTATTAATGTGTTTTATAAAGTAAATTACAGATAAATGTAGATTTTAACTACAGCTTAGAGGTGGCACATCTGTGAGACTGCACAGGCTTTCATTTCGGGGGGAAAGGCACAGTAACAGCTTCCATAGCAGGGGGATGTTCACAGGTGTGACTGAGAGAAGCTTCACTCAAGCAAAAGCTCCCAAACTGAAAACTGGCACCTGATGCTCAGAGGGACAGGGAAGGGGAGAGGGGACGGAGCAGGACAGGCTGCCTGGCAGTGCTGGGCAGCCCCAGGAGGGCAGTGGAGGTGTCTGCACGGGCAGTGCTGGGGCAGGAGGCTCTGTGAGGGCTCTGCATTGCAGGGCATCTCTCCAAAGCCCCCGTGGGCTCTGCCCACCTCTCAGTGCCTGTCTGAGGTGGATGGCAGGACGAGAGGGGGACCTGCTGTGGTGGTGCCAGTGCAGCCCATGGCTCTGTGTCCCTGGGGTGTGTCCTGGCCCGGGGGCTCAGGGGGAGCTGGGCTGGGTGTGAGGACAGAGCTGCCATCCCCAGAGGGTGTCTGGGCTGAGCAGGGGGAAGGACAATCACTCTTGGCAAGGAGAGAGGCTGAATTTCTCCAAGTGCTCTGGACTGAACTTGGATTAGAGGATTTAGTAGAGGAAAATACGTACTGGTGTCTGTAGTTTGTCTGTTGTTTTATTGACCCAGGAGTCCCATGTGAGCCATGCAGTAAGCAAGCAGTAAAATCATCCAACAATGCCTTGGAAACAGCTCTGTCTCTGAGCACTGCACCTCTCGGCACTGGCTGTGTTCAGAATGACTTCCTCCATCCCAGGAGTTGGTGTTACCTTGGACAACACACAGCCCTTGCCCAAAATAAATAATTAAAGCTGACTGGTGCTCGAGTCACCGCTGCACTGAGAGGATGAGGCTGGAAAACAAGCTGATGGGTTTTACACTGGCAAAATCTCCGGGCTGTTCCTGCCCTCCTGAGCACTTGCCCTTCATTTCTATGCGAGAGACATTCTCGGTTTGGGGGATTCTTACCAGGAGCTTGTGAGAGAAATGTTGAAAAGGGATTTTTCCAGGTTGCCTTTCCCATCTTCCTGCTGCACGAGCTGCAGGTGGTGGGGCTGCTGTTTCGGCATTTCTTCTTCAAAAGCTACATCACGTAATATCGCTGAGATCACAAGGAGACGAGGAGAAAAATGGCCCTATAGGATTTTTGTTAGAAAAGGATCCATCCATAAAAGATGAAAGGTTAAATTGCTTTTAGAAACACAGCAGCGTTTAAACAGGTGAGGATCCTCGGAAACGGAGTTTGGATTCAATAAAGTGGCCATGCAGAAGGGCAGGAGAAGGCCTTTCTTTGGAGGGAAATGTCACACTTTAGTGTTAATAAAATGTCTAGTGGTATAATAATAATAATGATAGCAATCAGGAGCTTTTATTTTTCACCTGGCAGGGCTGGTTCATGCGTGTTTTTTCAAAGCTACCTGCAATTCAGGAAAGAACAAAAAAAGAATCAGGCCTGCATTGACTGAAAAATATCAGAGTGGAAGAGAAGAGAGCCAGAGCGGCCCAAGACTCCTGAGTGTTGCTGGGGAGATGAAGAGTGCTGCTCCCAGGTGGCAGGACATTTTCTTCCTCAGCCTCTTAGATGTTGCCTCCTCACAGCTGTGTTGTAAAGACATCGCAGGAGATTTACAGTCCTGAAAGAACGTACAATGAAAATGTCAAGAGGAAAAGGCAATTGCAAACAATAGTTTTGCTCTGGACTGGCCCCCTCGACGTGCTCCTGAGTGGTGATGTGGTGCAAAGGCAATGAGCACACAGCATTAGCTGCTCTTGCATCTCTTGTGTATTTGTCAGGTTTGATGTGGCAGAAGTTGGTGGAACAAAATTTGTTCCCTATCTGTGTAGAAATCACTTACAGCTTTCTGTGGGAAGAGAGGAGGAGCAGGAAGCATTGGTCTGTTAGGGGCAGACAGTGACACCAGAGAGACTAACACATAACACACTACAGGTCTGATTATTGATTATCTGTACACACACAGCCATAAAAATATCGCTTCTCTTGCTCGGCCTCTTTTCCCCACTAACACTTCCAGTGCATGGCTCCATCACATCCCAGCTGATCTCTGTCTGCACCTTCAGTGTGACTGTCTCTCTTCCCTGGAAATACAACTCACCCCAAAATAAACACTCTCAGCCCTCTGTCAGGACAGGGCTCTGGTTTGGGTTGTGACCTGTCCCTGGCTGTGAGTGTGTCAGCCCTGTCCCTCCCTGAAGGACCTTGTTGGTCTGAGTTACTGGGGAGGGAGGGCAGCAGCCACAGCTCTGGGCTGGAGTGCAGCAGCTCTCTCAATGGCCTTTTCCCTTCCAAAAAGTACTCCTACTTGGGATATGAAAATGTGCAACTTTGGCAAGGCTATTTCTTCTGTGTGGATGAGAATTAAATGCAGCATCCACCAAAACTGCAACTTTGTGTTAAATATATAGTGAAAAAACCTTGATTTTTATGATTGCACCCTTCAACTAAGCAATACTGTCTTTATTTAAGCTTATTAACTTGTGTGAATATGGTGGGGTCTGTCCTGCTGAGCCCATGTCTGACAGAAGCACCCATGGTTAGTGCTGTGTGCTGACCCTTGCCAGGGCCCGGCCAAGGGCTCGATGGCAGAGCTGGGACTGAGCACAGGGAGAGTGGCTTCCAAAGGCCATTGCTGAGAGCAGGAGCCCTGGTGTGCTCCAGCTGTGTCAGGGCCAGCCCCCAGTGTGGTCTGGGCAGCACTCACAGATGCTCCCAGGGGTGTGTGACACGTCTGGCTGTGAGGAGCTGCCAGCCCTGCAGTGTCCAGATGTGTGGAGCTGATCCAGCACACCTGGAAGGACCAGGCTGATGCCCCACAGAGAACCAACAGGCTGCAGGGACTTTGCTGGTACAAACTCTCCTCTTTGCCTCGTGCAGCAGCCGCTGTGTCTGCTGCAGCATTAATATTTGTGCATTAATATTAACAGCAGCCAGGCTCGCCCTGGAGATCACACACTCCAGCCCCAGGAGCCGAGTCTCTTGAACAGTGCCTGCAAGATGCAGCCACAGGCACTCACTCCAGCGTTTTCTTTAAGAGATTCCTCGACCGTGGATCTGCTGCTCATGCTGGCCCAGAGCGTGTGTTGATGGGGAAGGTGCCAGCTCTTGTCAGTCACTGGTGTTGTCATGAATTAGCAGGGGCCACACAGGGTACAGCCATACGTGTCAGCCTTGTGAATGAGCACTGGAGCAGGATGTGAAAATGTGAGGTCCTGCTAAGACAAAGTACCAGAGAGCAAAGGAGCTCCCCTGGCCCAGGGGCGGGCGGGTCCTGCTCATCCCGCATGTCCGAGGCACGAGCAGCCCTTCCCCACAGCCCTGAGCCAGATGCTGCCAGCACTGCTCCTGCAGCAGCTGGGAACACGGCAGGCATTTGTGACAAACAGAGGGTTTGTGTACGTTGGGACAAATAAAATCAGAGAGCCTGGTCACCGGGTGTCCCAGGTGCTGGGAGTGAACTCGCCCCTGTTTGTTTGCACGATAGAGCTGCTTCTGTCACACAGAGCTGCAGGCTCCGGGGCATGTTTTGGCCGGGTGCCCCAGAACACACAGCCCTTGTTGGGTTTTACAGCCAGTTAAACTCCAAATATGTTTCTGTGACAAGCTGACTCACCAGTCTCTTCCACCCTTCCAGCTCTGCTTCTACCAACTTGCATGATTTTGTCACACACTGTCGGACAATTTCTGATTTGACTTAAAGCCCAACTGCTGGACTCAAGGCACTGTGTGAGGAATTGTAGTTTGAACTTGAGATAGCAGGGGAAAAAGATCTCAGCACTTATTCTTACATTTAAATTGCTAATGTTTAGTGCTCTGAGTTACTCTTTTGGGGACTAGACACTAAAGTGACTGCAAATGCATCAGTTTTAAAAGCACTTATTTATAACAGTAAAAAGATCTCAGAGTTTGGTAGAAGTTGGAAACATCAGGGAAAGTCTAATGAGAAGAGAAACCCTCTGCAGCCGCACGGGGAAGTGTGTGCTGCTCATCTCTCACCAGTCCCACCGTTGGTGGCACATCCTCGCTGCTGCAGTCTGAGGAGCACAAGTGCATCGTTCCCTGTGTGTCTGCAGCACAGCCTGGAGCTGCCTGAGTGCTCCTGCTGTTGATTCATCAGCAGTACACTTGGGAGAGCTCTGGACTTATCTTTTGCCAGGGTAACGTGTCTTTTTGACTAATTTTGATCCAGGACTTGGAAAAGAAAAACAACCCTCTGTCTGCCCAGATCTGTACTGTGCTACACATACAGTTATTTGTGTGTATGTGGGTCACAAATTCCTTTGCTTCCCAATGTCCTCTGGCAGGCACATAGTGAAGTATGTGGAATAAATTTGCACCTCAAAATCAGAGGCCAGATTACTTCTTAGAAGAACATCAGGCAATTTTCACTCTGAAACTTGGATGGTGTGGAAATAAAAGGGAGCAGCAAGTAAGAAGTGTTTATGGTTTCTGAGCAAAAGGTGGTCTTGGCTTGGAAATTTCATTGATGGAGATTTTTTACCGAATATCACCACTTTGTTCAGCCAAAGCCTGGGACAGCCAGCTTCAGCTGGTGCTGCAAGGCTCTGCTGGGCTCATCCTGTTTGGAGTGCTTCTGAACCCAGCCAGCACACTGGGCAGGGGTCTGTCCCACGCAGGGAGGGTATCTCTCCACACCCCGTGGCCCATCCAGCCAGGGCTTAGCTAAACCCAGCATCTCATTGCCTTTATAGCCACTGGCAAACCCCCATTCTGGTTTCAGCTGGAGCTTCACTGCCTCTTCTCTTCCTTGCTCTCACCAGCAGCTTCTCTGGGAACTGGAGAGGCTGAGGCAAATAACAGATACAAATCATGACCAAAGAAGAAATGATTGTCATTGCAAAAATGTATTTATTAATGATCTTCACATAATTCTCTGGGAGTGATATTCTGCAAGACAGAATTGTGATAGATTTTCACCAAATGGGAATATTTCCCTCCAGAAATGTGTAGCATTAAAGGGAGTGAAGAAACTGAATGTGTTTCCTCCAGTCAGGAAAATGACGGATCAGGGACAAGAGACAATACATTAGTAAACAATATAAAAAATGTACATTTTGTCATTTTGTATTCCTGAGTTATTCTAAATCTGTGAATAAATCGAGAGCTTAAAGTCTCTGGAGCTGTTTTGAAGTCTCTTGCTTTCTATAAATATTGCATTTGCCTCAAGTAAGAATTTCTGACATGTATTAAAAAAATATACATTAGTAAAGCTTATAAAATAGATATTTGGAATGCTGTTATTGTTATTTTTTATTAAAAATACAGTTTAATGGAACAATTGAGATCTACTTCAAAGTGTCAAAATTATTTTTCATGCTTTTCCCCCGTGTTCTTTGAACTTTCTGGTTGAAGCTCTAATTTTCTGCTCTCTGATTCTGTCCCTGTTTGAAGCAGTCATTCCCCTGCACAGATATCGCTCTCCACTTCCCTTACTGCTCCAGTGGGATCCTCATGTTGGGGTCTCTTGGCAGCTGGTCGTGATTAGCTGAGCTTGGAAGGTCAAGTCCAGTGTGGTCTGTGGACAGACGGGCAGTGTCACCTCTCCGGAGCAGACTGAGAACATCTCACAGCTGCTCCTGGTGTTCTGACGGGGGATTTTGGGCACAATCAGTGCCCAGAACAAGTACATGGTGGTACCCTTGGTTACCTCACCAGAGGGTGCAAGGAAGGGTCTGTAACACACTGACTGCAAGGAGGGAATCCTGGAGTGTGATGGCACAGGAGAAAAAGCTCCAGCTTTTCCCGTTTGTGCAGCGTAAATGACCAGAGCAGGGGAGGCAGGAGGCTGCAGCAGACAAACCAGTGGGTTCATGTGGGTGTTTTCTGCACTGTATGGCACCAGCCTGAACCACAGCAGCAATATCAAAGAGCTCCTCAACTTATTCATAATTAGCAGTGGGAATGCTCAGGCTTCGTTTTGTGCTCACAAAGGACCAGGGTCTGCGTCGAAGGGAACTGGAACTCTAATTAACTGCTTTCTAGAGCTTTCCTTTGTTGAGGTTTGCAGGCTGTGTGCTGCTCGGCTGGTGGAGGGAGCCCTGTCCCTTCCTCAGGACTCGGTGCCAGGACAGCCCTTGGGGCACAGGCGGTGCCGAGGTTCGCCCAGCGCTGGCAGGAGCTCCTCTGCCTCCCACAGCATCCCTGGGACTCCCACCCTCCAGCCAGGGCCCCCTCCAGCCCCGTGAGGGCAGGGGCTCCTCCACGGCCGCTGAGCCTCCCCACAGCCGCGGGGGCCCCAGCCCTCCCCTGGGGAAGGTGCCACGGGGTTCTGCGTGTGGACAGGAGGGTTCTGGTTCGGACAGGCGGGTCCCTCTGCGAAGGCAGCCCCGGGACAGGCGACGCAATTCCCCCCACAGGCTCCCACAGCCCCGGACACGCGACCATTGCCCCAGGCTCCCACAGCCCCAGGACAGCGAAGCCATTGCCCCACAGGCTTCCCATCAGCCGCCAGACAGCGCCGTTCCCGC
Organism: Manacus vitellinus; assembly: GCF_001715985.3. Lineage (NCBI taxonomy): Eukaryota > Metazoa > Chordata > Aves > Passeriformes > Pipridae > Manacus > Manacus vitellinus. Next base: position 1,242,657 of record NW_021940039.1, on the reverse strand, counting down.
CACAGGCTCGCAAAGCCCCCAGGACAGCGCCGTTCCCCACAGGCTCCCACAGCCCCGGGACAGCGGCCGTTCCCCCACAGGCTCCCAGAGCGGCTGCAGCAGGCGGCGCCTTTGGCGCCATTTCTGAGGGGACGCCGGGTGTGCGAGGCCGCCATGTTCCAATACACAGCGTTCCACAGAGTCTGGGGACCTGAGGGGCTGCCAGGAGGAAGCCAGGGCATTCCTCAGGTGCAAGGTGTTTTCGGTGAGCTGGTGGCCTCTGCAAAGGGAGTGTTTTATCCTCAGAAATGGAGGAAATCCCAGAACTTGCTTGAGCACAGCGAGCCCAGGCCTGGACGCTAATGGCGGGAACCTCCCTGAGGCGGCAGCCCTGTGCTGTGTGTGCCCTGAGGGGAACGCCCGTCCCCATGGAGGGGAGGCCAGGTGGGGATGGCAGGAACCTCCCCAAGGAGCCAACATGCCCTGAGATGAGCACCCATCCCCATGGAGGGAAGGGCGGGCGGAGATGGCAGGAACATCCCTGAAGCACCTGTGTGCCCTGAGGCGAATGCCCACCACCGTGGAGGGAAGGGCAGACAGTGCTGTGGGGACTCTGTGGAGCACCAGGACTCCTGTGGGCACCACGTGAGGAATCATCACCCAGAAGACAGCACCAGGTAAGGCTGGAGGGCAGACTGGCCAGAGGTGGGGGGGTTTGTGGCTCGAAGCCATTTCCCCTCAGGAGGGGGGCTCGTCCCTGTGTGGGGCAGGTAGAGCCATGGGGGCCTGGCTGGGGGTGCCCAGGCTCCTGGAACACAGGCTGGCAGGGACACGACCCTTTATTGACGGGGACAGTGGGGTTTGGTGTGTGTCACACCTGACCATGGAGATCTGTGGGGCCAGAGAGGCAGCGGGAGCAGGGCTGTGGGCAGGGAGGGCTTTCACGTGGAGCAGAGTTCAGCTGTACCCCAGTGCTGATAAAACAAGGTTTTGTGAACGTCCTGTATCAGTGGTTGCTCTGCATTTTGTCTTTCACGGCAAGGTGCTGGAGCTCCTTATTTCCCTCCTGCCTGGCGGTGTGAGGGGCTGGCGGTGCTGGAAGGGGCACGGAGGGGGAACAGGGCTGCACACACAGGCTGTGGGGAACAGCTGCACCAGCAGCAGCACAGCCCTGGGTCAAAACAGCCAGGCAGAGCCAGCATACAAAAAAACCTGCATGGAGGTTTTCTTTCTCCCTTTCAAATGCCAGAGCAGCCTGGTGTGGGGCAGGGCTGGGGCCAGGCCCAGCAGGGTCAGCGTTGCTCAGGTGTTGGGGGAGAGCAGGTTAAAGAAAGGATTAGTAATGTGCCACTCCCCTGAAATCAGGAGAGCTGGACAGCCTGTCAGGAGACTCAGTAAACCTCATTTTGATCAGGGGACTCCAGCATGCTGAATATCCACTTAATTTCTGATGCTTTGACACAACAAATCTGCACCAGAACATTGGCAAGGGGGAGGTTAGGTGCAGAGATGCTCTCTTCATGCATTTATGTGAATTGCATCATTATATTTTACTTAGTTTTTATCCACTGCCCACTTGAATTAGTGACAAAGGATTTCAATGCTGGGCATGCAAATTAAAGCAAGAGCTGGTATTGTTTTTTCAGATACCTGTCAGCTCCTCTTACTCAACCCAACAAGGACTGAATTTGAAAGCAGAGGAGCCAGGGCTGGAGTATTCCTGGCAGAATGATAGCTGACAGGCTCCTCACAGGCTCCAGAATCAGAGTCATGTCTGACACAGAGGAACATGTGTTGGCAACCTTGCTTGAGCCACGCTTCCAGAGCTGTAAAGAGACTGGAGCATTTCCAGGGGATGACAGAAAAGCTGCTGTTTCAGGGGAGAGCCAGAGGCCATGTCATTGTCATTCTTCTCTCCTCTGTTTGGCAATCTGCTCAGACTCCTTGCAAGAGCACCTGAGAGCATTTATGGGATAGGAGAGGTAATAAAAGTTAAAGTGATGGCCCAGTACTAGAAAGAAACTTATCAGTGCAACATTTATGGCTACAAAGGAGCTCATGCCCAGCATGGGCTTGTTGCCATTCTTTTTGGGGGCAGAGTAGTGCTGCTGGGGCACAGTCTGTGTGATGAAACACCACGGCGTGCAAGCAAAGATAACTTATTTATTTGTTCTTTGAGAATCTGGCTCTGGTGAACACTGGTGTCCCCTCCATGAGGTGCTTGTCATCCTGTGTGTACTGTGAGTGCCTAGTGAGTGCTGCCAGTGGTACTGCGACAGATGGAACAATCCTGCTTAGTACCAGTGATTCACAATGCTTTGCTTTGCTCAAGATGCATCTGGAAAGCTTCCCAGATTATACATCTGCCCCTTTGACACTGAAGCAGCAGTGCAAGTTGGAGGCCAGGAGGAACAGAAAACAGATTTAGTCCAGGCTGTTCTTTGGGGCAGGGATTGTCTGTCTCCATGCTTGGAAAGCAACTGGAGAGCTACCCCAGCCCAGAACAATTCCTAGAGCAGTTGCAGGAGAGCTGGGTGCCAACAAACTGCAAATGTGATTGGGGTATTGGAAAAAGCAAGAAGTTCCAGTACTGGAACTGAAGTTGAGGCTGTCCCATCCCTGCAAGTGCTCAAGTCCAGGCTGGACGGGGCTTGGAGCAGCCTGGTCTAGTGGAAGGTGTCCCTGCTCATGGCAGGGGGGTGGAATGAGATGGTTTTTAAGGTCCCTTCCAACCCCAGCCATTCTGGGATTACTATGATTATTTCATTAGTTTTGTTGCAATACAATTTATAGGAATATGAATTTGTTTTCAAAGCAAGTTCAGCACAGGAGTGGGGGCCTTGCCTGAGCCTTGCTTCTTAGGAAGGTGAGACCAGAAAAGTTCCTTATTCTTCATTGTCCAGAGTTTTGACACAGAGCAACCTGCCCCGTATTAACTTTTGCATTTCTCATCAAGATGCAACAGACTTTAAATAGCATGTGCATGACTGACTCTTTTTTTTTTTTCTCCTATGGAGGCTGATATACAAAGTACCTCAAGTGGCAGCTGTCACCCGTGAGGTGGCATTTTTCTTCACTGAGGCTGACAGCAGCTGTCCAGGAGAAGTATGAATGGAATGAGAATGACATCATGTTTATTCAGGAATGACATTCCCAGCCATGGATCAGTGTCAGCAATATTTTGATAAGTTTTAGAATGAGAAAACATTTCTTGAAATGTTCCCTGATTTATCCTTTGTAAAATAAACAACACATAAAATAATTGAAGAGATTGCAGCAGGACAAAGCAGGGCTTGCCTACTGTATGTTTGCACGCAGTGTTTTATCGATGCTGGAGACAGTCCACAGTCACCAGGACTCAGAGCAGCTTTAACTCTTGCCAGCCCAGCTGGTTCACTCCAGATGCTTTTCCCTCTGCTTTTCCTGGCCCAGTTTGGAACTGAGCACAGTGGATTTCATAGATGTCAAAGACAGCGAGTAGCCATAAAGGAAGTCAGTGAGCCAGAGCAAAGGAGGTCTGGACTAGCTTTTAGGATTAGCTTTTAGGATACTGGGACAAAAATAAAAACAATTTGGCTTGGTTCCTTACAGTGCAACCAATGGGACTGGTATCTTAAATATATATAGACGGTTTAGTCAGGATTATCATGTGATGACTGATGAGGCTTTTTGTGCCTGACTGAGTTGGATGAAATCTGGTCTGCTGCTAGATGTTGTTCATCCTGAAGCCTAATGAAAAGTTTCATGCACTAAGGACACAACCCACTGGATTTGAACACCTGAGTCCCAAAGGTCTGAGGATCTGGTTGTTAGCTTTGTTGTAGTACTTCTTGTGAACTTTCTTACCTCAATGCTACAACTTTCCTCCCTCACTCTTATGTTATGGTCACACTTTCTGGTCTTTTATATTTTTTTTTAGAGCCTGGGCTCCTTAATTACATTTTTGCTAACATGCACTCTGAGTTCTGGCCCTTTCTCAGGTCCAGCCACCCAGGCCACTCTCCCCAACCAGATTTCAAGCACTGTTTGAAATCTGGCTGGCAGAGCCATCCACATCAGGAGAGAGCCCAAAACAAGCCCTTGGCTGGAATTGCAGCACAAGCTGCTGCAGGCTTTGTTGTTGCTCTGTGACATTAGCTAAGAGCTGATTGTTATTGTTGTCAGTAGAGTGCAAAATTAGTCCTGAGGTACCCGCCTTTGCAGAGGTTCTGACTTGCCCTCTCATGCTTCCGACAGCCAGGCGCTGCTGTAAGTGCTGACAGGTCAAGGAGACAAATGTTTGTCTGAATTTTCATTCTGTCTGTAAAATTTGAAGATTTGTGTGTGTCTGCCTAGTAAGAGACATGAGGCAGAAGGACATGTGAGGATGACCCCACTGCAACCAATACTATAGCTGAGCTGAAAAGAAACCCCCCCGGTGTGTGCCAGAGTCAGATGTGCAGCTGGGTGTTAACTTTGTACGCGTTCAGTTGTGATCTCCTCCTCGTTCTCTCTCTCACCTCCAGCCTTGGTTCTCTCATGGTATCACATTCAACAGGGCTATATTTACGAGTTCAACAGAAGGGCTTATTTAAATATAAACTTTGGGAGTGACAGTGCATTGGCTCAATATGCAAGCAGATGAGTGCATGGAACTGGCTGGTGTCTGGAGAAGGGCGGGAGGAGGTCACCACGTGCCCTGCGAGCAGCCGGTGCAAAGAGCAGATGGGCACCTCACCCCCCAGCCCGCTCTCTGAGCCAGTGGTGGCTGCAGCCAAGCTGCAAACACCTGCTCGAGATGATGGCAAATGTGGCAGTTCAGCAGAGGGGTCGCTCAGGTGAGAACTCGTGCAGTGCCTCAGAGCTGGGCGGGTCTGAGGGGGATCCCCTGGCCGCTGGTGTGGGGCTGACCCAGCCCACCCCGGCAGCTGCTCCCGCAGGACCTGCTCTGTGGGCAGCACCCCCGGTGACCACAGAGCTGCTACCCAGCTCCGGGAGTGCCTTGTGCTGATGGCTCGCTGAGAGATGCCTGAAGGTTTGTGTGTCTGAGGGAGCTGCTTTCCTCCTGCCTCCCATTCTTTGCAGGGTGTCAGCTGCTGCAGTCAGGCTAGAGAGCAAACCATAAATAACCTACACAGGAGGAAACGTCTGAGCAAACGTTCCCCTGCAGCCCGACGAGGCTTATCAACCACCTGAACTGATTGTGGCTTCTGTTTTGTAGGGGTTTCACACTAGTTTTTTAAATCTCGGATTTTTTTTTTTAAAAGGAGAAACATTTTCATGCATTGTCATTTACATTCACATATGAAATGCCTTTTTCTGACCCAAACCACACCATTATCACGAATTTGTTTTTAGTTTTGACAAAAGGAGGAGTTGTAATGCAGAATACTTTTGTATCCATTAATTGGTGATTGATTGTCAGAAATTCCTGTGTTACACGTACACATGTTCTTTTTCCCATAGGAGGAAAAAGAACTATAAAGAAATATGCAGTGTTCATCTAATTTCCATTTCTAGATACACAGCTTGGGGAGGTGTTGGGAAAGAGCAAAAGCAGCGGCTAAAAGCTCTGGCTTGCTGATCACCAAGTTTGCAGAGTAAGAGGCTGTTTTTCTGGTTGTTGAACAACTCTTACACTAAATACAGAGGAAGCTGCTGTTTCATCTGCACAAGCTGTCCTGCTCTGGAAAACAGATCACTTAGCTGATCACTGTACAACCACATGCTAAACATTCTAAACGATCTATGCATTTAAAGTGTATGTTTCTCTCTCTCAAAACTTGCTACTCTGCAATGTTCCGCAGATCTTGTTTATAACACGTTCATCTAAAATTATCTCAGTGCACACAGCACCCTCCTATAGAACAGATGCTATGTAACCTGCAGTTCTGTTTTGATCTCAAATCGACGTGTTTAAGCTACTTGTGTGAATTATAAATTGAAACTAAACTAAGAAAATGAAATTGTGTTTTTTGCCATGACGCTTCCTCAGTTTAATACTTCTATTCATTTTGGAGTGCCTTTCTGGTAAGATACTTGCAGTTGCTATTTAAGGTTTAACTGGTTTTGTATTTAAGGATCTTCTGGGTTATCTTAAAAAAAAAAATCTCTAAAAACTAACCTTTCCCAGCAACATGATTGAACTTTTCCTGGGTATCTTCTCAGTTTGTTTTTTGCATCACTTCTGAATTTAGATGAGATTTATATACAAGAGACATTTTCCTTTGTAATTAGCCTACTTATATATCTTCATGCATCTTGAAAGGATGGCTAAGTATCTCAGGAGATTAGCACTTGCATCCTGGGGCCTTTTCACAGCTAAATCACTGGTTATCATCCTCACATAATTATTCATACTTATTTACTGTTTATATTACAGTAATTCCTAGAGGAATGTCCCAGGTTGGGCCCGGTGTGTGAGGTGCTGTAGGTGCATGAGTGAGACACGTGGCTGTGCAGGCCTCCAGGAACCTGCCCTGTGTAGGGATGTCTCATTTGGCAGAGAGGACAGAGGATGGCTGCCCGTTTGCCCCTGTGTAAATTCCTGCCTTCACAGGCCCAACAAGATGGTCTTTTCCCTGTTTAGGGACTCTGGAAAAGCATTCTTCTGCACTGTTCTGGCATTGTAACTTGATTTTTGAAGCCCTAAAACATTTCAGTTTCTTAGGGTCTCGTTTTCTGTAAGATGGAGTAAAACCGATTTCCCCTCCCAGAACATTCTGACTTCTAACAGAGCAGCATCTTTTCACTGCCCCTCTTAAAAATGTTTTTTGGACACTAATGTTTTTTCATAAGAACACTTCACATTCCTATATAAGAATGAAGAGCTGAAGCCAGGATTGCTTCAAAGCAGAAGCTTGGGATCCACTTTGGCTTCAGTATTGCACCACGGGAAAGTCAGGGGCTACAAACACATAATCAAAGCAAGGGCAGTAACAAGCCCTGGACTGGGTTTCCCCCAAGGTCGAGGCGTTGCAGACTCTTTGCCTCTTCAGGGCCCTGCAGGGTCCCAGAAGCGTCTGTTGTTCTCCAGCCTTCCCTGGGTTTATGAGAATAGTGTTTCCTGCCTCCTCATCCCTCCTGCACTGAGTAGACGTGGCAGCTCCTCACTGTGATCCTGACATTGCTGGGGGTCATGCCTGCAGGCCTGTGGGAACGAGGGGGATGAAGGTGAGGGAGGAGAGGGAGCACCTGGAGTCAACGGGAAAACTGCAAAACCAAATAACGATGCTGTGGCCAGAACTGCCACCAGGTGTAAGGAAACCCAAGAACAAGGAGGCACCAGCAAGAGCCTGCTGGGGGCACACAGGTGGTGCAGACAGCCTGGGCAGCCAGGGTGTCAGCTGCCCCAGGGCTCCTGCCTCACCACGTGTGCTGCACGGCCAGGCCCCCTGCCAGGTCACTGCTCACTCCAGAGGTACAGCTCTGCCTCCCTGCAGCCCCAGGAGGCAGGAAAGCACTGGAGAGCAGGCCCCAGCTCTGCTGGTGGGAGTTCATTCCCAGCTCTGCTCCGGGGGCAGAGGGACTGCGTGAATGGAGTGGGGCTGGGGCAGCCGTGCTGAAAGGGATGGACAGAGGGTGCTGCTGCATCCAGCCCAGAACTCCAGAAGGACCGTGGCTGGGTGAGCAGAGTGTGCATTTTCCTGTTGGCTATTGTTTAATTAGGCTGCTGATGATGCTGACATTGTATGTATTTTCTTTGCTCTATCTCCTTTCCTTCTTTATTATTTCCTACTTTAGTTTGATGTTGTTGGTATATAAAATTTAAAGAGCTCTAAATTTTTTTAAAGGCCCCTAAAGGGAGCAGTGCTTTTTTGTGTTAAAGTCATTACATGAACACCTGTGAACTGTTGAGTTTAATTGGGCTACAGCTGTTGGGGAGCGAGGGGGGATTTATTGGTTTGATTGGCTGTCTTCAGATTGTGGTGTGTTGTCATGCACTGCCCTTCTAACTTGTCTCTTTAAACAGAAGCACATGTGCATATCAGGTGTTCCAGGGGACTGGGATCTGAGGGATGAGGCTGTCAGAGCAGAGTGGATGGCGTGGCCATGTGAGGACGCCAGGGCAGCCAGCAGAGAGCATGGGAAAGCTGTGTCAGCTGTGGGAGCAGCAGATGGCTGGGCTGGCCAGCCTGCTCTGCGGGGCTGGAGGGGCTGCCAAGCTCCCGGAGACATTTCTGAGCAGTGACTGATCGTGCCGCGGGGTTCCTGGGCAGGCTGCAGAGGAAAAGATGCTTCCTAGTGTGAAAGTGAGGTCCTGTCTGGAACGTCACATGTCTGCATGGACAGCAGCAGGGGTCACATGAGAGCTGTCTCTAACAAGGAGGCAGCCAGTAGGAAAGCTGATAAACCAGGGCACCTCTGGGTGAAGAAGTCCCCGTGCTAAGAGCTGGATCTCGTGCACAACCAGCCAGTGACTCCAGCTCTGCAGAGTGCAGAGACTGCAGGTGTGCCCAGAGACAGGGAGCAGCGAGGAGGGAACCACCATGGTACCAGGCAGTACCACAGCACAGCCTGCACCCAGCCCAGCCTTCCCTGCAGAGCTTGGCCTAGCCAAGAGCACCCTGTCCCCCCCCGGGGGTGAGTGGGCTGCAGTGGGGAGGTGGTGCAGGGCAGGCTGAGCTCAGCTGTGCTCTGCCCAGGCTGCAGAGGAGGCCCTGCTGGTGTCCCAGTGCTGCAGGAGGCCGTGCAGTGCTCACCCCCCTGGGCAGCACTCTTGGTCCTGCCTGGCCCACAGCAGAGCCCTCCAGGCAGTCAGTGCTGCCCTGCCTGGGGGAGAGCTTCCCTCCTCAGCTGGAAGGGTTCCTGAGCTGACAGGGTGTTCTGCTGTCCTACAAATCTCCTGTAACCTGCACCTTTGTGCCAGTGCCCAGAGCCTTGTGGGACTCCGTGGGACCCCAGTTACCAGCACATGCCTCTGTTCTACTGTTCTGAGTCAGCTCCCTGTGTGTCTGTGAAGGATATGGACAGAGATATCTCTGTTGTGCCTCAGGGTAGGGGGAAGGGTAAGAAAATTCCTTTTGATTCCTTTTTTTTCTGTTGTTTTCACACCATTAGGAAATAATTAACCTCCTTAGTGAAAGCATGTCTCCTTTTCACCTGAGTAGGAAAACCTTAAAATATACATACAATATTTTTAACACTAAGCTTAAATTATGCAGTTGCTGCATTTTGATGATAAATATGCAGATGAGAAGATTTCTGCCTCTTTTATCTTGTGGTTCTAACTCTGTCTAAAAACAGATTGTCGCAGTCACCCTAATTCTGAGAAAAACAGCCTTTTGTGCATTGAAAAGCCAAAACAAGCAAGTCTGATGATCAGATCTTCTCTTCCTGGCTGGCATATGTCTGCCATGCTAGTGAAGGAATCACTTATTTCTCATGGTGATGGCAGTTGGTGCCATCAATTCCTGTCAGCTGGGGAAAGGGATGGGAAGCCAAATTCTTACACTGGTGATTAATTCTGGGAGCTCACATGAAGAAAGATGCTCTGAATACCACTGGAAAGCTCTGAGATTGCCCATTCTGCTGCAGTGCAGATATATTCTATACAGATGTGATTAGATGATTCCCGTCTTTCTGCATCCTGGGGAGAGCCCTGAGTGGAAATCCACTCACGTGGGCTCTGTACTGCAGGTGTCCAGGACAGGCCAGCACAAGATGGGTGGGTTGCAGGTGCTGGGGAAGGCTGTAGAACTCCATCAGCAGCAGATCTCGTTCTGCATTGTGTTTACCACATTCCTTCAGTTTTGGAGGCCATTACTGCTTTTGGCAGTTTGAGGAGGGGGTGGCCCCCTGCTCTGTCTGTGGGAGATGGGGCTGTGGACAAACTGCCTGGTGCTCCCATCAGTTCTTCTCCCCCTTGTCCTGCTCTTTCTCTTTTACTCTCATATATATGTGCAAACAGTCGTTTTGTCTCCAAAGTATAATTGCCTGTTTTCCTGCTTTTTGGTCTTTCTGGACACAATGACATCATTTCTGGTGCTGCTAATTACAAGCAAGAGCAAGTTGCTATGTTTGTCATCATTTGCCTTTTTGTGAGCAAACTGTGTTGCCACTGGCCATCCTTGGGCTGGCCTCTCACACCACAAGCTGGGCTGGAGGCAGTGCAGGGGTGATGGTGGCAGGGCTGACAGTCTTACCTTCTGGGTGACACTGAGGACAGGCCACAGCAGCCAGTGCCTGCCAGAGGCAGTCGTGTTCATCCTCCTCCTTCCCAAACCAGGAGATTCACTGTGTGTGTCTGACAGATTGTAAACGAGGGTAGGAAATTTGGCAAAGCCTAATGAACAATGCTGAGCAGAGCTGGAGTTTGCAGGCCCCAGCTCCTAATCCCCTCCTTCGACCGCTGCGTAGCCCGATGCATTTCTCTGGACACCTTTCAGATTAGCACCAAAACCACCACCAGGCCTTACATTTAATCCATCAAGGAGAAGCTACAAGCTGGGACGTACCAGAACGTACAGAGAAGATGGGCTGTGGTGGAGCCAGCTGGCCTCGAGTTACCGCTACAGAAGGTCACGGTTTCCACGGGAGCGGCATTAAATCAAAGAAGTGTAAAACCAAGTAACATTGTCTGCAAGGATTGGGAAATTTTGTTCCCAGACAGTGTAACTTCTCATCTGACCTGTACATATCCCCCAGTCAAACATGAAGGACTTTGGACTCTAATACCATCTGTGGGAATGTGATCCCTTGGCTAGTTTGCAGCTGTTCAGCACTCTCTCAAGATACACTGGACTTGCAAAGTTCAATTGAGCTAGGCAGTGAAAATAAGTGTGAAGGGTTTTAATATCGATCTATGAAGGTTATGGTGTTCATAGGCAAATAAACACTCCTATGTTTTCTTGCACATAACATTCTTTTATTTTAGGCTGAGGAAAACTAGTGAGAAAGAACAGAAGGCAAGTCCCTGACAGCACAGGGAGTGTGTCTGTGCACACACGTCTGTCAGTCTTTTGCAAATGGTCGCAGAAACTCTGAAAACAAAGTAGTTGTACACGGGAGAGTTCTTACAGTCGTACAGATGGAAAATAATGGGCACTTGTGGCTTGGGCTGCATAATCCGTACAGACTCACACCTTCAGACATCTGCAAATACATTTTCTGATCTCCTCAGAAGACCCCCCCATATCAGGCTGTTGGGTAATGAGGGTGAGTCAGCCACATTAGTGCTTCTATTCATCCTATTCCATTGTGCTTAAGCAGGCAATAGCTACTGGAATTGTACAGGCCATCTCTGCACCAACTCAATAGCACTGCTTATTTCTCCATCTCTTTTTAAAGCCTGTGCAAAAGTAAACCTGCTGGGGTTGTACATTGGTTTTCTTTTCACTCCATAAGCTGCTCCTTTCCCAAGGAGCACAGCACCTTGCTGCTAATCGGCTCATAGATACAGTATAAAGTAGAGCTGTAGGAGACTCTGTAGAGAATCTGCCATTAGTTTTTTCTGGCTTTCTAGTATTTTTTTGATTAAAGAGTTCTGTCAGAAAAGCGGTGGTCCTGGGGGCATCTTTCCTCGAGGGCCTGTGAACAGTAATTCCTCTTCTTAGCACCCGGATCTGGTATCTCCTTTTCTGTATTGCAAGTCCTGCATGTTTAGCACATTACAAGTTCTGTTTGAATTCAATTGGTATTTCTGCAGCTGCATCATGTGATCATCAACATTAAAATGGTTGTTCTTGGATTAATAGTTCTTTCTCTACCTTTTGGACTGTAGCTTCCTTTTCCAGGAGGGGCAGGAAATCACATCCTGTGCTTTACATTGGCAGCTTTGGCTCCTTCCCAAAAGAGAGCAGAATTTACTGCTGCTGATGTTTGCAGCTCAGTAAGATTGTTCAGAGAAATGGAAAATGTGCTGTTCCCTCAGCAGGAGGGGGTAGGAGCCCCTGTGATCGCAGGGACTTTTCGACTGAGCTCCCTGCCTTCACTGTAGCCGCGTCTCCTGGAGCAGGGCCGGTGCCCCCTGAATTCCAGTTAGTGCAGAGTGCAGCCAGCTGGGTCTGTCCAGACAGGAATCCGTGTGCATGTGTGCACGGTGCAGGTGCACACAGAGAGTGCTGCCAGTCCCGGCTGAGCTGCTGCTGTGGGGCAGCACTGCCGGGCAGCCAGAGCCTGGGCAGGGCTGAGACACCCTGCAGGCACAGGGCTCTCACCTCACCATCCTTCTGGCACAAAGCTGGACACGTACTCACCTCTCTTGGCCTCCAAAGTTGAAACCAAGAACTGAAGAGACTCCTCTTCGTGTTCAGAGCTCAAGAGATTAAGAACATTTCTTCAGTCTCAGCATTGCTGCTCTGTCACATTAGCGAGGCCACTCCAGGAAAGCATCGAGGACACAAACTCCCCCCTTAAGGAGCATGTGATGTGTCTGCACAGCACAGCCTCTGCCTCTCCAAGTGGCTGCTTCTGAGCTACAATTCTCTCTGCTTTTCTAAAAAATCTGCTGTTGACACAAGCCTTTATCTCCACCATTGTGGATGGGATCGTTATCCTGTGCTTGTTTGACAACCCAAGAGTGTGGTGTGAGAGAGCTCCTTTGCTGTTCCAAGGACTGTCTGAAGTAACTTTCTGCTCCAAATCAGGCCGGTGTTTTCTGTGCACATCTGTAACTGGCCTTGGAGCTGCACACCTTGGGTAGGTGGCATGAGGGGAGGAGGGACAGCACTGCCAGGGAACAGAGCGTGTGGGGCTGGGCAGAGAGGTCCTGGCTGGGTGCAGGGGGAAGCCATGGAAGGGCTCAGTCCCTGACAGGAGCCTGTGTCACAGCCCTGTCTGTGGTGCACGCCTCTGTCACAGGGCCCCACTGGGAATGGGGAGGAGCTCTCCTTCACTGAACTCCCTGTGGAACCACAGTCAGCATCAGTTTGGGCTGTTTGTCATGTTGCAGTTTTAGACTGGGCTGGGGATTCTTGAAACTTGGAGTTCCAAACAGGGACTAAAGGGTTCTATTTTAACCAGAATTTAATTTTTAGCAACCCTTCATCTTGTATTTGCATTTTATCTTTAGTGACGCCAATGTTCATTTGATTAATTGTCCTCTGTATTTGGAACAATCAATAATGGGATGGAGGGGCAGCAGAATAGATTGGAAGTCGTGATGACTTGGGTGTGTCAGCAGAGTAACAGTGATCTAAGCCTTGTTCCCAGTGCTTTGGCCAATGAGTGGCCCTGTCTCTCTCTGACCTCAGTGGGTGGTTGCAAAATTTTTTGTGGTTTTCTCTGTCTAAATCTCTTTGACTCTTTGATTTTGACCTGAGATAGCCCCATTGCATCACGACACCCGGCACCGTCTTTGCCATGGACTGCTTTGGATGTGACACTCCACTGCTCCAGTGGAGTGGGCTCCAAGGCTCACAGAAGTGTTTCTTAAACATAGAAGAGTTGCAAGGCTGAGAAACCTAAAAATGAGGGTTTCATGCCAGACCCTGTAAGGATCTACACCAAAAAGCTGTGCACAGAGCACCACGAACAGCCAGGCTGTGGGATGCCGGGCTGTGCTTTAGTGAAACCTGCTGAAATGCAACAGGATAGAGAGGAAATGAAAGAGTTTGTACAAAATATAGGGGCAACATATGGCAGACTGGGGATGGGGAGGCCTTGGAGAGCAGTTTGTGGCCGCAGAGATACTCAGCCTGTTTTACAGCACAGCTGCTCAGAACAAAAGGGTCTCTCTGGATCGCTCGTGTGTTAGCTAATGCTGGTGACAGGAAGTTTGGAAAATGTCTAAAATATTGCTCATTAAATGGGCAAGTGCAGTGCTCAGGTTCAGAACATACTGATCAAATATGTTGGTCACAACGGACACGCTCGTGACATGTGTCAGCAATTTAAAGGAGTGGGTGCGAACAGGGAAACAGCAGAACCAGGGTAGCAAAAGGGAGCAATGTGTTGTTGGTTAAGGCTGCACAGCACCCTTTCAGGAGAAATTTGTCCAGTGTAAATCCATGGTATTGAAAAAGGCAGAGCAGAGACAGTGTGTATGGATGAGCTTTATGAATGGACCTCTGAGTACCTCAGTTCGGATTCTTGGAAAGTGGATCAATGAAAATGTTTTTTTCTGGAGCTGAGGTTCACACTTGCAAGGAGCAGATGGTTATTGTGTGTCATGAGCAAGGTACACCCTGACTTTGGTGATCCCCAGATCTAGTGGAGTTGCTGTAATTCAGCACTGATGGCTCACAGCGTATTGGTAAGTTATATGAAACTGTAATCTGGGAAACAAGTTCTTGTGGTGAAAGGCTTTGCACATTCAAACCCAGGGTTCAGCAGGATTCACTGTATTTATACATGTAGGCTGAATTTGCTAAGGGGCATGAAATAGTATCATCAGGTGAGGAAAATATTTTCAGGAATGCTTGCAGGATTGTGAGTTTATTCTTTCCTGACATTCCTGAAGTAATTATGGTTGAAAGGAGTATTTGAGTCTGGGCACATAGCACTGCTGCTACTTTGAGTGCACGAACAACCCTACTACTGGGGAAAATAAACTTCTGAAATTGGGGTGAAAATGAAAGTTGTTTTGATGAGCTCTTTGTTACGGTCATACAAGGGAAGTGCCTCAAAGTTTGTCTTGCCCTGTGCAGCAGCATGGTAAAACCACTGCTGAGTTCTGCATTTGGGCATTACATAAAAACCTACCTATTTTCTATTATTCTCGAAGCAAGGAGTGTTTTGCCTTGTAGCTAATGGAGAAATTTAGAGCTTTCTGTAAAACTACCACAGCATTGCTGCCCTCGTACTCCTACAGATGCACAGCGGTTTTGGCCATCCCTCTCTGGATGTGGGACAGGCAACTGCCCTCAGAATCTTGGCTGAAATTTTGGCTCAATGTGACCCCGAGGTTTTGCAGACCCCTGCACACAGCAGTGCCCATGGCTCCTGGAAAGGACTCCTAATGAGAAAAATGATCAGCGTGTTATGAGTGAGGACTGCTCTACCCAGCCTGGCTTTGATCTTTGCTCAAGAACAGATTCAGGACAATAACAGGCTGAGCTAAAATCCAAATGGCCACTTTGCTAGACAAAGATGATGGCTCGTGTAGAGCTTTGGCTACCGTGCACTTCATTTCTTTTCAGAGCCACGCAGCTAATATGTGAGAGCCATTTGCAAGATACTGCTGATTTACATAGTGCCCCCACCTTTCCTGCAGCCAGAACTGAAAAAACGAGATTGGCTGGAGGCTTACAGTGATGTTAGCAATGAATAATACATCATCTGCAATCTGGGCTCCTTTAGCCATGTTATTTGCAGGCTGCAGGTTTTTTTCTGGCTTAAGCAATATGTTTTTAGTGGATGTGTTGGAATCTTGTTTTGTCCCTTCTGCCATAGCTGTGCCTGGGATGTTTGGAACTGCACGTTAGCACCAGGAGCTGGTTTGCACAGTTGGCAGCCCAACGTTTACGGCTCGTCTTTGTGCAGTTGAGTGGTGGCACAGAAACACACCGGGACGGTGACCGTGGGGAAGGCACAGTGGTGTCTGCTGTGTGCCAGCCCCTCGTCCCTGCCCTCCCGCTGGCCTCTTGCACCCTGGATTTCAGAGCGCGCGCGGTCTGCGGCGGTCAGTGTGGGTTTGGGCTGTGAGTTTGCCATCTAGTGGCTACTAGGTTTGGTAATAGAGTCCGAATCAGCCCCTGGTTGGTCCAGCCTGGCTGGTTCAGGCGCTCCTGCTGCTCTCGCTGGACTGGCGACAGTGGCAGTGAAAGCCGACAGCCACCTCCCTGGCTTCACCTGCTGCTGTGCTGGTGCAGCTCACAGCTCCGCTCGCCTTCGGCTGAGCAGCTGCCTGACATTTAAAGGTTCACTTAGAGGTGAAGCAAGCTGTCAGGCCAACAAGGTCCCGGGCTGGAGTCTGGAATTTGGAAGCATTTGTGTTCAGGTTCAGCCCTCCAGAGACAGAAGCCAGCTCCATACACAGCCCTGCTGTGCAAGGCTGACACACTGAGGCTCCTTCCAGGCAGCATCTCAGCCTGGCTGCACTTCCCTGAAGCAGAACCAAATCCCCCACACTGAACACATTCAGCAGGTTATGGTTCAAGCCATTTTCCTCTGGTTTGACGTGGCTTTGTGAATGAGAGCAAAGCTGTTACGTTGCTGTCACTACCGAAGTCTCTTGCCCCAAGGAAATGCTTCTCAGGCTGATGCTCTGGTGTGTGCTCACGTGTGCACACAGGTGAGAAAGACCCTCTCCCCAGTTCCTTCTTAAGGGGCAGGTAACACACAATTGCTTATTTGAAGCAGCCTTTGCACTGTTGATGTCATCACACAGTGCAGTCTGTGTGCTTGGGTGGGAACAAGGAAGAGCACATGTGCAAAGAACAGATAGAATTTGGGTAGAAGAAAGAACAGTGTTGGAGTGATTGCCTCTGCCCCATTCCCCACTGGAGTTTACAGGAGCTGTGTTTGCTGTCCCAGGTACCTGAAGAGATGAGGTGCTGCTTTGTGCCTGACTTTCTCTTTCGTGATCTCATGTCTAAATCAAAGCTTGCCTACAGGTGGTGATCGAGCCCAAAAAGGCTCATCACTTACCAAACAACCGTCTGCAGTTATTTGTTTGTCCTCTGTAGCCACCTTAGTTACTTATTGATACCGAATGTTTGTCTCACCATGTTGTAATGAAAAGGAAGAGATAAAAGCCCCGTTCTTGCTTGAAGTGCCAAATTAGCTAAGAATGGTGACATTCTGCTACTGTTCTCATGTGCTCAGATAGAAAGGCTTAACCATTACTCTTTATACACTGGGGTAGCTTGTTACCCTAGGACAAGGCTGGTTCAAATGCTTGAACTGTGAGCCAGAAGCATTTGGAGTATTTACTAGAGAGCTAAAATACAGGGGATGCTGCCTTGTTATTGGGCATGGCTCCAGGAGTCAGCATGAAGGAAACATTTCCCCCAGGGTGGCTGCAGTGGGGCCTAAAGCCAGCAGCAAGGCTGAGGGTTTGCTTTCAGGAATCTAGTCCTAAGGCACTTGTAGAACCTCCTGAAAGAACAAATGCCCGTGGTCTGCTGTGAGGCAGCACGGGGGTTGTGGTGTGAGCACAGAGGCAGTGCCTGCTCTGCCAGGAGCCTGTGGGCTGTGCTGCAGCCACTGCATCTCAGCAGCTTTGGGGGAGCAGGCAGGGGCTCTGGCAGTCTGGCTGCACAAGGTTCTAGTTTGGTCCTGCTGCAAGCTGGGGTTTAGAAGCCCGGGGATTCTGTGTGTGAGTGAGTGTGCCTCGTAAAGCGATGTCCGCAGACATTCTGAGCAGACCACAGCATTCTGATGGAAGCCACGGTTTGAATCAAAACCACCTCATTTCCTTCCAAGCCATCTCCCCATCAGACTGGTCTGGATCCCATTAGAAATGTGTTAATCAGAGAAAAATGACATATGCCTCTATGCTGAGGTACATATAAATATAGTGTGACATTGAGAGACCCAATGCTCCATTCTTCAGCAGAAGGCCTGTGCTCCTGCTGTAACTTCAGGGAGATTTGAGATTCTCTTTAAATATAGGGACTCTGGTGTGTGTAATATCTGAAATATTTTCTTAGAGGTGGGAGAGAACTGTTGGTCAGGAAAAGACATGCTTCTGTTCCTCAGAGTCAAGGGTAGAGGCAGCAGTGAGAGCAGAAGGAAAGTTCGCTCTCTGACTTCACCTAACTATTCCTGAGGCAGAACTTGTTCTTATTCTTGGGACCAAGGTGCTCCAATCAGGGTGTGGTTGCTGGAAGAGGGCTCATCCTGTCATCTTGGTAGTGTGACTAAGTCCTGCAATATTTGATGGCATGTTTTTTTTAATCCAGATGCTGAAAGAAATAGCTTTTTGTGCAATTTGAGCTCTCATATTAGAAAAGATATTTCTAATCTTTGTGGGTTTGTGAGAATATTTTAAGACATGAAATGAAAGCCCAATGGATCAGAAACCAGAAAGCAAAGAAAGAGAAAACAAAGTATATGTCTCCTCTCCATCACATGGTTGGTTTGGGGAGGAAGAATGAGTCATTATTTTTGTAGCTCATAAAAGTGGCCACGCACGCCGTGATTACCCCTTTCCAGCCCGCTGATGTGCACAGACAAAACAAGCTGCACTCAGCACTTGCCCGGGCTCTGTGGCACTGATCTGCCCTCCCCTGGGAGGCTGGGGACACTGGCAATTCCTTGGCGAGAGGTGGGAGAAGAGAGCGTGCCCAGGGCCCACTGGCTGTGGCACTTGTCCCTGGGCTGCAGCCAGAGGGACACCCCTGTCTGTG
This sequence comes from Manacus vitellinus, assembly GCF_001715985.3. NCBI lineage: Eukaryota > Metazoa > Chordata > Aves > Passeriformes > Pipridae > Manacus > Manacus vitellinus. The sequence continues at coordinate 1,224,466 of NW_021940039.1, read as the reverse complement.
CAGCAGAGCTGGGGGCTCTGCACCCCCCTGTGCCTGAGCCCCACGGGCTGCCTGGGCTCCTCTCTGCAGCCTCCTGCTCACCATGGCTAACCTACTTAGGAGGCAGGAACTTGGAAGAAATTCAAATGTTAAGTAGTTCAAGACTCGGGTCTCTCATTTTAATTACTTTGTGTTAGTCAAAATTACCTTGCCTTCTGAGGCAGATAAAATCTGAACAAAGGCAGATACATGGGAAGAGCAAGCTTTTAAAGTTAGAGTGCATGTCGTTTGTTCAGTATAAGCTCCCTCTGGAACTGAAAGATGGAAGAATCCTGCTGGGCTGGAAAGCACTGTAGTTCATCAGGAAAACTTCACAAACAGAGGTGGAGGCTTCGTACCTGCTCTGTTTGCAGCCAGGAGCAGAATGTTTTTCCGTCTCCTTGGGGTTTAGTGGTTCTATAAGCTGTGGATACCCGACCTTCCTGGCAAGGGACTCTGTTTATCAAGGCAGTAGGAATCCTTAGAGGACCCATTCTTGGACTTAGAGAAAGGTCCCAGCCAGCCCAGAGCTGAAACAGCATTTTAGGTCATAGTTTCCAGATTCATCAACTTCTGCTGTAATTCTTGGTGCTCACAGTTTTAATTTCTAAAATTCTGCCACTTCATGGTCTCCACCTCTGAGATCCATATTATCCCTGTTGTGCAATTACTGTGGATCAGAGTTGAATCTATTTTTACTCTCTTGTTTTTCCCTTGTTTGTAATGCCTCTGGGAGTGAGTTCTGGGAAGAATCTGCTTTGGTTTTAAGCTGTATGGTGCCGCCTCCTCTTCCATTATCACTCTCTGGTTTCAATGGCCCCATTGTGCTGTCTGTACTGGCACTTTGTTTGCTTTGAAGTGTGGGTAAGAGGTTGCTCCGTCCCTCTAGTTTTATCCTGTCACTCACATCCCTGACCTTCTGCCCGGGAGCTCTTCGCCTGCGCGGCGGTTCCTCGTGCCCGCAGCCCGGACAGCCCTGCAGTGCCAGGCACGCACTGCCCGGGGCTCCCGCACGGCCCGGGGCCTCCCGCACTGCCCGCTTCCCGCATGCCCGGGCCTCCCGCACTGCCCGAGGATCCCGCACTGCCCGGGGGCTCCCGCCACTGCCGGGCTCCCGCACCGCTGCGCCGGCCTGGCCTTGCTCTGCTCCTTCTGCCTTGGCCCAGAGGAGTCGGGGATCCCGTGCATCCTATGTTTTCAGTACTTTGGCGCATGAGGCTTTTTCCTCGGGAATTTTCAGCTTCTGCCGCGGATCGAGAGACTCATGAAAAAAATTCTGATGATGCAAAAAATGCTGTAAAGCAGAATTGTTGTAATGCAATTCCTGACTGCATTAAACTCTTTCCATCCTGAGTTTCTCAGGCTTTATTGAATCCCCGCCAATTTCCTTCAGCTTTGTCTCATTTCCCTTCAAAGTTGGCTTTTCTCAGCTCCAAGATATTTGTGTTGCTGCCCTTTCTGCAGACCCTCATCTGCATTTCAAACCTGGCGAGAGATTCCCATCCCTGCATCTTAGGTATGTCCGTGGTCGTTTAGCACACCTGGCTCCCATCCAGCCCTTGGATGCAGGCTCGTCTCTGATCTGGCTGACCGAGCAAAGCAGCTGCTCTCCTGTACTGTCCCCAGGAGCGCGGGCCCTTCCGTAAGAGTCCCGTTGTTCCCAAATGAAGTGAAATCGCCCCTGGACCACACTGCTCGCCCTGTTGACAGACCTCCCAAGTGTTTTCCCCTTCCTTTCCTGTTCTTACCCAGCTGTCCCCGGTGCCGCTCGGTCCTGTCCCGCCGCCGTGTCCCCGTGCAGCCCGGGCAGCCCGCGGGCTGTGCTGGGCAGCGCCTGCGCGGGGACAGGCCGGGATGAGCTCTGTGCGCTCAGGCGCTTGGATGCGCCTCCGATGAATATTTAAGATCTCGACGTGAGCACTGGGCTAATGAATTGCAGTTCTAGCATTCACTGCAGAAGTGTCACCAACATAATGGGGACAAAATTTGCTTAAAATTTGTTTTGAATGTCTGTGGCATTTTTCTCTTGATTTACTCAACTCTGGTTTTTTTTCTGCACCGTATTTACTTTGGACTGTGAAATGACACTAGTTATTTTAACTTTTTTTTTTGTCTTGAATAAATTTCATTTTACTATTCTGCAGACAGAATGATACCACAGACTGTTTGACTTACATCCAGAAGACATTATATTATTAATGCTTTCTAAAACTTTTGCTTTTTATTGGTTTTATTTCTACTAAAGCTTGGACTCAAAGCCTACAGCCACCGTTCACAAGTGGGGTATTAATTGTGACCCATGTGCACTGAGCAGAATGTGAGAGTGGGTTTAGGGAAGAATTAGCAGAATTTAAGAGTGGGAAGAGTTTTCAGTATGCTCCGAGTGCACAGATCCTGCAAAACTCTCATGGTGCTGATCTCTCCCTGATGTCTCCCTGGAAGAATTCCCCTCAGCCTGCCTTGAAGCACCATTCCCGAGCTGGTCAGGTCCGTGCCCCGCACTCAGGTTTGGGATGGCAGCACCCCATCCCCCTGAAGTTGTCTTACAAAGCAGTTCTCCATCCAGCAGCGCTGGCCCACGTGATGGGTGAATCCAGGTCAGAGAGCATGGTCCCTTCACATCTGCTCCGTGCTCGCTGCTGACATTTTCATTCAGCCTGCCTGTACTGGGCAGCGATGGAGGTCTGTGAAGGGGGGACAGAAACATCTTTCTGCTGGGGGAGGACAATGGCAGGACCTCCCAGTAACTGCAGCTGTGTCGGGGCTCTGAATACAACGGGCCACTCTTGGCAGTGCTACTGAGGTCTGGCTCTTGGAAAGCAGCACTGTGATTCAGCTGTCACTCAGCTCCCAGCAAAGGGACCTTTGAAAAGGCGCCTCTGCTGCTCTCCTGGAGTAGCAAATATTTCCTAGGCCTGTGCTGCTGAATGGGAGAGATTGCCATTGTCCTCCTTCCCCTCTCAGGCTTGCTGGGCTTGCTCTAAATGGGCCTTTTGCAAGGGAACAATAAGCCCAGCGAAGGGTCCAGGTTGCACATGTCTGAGCAGTGAGAACACTCGAGCACTTTTTCATTGGCTCCTGTGATGTGAAAAGCTGTGCTGCCGACAGGGCAGGGGGTTTTCCAGCCACAGCTGTGGTTTGTTTTCTCTCTCAGGTTGTGCTGCTCTGGGTGTACATCTGCACGTTTCAACTAATTTCCTACAAAATATTTTCACCCCAAGATTTCATTTTGCCTCAGGATCTGTTTCCTTCAGCATCTCGAGGTCTGATGTGTTTGCAGTGAAACCCAGCAGCCAGGTGGGACCTGAGTTCACATTGCTCTGCTCTGATAAACTTCAGCTTAGGCTTGGTAGAATATCCCCAAACTTGTGTTGCCTCGTGGTTTTGTGGCAAAACCACACGCACCTCTCTGATTCAAACCTGGCTGAAAAGCCGTGGCTTGGGCTGAGCTTCACAGTGAACTGTGGGGTTTGAAGTTGCTCCTCTGTAATCTGTATGGACAGAAAAGGTACGATTTTCTGCCTGGACCACAGAATACTTTCTAGCTTTCCTCTGACTGTCTCATGAAACTTTCAGTGTCACAGAACAATGTGCTCCTGTTTGAATACGACTGACGTTATTCCTGCCCTCTTCCCTCCTCAGATGAAATAATGATTTTTGTGAGTACAGCATTGATTTGCAGGAATGTTTAAGTATTCTGAAGCTTTTATTCATTGTGAAGGAGGACTAGGTCCTACCCAAGGAAGAAATGGGTTTGGTCTCCCATTGGCAGTGTTATGCTGCGCAGTGGAATACAATGAAAACCTATCACAGGGAGACAAATACGAACATGTCATGTTACAATCTTCTCACCTGAAAACCAGAAATAAAGCCATTATGATCTTTGGGTCCTTTCAAAAAATGTGGTTTAGTTTTTAAACCCCACCCAGATCCCAAATATGGAATAATGTATTCAGTTGTTCCACCTGCAAATATTCCCTTTCTAAGGGGCCATAGAGCAATGACCTGCCTGAACATGCCTTGAGACCCAGGAACAGTGTTTGATGACTCACAGTGTTCAAAGTGTGGCTCCCACGATGTGCTTTGTTTCTGACATTGCCTGTGCAGATGCCTGAAGGATTAGAGAACTTTTCAGTATATGTAATCTCTGCTTACATCCTCCTACAAATCAATGTCAGCTTTTATTTAAAAACACTATCAGAAAAATTAATTCTTAGTTCTTCTCGGACACTCTGTGTTCTGATTTTCCTCCTGTGCTAGTCTTACTCTAGCGCAATTTGCACTGGTGCTTTTCCCGATTTAGGCCTGTCTGAGTGAAAGGATGATCAATGCTGCTTTGCAAAGTGGCTCAGACTGCAGCCTGGCCATGCTACCCATCACCAGGAAGTTTGCAGAATTGAGGTGACCGCACCCTGGCTGTAAGTCCAGGGGTTCTGCACTGTGGCGTGTCCTCCAAATGCCAGTGAGGAAAATCTCTGGAAGTTTCTGCCTTGCTCATCCCATTTACTGAAACTAAATTTCAAGAAGCTAATCGGGCAGAGAGTGCAAAGGATGAAATGTTAGAAATCAAATTAATGAAGCTGAATCACCAATTTGTGACCTAGAAGACTATTAGGAGTGATCAGAATTAATTAACTCTCCTTTGCGATGCTTCAGAGGAAGCCGGCGATGGAGACAAAGGACATGGATGGGATGTGACTACCTGGGCCGGTGGGGCCGGGCAGCCAGGCCGTGCTGGCCCCAGCCTGGGCTCCAGTGGCCACTCGGGGAGCACAACCAGCAGAAGCAGACAGGAGAGCTGCCACGGTCCCTTCCTGTGTCCTGCTCTTCCGTGGTCATTCAGGGACGGGTGGTCGAAGCTGTGAAGCAGCAGCTGTCCTGTTCTCTGTGAGGGAAGCACAGGGGATCTGAGGCACTGATTTTTGGGGGGACTTTGAATTTTCTGGTGGAACCATACTGACAATTCCCAGGAAAGCTCTCAGCACAGCTCCCATTCTATGAATTTACTTCTTTCACACAAGCTCTGCTTGCAGGTTGAGGTTGGAGGTATCCAACCAACTCATGAATGGGGCCACCTCGTGCTGCATCTCAGAAGCCTGGCAGCAACCACCAGGGGCAGAGAAACCACGACACAGGATCTTGCTGAGGTTTTGTGATTTGATCAAAACTAGGATTGAATCCTAAACTTTTCCAGGGAAAGATGATACATGTACCAAGATACAGCTTCTTTTCTTTCAGGGGTCAGAGTTTTAGACAGCTCTGGCTGGTAGTTGCCAAAATAAATTGGGCATTTGGGATACTCAGTAATACAAAATCAACTTCCAATTGAAGTGAATGTGAAAGGTGATACCTACTTTTAGTAATTCTTGACAATTTTAGAGAAAGTGAGTATTTTTCTCTCCATTCTTTTTTGGGGCAGATATGGAGAAGGCAGATATCTCATCATAATTATTTTCACTAACCAGAACTGCAGGGTTTCGTCTCGCGTCGATAAATTCTTTTTATACTCCAAACTGCCTGTGGGAGGAAGAATTGGTGAAGGGATGGCTGCAGTGCCTTGAATAATGCATTGTTTCATAAATGGACTGTCCGAATCAGGAAATAGTCCTCTGGATATGATCAACATCGACATTGCTGGCTGGACAACTTACAAAGGAGCATTTGGAAATTAATTTGATGATTATGAAAATGTCTTGGATCCTTTGCTGAAGGCTAAATAAACACAATTAAAATATTCTTAGTTTTCAATGTGCTTTGTTCAGTTCATTAAGTGTAACTAGAGCTTCCAGTTATCTGCATTTAGTTTTTCAAAAAATTGGAGGGTATTTTTAGAGCAATGTAAAGCTTATTGCTAATTACACCTGGGGGGAAATCTCATTAGATATTCATTTGCTTTCAGAGCTTAAAACAATTCTAATGAGCTGCATTAGTTGTGATAACACTGACTGACTCTCTCTTGTCTGCTCCCCCCGGCTTGTCTGAAGCAAACAAAGCCTCTGTGGAGCCTGGAACTCCACAAATGTGACCTTGGCCATGCCGGGGCCGAGGGGGAGGGCAGTGTGCTCCAGAGGACGAGGCCAGCTTGCTGCAGTAGGGTTGGAGCTGGAAGTGGTGGCTGACCTTGCAGCCGGACTCTGGGCAGGTGAGAGGTGCTGTGCTGTCCCTGGCTGCAGCCCTGGCAGTGCCAGCAGTGCCAGCCCCCCTTCCCAGCCTTTCCTGCCACTTTTGCTGGACTCATGTGGAAAGGGTTTGGTGAGGCCACACGAGGCAGCCAGGCAAGCACCTGCCAAAGGCCTGACCTACTTCCTTCCCATAGAGAAGGAACCTTCCCCCAGGCCATGCCTGGCCAGGTGGGTGCAGCTGGGGCTGGGGAGCCCTTGGACTCAGAGGAATTCAGGAAAACCCAGAGGAGCAGCAGTTTCCTCTTGACGTAGCTGCTGCTCGCAGGAGCCTGCAGAGCAGAGCTTTGTCAGCCAGATTGTCTGCCTGGGACAATGCCACAAAGAGTTTTCAGCTTGGTTCTCAGTCCTCTGCTGAACCAGCTGTCAGCAGAATTGCTGCTGTACCACTCCTTATCCTGGAGACTGGCAGGGCTTCTGCTGAGGAGCTGTCTCTGCCTTGGATGACCTAAGCAGGGACAGTGGCACGGCTCAAGCTGAAGGGAAGAGTTGCCCTGCCTTACCTGGTGTGAAGAACATCAAAGACAGGCAGATAGAGCAGAAGATAGAGCAGAACCATTTTTACTTCTCCCAGCAATGGTACATTTTTGATGAACTGGGCAGCTTGTGAGCAGTTCAGTCTTTGCACTGGACATAAAAATTATTTAGGGCTGATAGTTTTATTACTCCCCACTAAGCCTCAACAATGACTCAAACCCAAGAACAACTCCCAGAATCAGTGTTGATGCTGCTCCTTTCCATTTTACAGACGTAGCACCTTTGTCCAGGGCACTGTGATCACACAGAGCATACAAACTGCAGCCACTCCCACAAGGTGCTGGAACTAGCCCATGCAACAGCGGGGATGTGTTTGAGTCAGCTCTTTCTAATCAAGCAAAACAACACAGTGGCCTGGGAGAATACCTGTTTGTGTGGCTCTGCAGCAACAGAGGACATCCGTCTCCTCGTGTGGCTGCAAAGGGGAAGCTGCCTGTGCACACAGATGTCTCGATAAATGGCGTGGCAGAAAGGTGACCGTGAGCCCAGACAGTCCTTGGAGACCAAGGAGATTCAATGGGGGTGTAAAGTGGCACATTGAGACAGGTTTAGTGCTGCCTCCAGGAGAGGCTATGACTTGAGGGACCGGTAATGGTGTGGGAATGATCACACACAGAGCAGGATATACGGGATTCTTTGGTAATTGGGGACATTTTGGCATTGGAGCTGAGCAGGGTGAGAACAAGCTGGCAGAGCCTGCATGTCAGCAGGAAGAAAAGGGCTGGCTGCAAAGACAGAAACTAATTTTGTTTTAATCTATTGGTTGAGGAGTAGAGAAAAGGCAAGTAGAAATATCATGCTTGGCTACTGGCAGAGAGAATACACCTGAGTCAGAGAGGAGCTGCCTGGACCAAAGTTGTAAGTAGAAAGGTGGAAACCAGACTTTATTCCTCAAAGGAAAAGAGAGCACAGAAAACGAAGCTTTCAGGGAGCTGGAGGGTGTGAAGTGGATGGTTGGTACCAAACCCCCTACTCTATGGCTGTCTTATTAAAGAGGTTAAAGGAACTGTGGGTCTAAATTGGAAAGGTTTTCACAGGCACTTCACAGAGCTGAAGTGTTTTGCAGGAGATTCCTCAAAGGTGGAAGGCGGACAGCCTCCCACCATTATTTAAGGAACGACCCAGATGTGCACCAGGGTCTTGCAGGGAAGTTCGTTTCCCTTCAGGTGAAGACAAGTCTTAGAAAATGTTTTAATAGATGAAAGGTGGCCTGTTGAGAAACGCACAGCTTGACCAAAGATAGCCAGTATGGTTTCCGGAAAGGACCTTTTCTGCCTCGCTAACTTTTGGAAATTTCTTTTTTTAGAACATACGCTCCTGTCGGCATAGACAAGAGGCTAAGCAGGAGTCAGGAGAGGCTTGGATCTTCAGACAGTGTTTGACAGGGTCCCGCGTCGGAGGTTAATGTCTAAAGGTGGGGAGTTGGAAAGGGGAAGAATTGGCTCACTGATTGAAAATTGGCCAGAGGACAGGAGCAGAGTGGGGAAAGGAGGCATAAATAGAAGCCTTTCAAGATGAAAGACAAGTTAATAAAGGAACGTGTACTGTAGGAGACTGCACTGGCGGATCCTGGTCTTTCTGATAGTTACAGTGTATGAAAGACTTGGCTGAGGACATAGAAGGCAAGATTTCCTAGTTTGCAGATCACATCAGATTTGGGAGGAGTGGTGAATAATGAAGAATCCCAATGCAGGCAAAGTGGAGACCACTTCTAGGCTTTGATATGATGACAAACACAGACCCAGACAGAGCAAGGCATTTTACAGCAAAGTATTGGGTTACTGGTATCCAACTCCTTTTTAAAGAGTCTGGGATGATCATTGGTTTTAATACATCCCAGTAGACTTTGTTTCTTGCCGAGCTGCTGGAAGAGGCTCACCGAGAGTCCACTTGTGTACGTCGTAAATTTTATCTTCTCTTTTGGCTGGGGGTGGAACAACTGCACATGTTTGAAAGGGCAAAAGCATCTGAATGGAAAAGGGCAGAAAGTAGGAATGAATGAACTGGTTTAGAAGGAATATGCAGAGGTTCCTCAGTTCAGAATAGCTCAACGGTCTTGGAGAACAAACCAAATCCACCAGTCCCACAAAATGTAGTAAAACTCATCTGCCTCAAACTCGCAGTGGCATCTTTCCAGGATGTCTCGTTCCTGCAGTGGTGAACAACACCAGCCAAGATGAAGCCTTTTAGGAGGTAGATGATTGTTCCTCAGTCCCACTGCACAGCTGGGAAGGTAATTCACGTGTCTGCACAGAACCCAAGGGAGCCTGGTTGACCGTGAGGGAGCAGATCTGTCAACTGCTCTGTCTTAGTTCTCTTGACTTCAAAGCACTGATGATATTTTCCACTGTCTCAGGGTGGATACTGCAGTGGTGGAAGGAAGAGGTGTCTGTGCTAGTGCTTAAGTGAAGTTTCTCTAAGTCGGCTTCAGGTGTTTGGAAAGAACAAAGGGGAGCCTTGGAAACCAGGAGCTGCGAGGAAAGGCAGCCCCTTCAGCCAGGCTGAACATCCCCCCGTGCTCCTGCCAAGGCATGGACAGCCCGAGCCCCACCTGGGCTGGGGCCTCCTGGAGATTGCTGACATCACCTGGATAAAAGCACTGAGCCTGTGGGATGAGACCGAGTTTAACTGTCTGAATATGGCACAGGGGCTCTTCTTGAGGTGCTTCTGAGCTTCTCCCAAAATGTCTGTTTTGAAAGTTAAACCTCTGAGTGTTTTACATCAATAGTGAAAATGTCCTCACTGGGGATTTTCCCCAGACCTACTCCTCAGTGATTTATTTCTTGTCCTCCAACTAGGCTTGTGTAAATTCCTTAGGTTATTTTTTGGGTACTAATTAACTGTGCAGTAGAAATCATATTATACAACTGGTAATGAGCAAAATCTCAGACACACTCATACACCAACCAAACCTTGGCAAATTGTAATTAGCTCAGGATTTGATACTCTTATTCTGCATTTCATTTTTTTTTCCTGAGGAAAAAAAGCCTTACATAATGAGCTCTTTGAACCTAAATCAAACAACATTTTCAGTGGGGACAGGTAATGAAATGTTAGTCAAACCCATTGCAATGGGCAGATCAATCACTGCCTTGTAAGATGTGAAAAGGAGCTCTGAGATAATGGTGGCAGAACGGCTCCCACTGCAAATCTTCCAGGCCAAGCCTTTGTGGGTCACACAGGTATGGAGTGGGGAGCTCTTTCTTTCAGTCCCAGAGCACTTGGAAAAGCGAGTTGCCACTTTGCTGAAAGCAGCGGGATTGAGACAAGAAAAGAGGCTTTCGCTTTTGGATCAAGCCAGCAAATTCTCTGTGCCAAGAGGGAACCTGGAATGAGTATTAAGTCTTGCAGGAATGCTGAGGGAACTGAATATGTGTTCTTGGCCTCATGGCAACAACAAGGGAGCGTATAAAGCAAACAGTTGTGAGCTACTGAGCTGAGCTGTTCACCAGGGAGATGAACGGTTTGCTGGAGCTCCACTTTCCACATTAGCATCGTACAACAGCCTCATCTATTAGCACAGTGTGCTCTCATGTCTGAGATGCTGCTGCAGCACTGAATCACTTCCCAAGGCACCAACTTTTTAGTTTCTCAGCAATAAGGCTTTTTGGAAAACAAAATATTGGTCCCCCAAGAAATTCTGGTATTTCAGAATTATTATTTTTTTTGGTCCTAAATTGTGATAAAAATCCAATGTTGAAATGCCACATTGGTCAAAAGATCTGAAATATTTCAGTTGGGGGAAAACCTGCAAAATAGCATTACCAAACCATTACCTATCTCTAATACTGAAGCATTTCTGTGCAATAATTTCCAAGTGTCAGAGATGATATATAACAATAAAGTATATAGGGGTATAGACTTCAGAATGTAGGAACAAATTGTTCAGAAGTATTCCTATTTCAAGCTTTGTTGAGCTGCCCATGTTCCCAGGGAGCACTTCTGTTCCTGATGAAACAGCATTTCCTGGGTTTTGACGTGCGGTCAGAAGCACTCGGAGCATCCCTGCTCGAGGACGGGCACAGCTCTTGGCACCCAATTTATCTAATGTTTGTTTTTGCTTCAGCTGTAACCCTGCAAATCTCTTACACTTGCTCTACCTTTAGCATTATCTCTCTCTGTTATTACTGCATGATTTGGAAATTAAATCCAGGCTGTGATCTTGTCATGCCTGTTGGAGGGCTTGCTTTGGGATGAGACAGTAGCACTGATGGCATCGACGGCTCTTTCAGTGAGCGTGGAGGTTCTCTTTACTGACAGGCACTTCTCACCTGTCAATGTGCTGCTTCATCTCCTCCAGCTCCACCAGGACACTTTATCTACCTCCCTGTCTGTCTGTCTATCTGTCTCTCTACCCCTCGTGCTCTAACAGGACTGCTGAGCGTTCGTGCCTGCTGAGCCCACACCTTGGGTAACACCATCCATCACCTGCCTGATGAGCCTGGGCTCTGAATTCCTTGAAATACAGAAATGTGCTGCTGGTGATTTGTTTTTTCAAAGCACTTCCCTGGGATTCAGACCATTGTGGCTGAAGGCGCCTGTTCCCTGGGGATGGAAGGAGGAGCACAACCCCAAAGCACCCTCTGAGGAGGGGTTATATCTCTGCTTTCCTCCTTTCTTGGCCAGGGATCCTGGTGCAGGTTAATCCTTGAGTTGGGCAGCTTCACCCTTTGGATTTTATTGCCTGGTACACAATTTGCAAGCCAAATTGATTAGTGTTCACCAAGACAAGAGCCCAAGTTGCTTGGCCTCTGCAACAGGCCTTCCCTGACATTCAGACAGCCTCAGGGCCTTTACTATCTTTCTAAACACTTTCCTTCTCTCCTGTAGAGCTGCCTTATTACAGCAATAAAAATAACAAGGTCCCTGCAGACCTCTTTATAAAGAACAATTTAGAGCCAGGAGTAAGTGTGAGGATTGGGATGAAAATAGGCTATCACAGTGCTAATGTGATATACAGGTACAATCCCTGTATTATATTGGTGCAGGGAAGTTGTGTGTCTTGGGAAGCAGGGACTCAGTGTGGGACTAGTCTGGGTGACTGCAGACAGACAGACACAGTGGGTTTGAAGGGTCTGTGACAGCCTAGAATGGCTGTGACAGGTTTGGAATGGTGCTGTTAATGGAATTCAAACACCAAACATCATATAAATCTACCCCAGAACTACATTCATGTTTAGATATGTCAGATTGGAACAATGAATACAAAATGACACCCTGGATCCCATTCTATCCCCTCACTTCTGTGGGCATTTCCAAGTCCTTCTCATGGCCTCTGTCAGCAGCAGCAGGGTTGAAGAGAGATACAAAACAAAGGCAAGGAGGTAAAACTCCTCCAGACCCCACCTCACACCTCAGATTTTGCTGTGGGTCTGCCCCTTTGATGTGTTGTTTCAGATCTGTGAGGAGACACAGGCAAAAAGCAATGGCAGATCAGCTACTGAGCTTGCCCAGGGCAAAGCAGAGGGTTAAATGGCTTGGGGGGGGGGGCAAGAAAAGGTAATTGAAGCTTTTGCTGGTGGTCTGGAGAAAGAGGAGAGGAGAGTGGAGTGGTGTCCCTGATGGAAGTAGTATCTGTGAACTGAGAACCTGCTGGTGGTGGAACTGCTATATTCTTCCAAAGGTCAAAAATCCCAACTGGAACATGGAGCAAAAGAATGTGCTCAGCTGCAGCAGGGGCAAGGCCAGCCACACCATGGAGACAAAAGGCAAGAACACTGCAGAAAAGGAAAGGATTTTATTCCTATCTCCTGCCTCATTTCAAATGGAGGCTAAAGAGGAAACTGGCTGGGATTCCGAAGGAGGATTTCAGGCATGTACATTGCATGCACTTCTGACAGGAGGGGAGCAGTCTGAAGGATGGCTTGTGTTACTGGCACGAGCACAATATTCCTGTATTATCTTTATTTTTTTTGCAAGCACCCCATGTGCTTTGGAAGCACAGCAGCTCCAGACATCAGAGGGGCGGAGCTGGTAGAGTTATAAAGGCTTATTAATAAAAGGTTGCTGTATGAATCACAGCCACATGTCCCCCCCTCCTGCTCTCCACACAATTTTTTTATTTTTTGGTTGTTTCTCAGGGGAAGTGAGGTGTTCCTCTTTTTACGTGGATACTTTGAGTACCAGCTGCGCGGCAGCTTTATCCTGTGACCCTTTCTTCCAGAGACAGTGCCTTCCACCAGCTCTCCGTGTGAAAGGCTCCTGCTCTGCCTGGCCGCTGGAGCAGTGAGTGCTCCCAGCACGGGAGCCCTGACAAGGGGGCTCTTCTGCTGCCTTCCACTGAGGTGTGCTAGATTCCAGTGTTTGCAGTGCCGCTCAGGAGAGCGGGCTGTGCCCAGCGCCGCCGGCTCGGGGACATCCCACCCGCCCGTGCTTTGACACACGGCCAGAGACAGACCCAGGAAAACCCCGAACGGCTTTACTTGGAAACCTCATCAAATGGAAACGAAACTGCTTCTGCTCTGACCGCAGTCCCTGATAGCTGCAGAGGCTGGCCTGTCACTTCCTGGAGCTGCACCTACAGCAGGGCTTGGCTTAGCACTGCTTTGTGATGCGGGGAGAGACTGCACCCAGAACCACTGACATTCTGTATCCACGGCATTCCAAGCAGATCCCACTGTCGCAGCTGCCTGAACACAGGAGAGGATTGAATGCCTGTTGCTTTAATTTTCAAAGTAACGAGAAATCACAATCCAAAGTGAGGAAATCAGAGCTGAAATGGCACTTTTCAAGGGGGCCTGTAACTCCTGGTGATCACAGCAGTAACTCTGGCCCCAGCACAACAACAGCCAGGGTCTCAAACAGAGCCTGGAGGTGTTGCACAACTTTATCTTAAAAACATTGATGTGAAAAAGGTTATTTGTCACTCACAATGGCTGAGGGAGAAAAATCAGACTACCTGGAGCAGATGCAATTTGCCACTGTCTGGTGGGATCCATGGACCCACTGGGCCATGAGCCTGGTGAACACCTGGCCTGGAGGCTCCTGTGGGGGTGGAGGAGAGAGCGGGGAGGGGGTGAAATGGGGCAGCAGAATAAGGATATGTCTGAAGACTTAGAGATATGGGTGTACCTAATAGTGAAAAAGGCTTTTTGATGTTTAACTTAGCTGCCAGTTCTGGTAACAACATTGCAGTTGTCTTAGAACAGAAGGTACGTTGTTCACACTGTCCTGCTTGTGCTCTGATTGGAAAGTTTTGGGAGACACCTCCAGCTCAATGGGAAGAGGGCTTGCTCAGACCATCCTGTGTGAAAAAGCAGAGGCCCCTGTCTCACCCAGGACCCCCAGCAGCAGCCCCAGAAGTCAGGGCTGAGTTAGAGCCCTTCTTTCAGCAGCAGCCTTTGTGTCTCATGGCCCTCCCGCCCAGCAGTGCCCCGGGAGGCTGAATGGTGGAGGTGAAGGGCTTGGCTGTGTCTGCCGGAGCAACAGCTCTGCTGGTGCTGAGCTCTGCTGTGGCAGCAGGCTCTGCACTGCCCACTGCCCCTCTGCCACGGAGCAGATGGCACAGGGAATGGCCAGAGCTTCCACAGGCCCTGGTCTTCTGCTCCTGTCTCTGGCCAGGCACCTGGTCAGCTGAGCACAGGGGGAAGAGAGTCCTGATTTTGTTTGGCTCGCTGCTCCTCCATTTCACCCTCTTGTTTTTGTCCTGGCTCATTCCTTGGCTCCTCTAGGATGTAACTTGGCAGGAGCACAATGCCCAGTGCACTCACTTGGCAGCCCAGCTCCTGCTTCGTGGTTTGAGTGTTGCTAAATGGATGATGCAACTGACTTCTGAATCCAGGCCTCTCTTGCATATTAAGTTACTGCTGCCTCCTCAATATGTTTTTCTGTACTATAGACAATTTCCCCTGGTCTTTCTTTCTGCTTTAGTGAGGATTATCTGCCCCATATAAAAAGCCTGTCAGAGCCGTCCAACATTTGGGCAGGTCCCTAAGAAAGTTAAGGGCCCGCGGGGCCATGTTTAAAAAGTATAAAACAACGTCTTTCTGTGCTGTCCTCCTCAAACCCCCCTTCTGCTGACCAGCTGATCGTGCTCATGGCAGTCAGCCCCCTCTCCCACTCCTCCTCAGCACGGCAGGAACACGCCAGGCTGTGTCCAGCAGCACCTCCTTCCTGCCTGCCTGGGCTGAGGGGGTGTCAGTGGGTGCCTGCCCTGGGCAGAGGGGCAGCCCCAAGCCCCCTGGCAGTCGCTCTCCTCCTCGAGCCGTGCGAGGCTTGCGAGCACGAGATTGCTGTAATATTGAGCAAGGTTTTCCAACACATGCTTTCCTCTGGCAAATCGCCACCCACAGCGCACTGTGCCAACATAACACTTTGACTTAAAGAGGGAAAACTGCCAGATAAATGTTTTAGTTGCAGGCCTGGTTCATTGTTGAATTCTAAAATCTTGGCGAAAGCCTTTGCCAGTGGATGGGGAAGCAGCCTTGCTGTTGATGCTGGTGAATAGGGACTAAAGCAAATGTGTTCAGGAATGACATTTGGTGGACATCACCCGCCAGCTAATTACGTTATGTTCCCTGTTTCTGCACCAAAGGCACGCAGAGCAGATCAGGAACAATGGAGTGAGAGACCCTTTAATTGTCCAGTGGTCAGCAAGCAACAGGATTTCTTGTGATTTTGAGATACAGATCAGCGGTCTGGGGGCTCTTTCTGAGCCCGCAATTTGCTTGCTCTGGAAGATGATGATGTTTCATGGTTAGGGGTATGTCCCTGGCACCAAGCAGCACTTCAACAGGGCAGAGCAGTACTAGACTAGGGGAAAATCTACATTGCATTTGAGTCCCTGGACAAGGGTGGAGCCCAGCTCTGTTCCCTGCCACGCCTGGAACCCCTGCGCTGGGGTATTGCCATTCCTGGGCTCTGTTAGCCATGGGCAGCCTCTCCAGCCACCCTGAACACACAGGAACTGGTGTGAGCACCATCCAGGCACAGTGTCACCCAGCACATCCTTCCAAAACAAGAGGCATTCACACTCCTTTGCTTCCCTCTGCCTGGGTCTACAAGCACAGAGGTGTTAGGACAGTCTGTGCTAACCAGAGTAAGATTAGCAAGACCCAGAGAACCAGAGGATGAGCAAAATGTCAAAGAGTTAAGCAAATGGAAGGAAAAGGCTGAACTTCCCTGTCAAAGCACCACTTGCAATAGAAAAAACAAACTACAGTAATTGTTGGTTTCCTAAAGACACCCTTGTTTGCATGGCCTATATCTTCCAGGGTAGCCACCTACACAGCTTTTCTTCTCAGGGATCATTTATTTTGTTTTCAGATCATTGTCTACGCTAATTGTCTTAAACAAGAGTAACTTCCTTTCTCTTTATCCCCTAGTGGTCTTGATAGGTTTTAATTACCTTTAGGTGGTTCCCCGTGTAATTGCACATCAAGTTCATTAATGATCACAATATGTTCACCTAATAGGTTTCCATTAAAATCCAATGGGTTCCCATCAAAATGAGTTATGGGAACTGACAGAAAACTCACTAAAATCCCAGTGTCTTTAGTTACAGTGAATTAAACATTGCGTCTATTAAGAAAGATAAAAAACAAATGCCAAGACAAAAAATCCATCTCACAAATTGATAAATTTGTATGTACAGAGTTTGCAGAAATGAGCAAAGGGCTCTTACTGCTTTGAGCCCAGCTAACAGCGAAGTTTTGCCACCCTGACCATATCATTAAAGTTTAGATAAATTGGCAGAAAACCAAAAGCTAACTTCATTCCAGTGCATTACACTTTCGGAGGAACAGAGAAGTCTGAATCCCTTGCTGATCTCACTCCAGTCCTTGTCACTGCATCTGGAGGCTGAAGAGGGTATTAAACCCAGTGTGTTTAACAGCAGCAGTAACTGGCTGTTCTGCTCCTCGTGTTCCCTACACCCTCAGTCTGGGTGTGAAAGGGACCTAATCAGAACAGTCCCTCAGCTCTTCTGAGGTGCAAACCCCAGTGCCAGACTGACCTGCCCCATCACTTTATTTTATGCCAGGACACAGAAAGAGCAGCTCAGACAGTTGTCCCAAACCTCACACTCCCTCTGAATGATCATCCTGGAAGATCAGCTTTTCCTTGCTTCCAAACAGGCCTCACTGCACAGGTTGTGCTCTGCCCTGCACGTGTGTCTGCAGCAGCTCTGCCCTGCTCCCTGTGAACCCACAGAGCACGTCTGCTGAGGAGCAGTGAGAGAGCACAAGGCTGGGTGTGCAGGGGGTCGTGCTGGGGGTGCTCAGGGAGTGCAGCCAAGTGGCAGCAGGTGAGAGAACAAAGGGCAAGGCCAGAGCAGATGGATGGAGCCATTCCCGGCCCTCCTTCCATCCCTGCACCTTCCACTGTGAGCAGATCCCCCTCTCTCACTTGCTCCATGCCCTCTCACTTTCCCATCTCTCTCCCAGCTGCAGTGACCTCCTGAGGTCCTCCGGCTCTGCTCTCTTGACCCCATCTCTTCAGTGACTGGCAGCCCAGGTGCTGTCCAGGGCTGGCTGAAAAGAGGGGTCATTCCTGCATCTTAACTGGGAATATCTCGAGGCTCCGAGATGATGTCAGCCCCGGGGCTGTTTGTACCCTCTCATTCCACCTGGGTGTTGAAGGCTAAGAGCATCTTTGAGCTGACAAAGTGCCCAGGACCAACCTTTTCCTCAGTACCTGAGCTGCCCCTGCAGTGTTGAGCCCTGCTGAGCAGCTCTGCTGGTCTGTACGGGCTTCTGCTACAGCAAGCAGGACTTCAGAGAAAAAATCAAACTGCTCTAAATTCCAGTAAGCAAATCTGTGACTCTTCATGGCAACTCCACATTATTCCCAGGTTGTTTGCTATTTTCTCTGTTCTTCCTTCCCTGCTGCCTTCATTATCACGCTGAATATCACCAGGGCAGCATGACAAGAATCTGGAGAGACACATTATTAGGACAGCCGTGTTCATACCTCTGAACTGCAGCGTTTGTTAACATTTCTGAGCTTGAAAAGGGGTGAGGATGGCAAAATCTGCTTTTCCAGATTAGAAAGATATATTTTAACAGCATGTCTGAGCAAGATATAGGACTTCAAAGGGGCTGATAGTGACCATTCAGGGCCCTCCCTGTTGCTCTGGCACACAGGAAGCCCCTTGGGGTGGACCTTGAGGCATTTGAGGCCGGGATGTGGACACTTTAATGGGACCTTATGTGAGCTGTCAGAGGACACCATTTGTGATGAGTTCAGCTTCCATTTTATTGCCAGGGCTGTTTTCTGCCTGGGGTGTGAGTTTGCAGGAGGGCTGCCGTGGGTGCAGAGTGCAGCACCCACTTGTGTGCAGGGACAGGTCTGCTCTAGGACCAGACTGCCCTGCTCTGGTCCTGGGGCACAAGCATCTGCATCACCCTGGGAGAAACAGGGCTTGGCAGAGGAAATCTGGGCATTACTTTTCCTCCTTGAATTCCCTGGTGTGCCCAAGTCAAGTGTGCAGAGCTGCCAGACACAGCTTTCCTTTGCTGTCCCAGGCAGTGCCAGCAGCCCTTCAGGGCTGCCCAGGACCCTCAGCAGGAGACAGAAAGTGAACCGAGCTGGCTCCCTGCCACAGCAAAGCCTTTGTGACTGCTTCAGGCAGCTTCCTACAGCTCCCTTAGTGCCAAGAGGGGAACCAGAGGAAGTTCCTACAGACAGAAATGTGTTATTACTATTTCCTGTTATGAAAAGCCACCAAAGCAACAAATCTTAGTGGTTTCATTTGTTTATCTCAAAATGAACTAAGAAATTTAGATTTTTTTCCTCACGTGTAATTAAATTGTGATTTTTCTCTGCAGTTGGTGGAGGTAATTTAGCATTTTAATTAGCTACAAAGACGTCTGACCTGAGAAAGAAACAAAAAATTGTTTTCTGGTACTTACAGGTAAATAAAGCAGTCCTCTTCTCCTCTTGCCACCCAACATTATTCAGTGCTGCTAAAGGTACCAGAATGCCAGCCTTGGAGATGAAATCTTCCTCCTGGCCCAGAGCCCATGTCTGTTCCCGAGGAAGGGAGTGCTGGTGCTGAGGTTCCTGTGCCGTGCTGGCCCTGTCTGGCTGTTCCACTCAGTCACATCTAAAGAAGCCTCTGCAGGAGAAGGCAGTGAGTGGAGGACCCTGAGGGCAGCCTGAGGTTTGCAGAGCTGTCTTCTCCCCTCCTTCTCCTTGTTCCTTCTTTCCCCGTGCCCTTCCCTCATTCTCTGGCTGCAGATGTTTCAAGGCCATCCTGACTGCACTGGTCTCCAGTTGGTCATATTTTTTGTTGACTGGCCTTTTTTCTTCCCAGGAACACATGTGCTTTGCTTTCTCTCCAACTCTGTCACTTTTTATTAACTCAAACAAAATTTAGGGAAACAAACACCTCTTTGAAAATACTTTCAGTAATTTGATATGATACTGTCTGAGAAATGCTGAAACCATCCAGGGCTCCAGGAGAGCAGACTGTGGTGGTGTCACGGAGAGTTTTACAGCACGTGCAGCTGGGCCACAGCTCCTGTTACAGCCTGTCCAGGCTGGTGTGTCCAGCCCTGCTCTGCTCCTTGCCCTGCAGGGTGGCTGTTCCAGCAGGGATGGGAAGGGCTGTGTGTCAGGGATGGGACAAGGCACATCACACAACTGCTTCCCAGCCTGGCTCCCTGGCAATCCCCATCCCGTTCAGGTGAGCTCATCTCATCTCGCAGGCAGTATTTTATACATTTGAAACTCTAATTTGGGCCAGACAGTGACCAGCCCCCGCTGTCCTTGCCAAGGAGGAGGAGATCTGTACGAGCCGTGTGTGGAGCCCCAGCTCTGCTCCGTTTGGTGTGACAGAGCTCAGGTGATGCCCAGGCTCGGGTGGGAGATGTGGTTTGACACGTGAGTGCCAGAGCAGAGAGGAAAGATTACGATTTCATAGTAACAGTTCTTGGCAGGCTCCAGAGTCTTCAGCTTTTCATAGTTTGCAGAGGCTCCAAGAACAGAGGCAAACAAAGGGTGAAAAGTATTCCATTCATCCCGTGAACAGTGAGTTCAGGGACACCCCTTATTAACTGAGTCAAGTGCAGAGCTCGGGCTCCAACCCTGGGCAGGAATGCTCTCTTCTGAGACCTGCCTTCCTTGGATCTTTGAAAAGAAGAAGAATGCTTTCTGCATGTGAAAGCAGTAAGTGGGATGGAGCAAATGCAGGGACAATCCAGGGAAACTCTGCTTTCTTGTCAAATTGGGCAGAAGATGTAAGTTTGTACATACCAGAACTGAAAGGCACTTGCACTCCAGAAAACAGTTCATAAATCTCCCTGTGCTCCACACCCTCTCTATAAAGTCCACAGCAGAGAATCCCTTTTTCATTGCCAAGGAGACACACGCCAAAGAAAAGTTTTAAGGAATCATTGCTACCTGCTGAACCTTCCATAACCTTCCCCCTTCCCAGCACTGGGGCAGTTTCCATTGCTGTGACAAGTCTTGCAGAGAGAACATGTTCTGCAAAGCAGCAATCCTGAGATTAACAAAAATAAGAGAGTCTTCTTTATACAGATTATCCTTTGAGTTCAGCAGAATTATTGTGTATGTCAAAAATCTATCGGGGTAAGAAAAGCCTTTGGGCTCTCTCTAGCATGGTTTGCACCTCTGCCTCTGTCCCTGTGGCTGTGGGAGCTCGGACCTGGCTGTTGGGGGATTCAGGAGGGATGACACCATGTGCTGCAGCAACACTTCCCATTGTTGTTGTGACATCCAGCAATACAAGAGCTTTGTTTGGCTTGAAAGGCACAGGTGCAAACTGATGGGGATTTCAAACCTTTGTGAGCAAAATACTTCTTCCTCTGCCAGCCTTGATACATCTGACGAGTTCCAACCTTCAAAAGCAAAAGGCATCACCAGGCAGGAACTGTGCCCAGGCGCAGGAGAAGTGGCTCTGCTGAGCAGTGTTTGAGTGGAGTGATTTAGGGAATCTCTCTGTGTACAGCTGGTGAACTCTGGCTGAGGTTACAGAACTGCTGCGTGAATGTTTCAAAGTGGGTTGTTTCCACCAGTCACATATCTTTCAGATCAAGCATAATGGGGGTCCCTTACGTGTGAATAGGTCCCACTAATATGAGAAAAAGGAGGGTTGGAGTGCAGGCAATGGCTCAGATGATTCTGCCTGAGAGCTGCAGGGGCTGGAGAGCCAAAGAGGACGTAACACTGGGCTTGAACACAGCGGGATGAGAAGTTAAGGAAGAACTCAGACTCCCCCCTGCACAGAGGAAGCTGGTAAGGAACACAGCAGAGATCGTCCTCTCGAGTGTGTCCTTTACCACTCCAGCACCAGCCCCACTGAAGGATAACATTTGCATAGGAGAGGAAGAGAGAACTAAA
The DNA here is from genome assembly GCF_001715985.3 of Manacus vitellinus. Classification (NCBI taxonomy): domain Eukaryota; kingdom Metazoa; phylum Chordata; class Aves; order Passeriformes; family Pipridae; genus Manacus; species Manacus vitellinus. The sequence goes on along the minus strand of NW_021940039.1, from coordinate 1,203,431 downwards.
GATACTTTTCTGTCCTTAGGAATGAAGAGCTATTTTCTGCTGTCACCAAACACTATTCCTCAAGCATGCCTCTTGATGGCTTTCAACAAGCCACTGAGTTATTTTACACACTTAAAAAGCATTCCTGAAAACCACTTTTCAGTTGCACACATCGTTTCTGAGTTGATGTAGTTTCTGCAGGCTCATGATAGGCTGCCACGGGCAGAGAGAGCTTCAAGTAGCAAGGTGTTGAAGGAGTAGACTGGCTTCTGTGAAGGAAACACAGTCCTTGAGGTACTTCAGCTCTGAAAGCTCTCTTGTCCAGTGGTAAGTACTGATGGGAGTAATAGCATGTGCTCACAGGAAAGATTTTGCTGTGTTTCCACATGTCTGTGTAAATCCAGGTCCAACTGATAACAGAAGTGGAACACGTTCCTTGGAATGAGCTCCCCAGGTGCAAATGGCAAAATCCAATCTGGGTGTTCCCAGGGTGGGTGACACTCACACAGAGTGAAGGTGAGCACAGACATCAGGGCTCCTTGGAGAGCTCCTCTCTGGAAAACAGACCCGTGGGATTGCTGCTGTGGGAAGGAAACCAGAGGGTGAGAGTTCAGCTGGTCACCAGAGAATGACAGGGAATGAGCACTGTGCACAGGCAGGAGGGCAGGCAGGGCCATCCAGTGTGGGATGCCAGCTCTGGGAATGGGTCCTTCTCAGGGAGCAGCCTGCCCGTGCCAGAGCTGTGTCCCGCAGGGCTGTGTGGTGCCCACAGGGGCTGCCGTGCTCCCTGCGCCCCGCTGGCTGCAGCGCTGCCACCACAGGGGCTGGGCGAGGCCGGCACCGCCCCAGGGCTGGGCACACACCGGGGCCGGGCACCACAGCGCCGGTGCTCCAGAGCTGCACCCTCAGGGCTGCTCCAGCCCCCACAGGGCTGCTCCAGCCCTGCCCAGCGCTCCTGTCACCGAGCTCACTGTCACCGCAGCCACTGCAGCGCAGACAAGCCCCACTAGAAATAATGCATAAAGGTTAATGAAATACTTGTAGCTATTTTAATGAGTGATTAATCTTTTATTACATACTGTTACACAGTCCAGCAGAGCAATAGGTTGCTTTTAATTGTAGCTTATCATTATCTATGGTAACTTCCACTGGTGTACTGGTAACCATTTTGGACACATGCTGCTTATATATATAACAGGCCAACAAGTCCAATTCATTATTTATTAATGCCTTTTAAGCTGTGTAAAACTGGTACTGTAACATGAAGCATAATCAGGGCAGGTCTGCAAAGTATCTGTGATATTGCAGGACTGGCTGGGAATGCCTGAAAAGACAGCAGTGCTTGGCAGGGACTCACACAGCTGTCTGCAAGGGGAGTGTGAGCAGTGGGACTGGGGGGTTTATGGCACTTTGGGAGATTGGGAGTGCTGCCATGCTTATGTGGGAAGTGCCCAGCTCAGCCTGGTGCCCAGATGAATTCCTAAATGAACAGCTGAACTGGGTCAGCCCTAACAGACAGTGGCCTTAAACTCCACCTGAGCCATCTGCCTTTGGCTCTGAGGGCGGCAGGACACTGGCCCGATGAACCTCTGCTCTGGTCACACACAGCTCTGAACCTGTGCCCAAACCTGCCAGTGCAACAAAGGAGTGTCTGTGGAGGCACTTCTGCAGCACTGAACCCTGCAGGGTCTCTGGGAGGGCTGTGCTGCATGTTTCCCACTGCAGTGGCAGCTCAAGGGTGTGTGGGACAGGAGGAGCCCAACTCCACTGAGATAACTCAGGGACTGTCCCTTATGCTCGTGGTTGGGTGCAGGCTCCCCCCCTTCTGCTTTCAGCGGTGCCCCAGGTTTGCCTGGCAGCCCCTCTGGGTTTGCAAGGTAACCAGTGATGTGGATTTACACACAGCCTGGGGTTTGTGGGGCTGCTCTTGCAGTGCGTGTGCAGTTGTTAGGTCTCTGTGCAGAGAGCAGCTTTTCTCGTTGTTTGCTCTGCTTCAACAAGAGCTGGTGAAGAAACCTCGGAGCGTGAGTCACTGTCTCACTCTCTGGGCCTTGAAGTCACTTCTTAGAAAATGAAATGGGGAGGTACTGTTGCATCCCTCTGATAACTGTCTGCAAAGAGGCTGATGTGAGTAATGATCTAATTTTATCATCTTGTGGTTTGAAGAGGCATCAGGACTGGTTGCAGATCTGTAATTAGTGTCGGCTGGCAGAGGGGCTGTGACGCAGCCTCGCCAGTTCTGAGGCAAGATGGAAAACAGCCCATGAAGGGGACACTCAGCTCAGGGTGTTTATGGATCTGTCAGGCAAGTGCTGACACTGACTTCCCAGTTATTCTCCAGCTTTGGTGTGACTGGAATTTGCCACATGGTCCTTAAGAGCATTGAAGAAATGACTTGGGGCAGGATTCACACCATCAGGATTACTTCCATGTGTTTGTTCCAAGCCCAGCTTCCGCTGCTTTGCAAGTCCCAAGGCGTTGTAGGGATGAGGATTCCTGTGGAGTGTGGGGTCCTTGTCCTGTCGAAGAGCCTGGAGACAGCGGAGTGAGGAACAAGGATATGGAACTTGTAAAACCAAATGACAGCTCTGCCTTAGGAGCAGCCTTACCAACACGTTCCTTTTCCTTCAGACTCGTCCCAGGTCACACAACCCTTCTGCTTCTGCACCACTTTGAGGAGTGTATTTGTTACTAATCCCAGCTCAGCATGCATTTTTTTCCTTGTGTCATCCTGCAATTTACTGCTTTTGAGAAACCACAGACTGATGTGGTGCTGAGAACAAGGGCAACACCTTGGATGGCCAGAGTGTGCCAAGAAAAGGATCTCCTTTTGTTCTGGAGCTGGGGAGAAAGCAGCTCCAATTCAGCAGGCAAAGGACACTCTAGGTCTTAGAGAATAAAGTGCAAACCAAGATGTTGTTATTTCAGAATCATGGACCCAGTTCTGGACCTTGTCTGAGCATCTTCTGAGTCCTGGGATTGTTTCAGGAAGCCTTTCCTGTTAGTCCTGGGTCCCTTCAAGCAGTTCTCAGTTCCCCCAAACATCTTTGTTTAATGTTTCACTAAATATCTGTGGATGGGTCTCATTTTTGTGCTGGAAGGTGCCACGTGGAGGGAAAAACAGAAATACACAGAGCAAATGGCCTCTCAAAGGTGCACCTACTGCTCTGCTCAGAGGGCTCAGGGTTGAGGTGCAAATGAGAAGCACCAGGGTCTCACCACCCCCTCCAAGTAACATTAAGTATCAATAATGGAAGTGCTTACAGATACCCTGTACAATTCAACCCTTATCTTTTATTTATAGCTGACAAAGCTCAGGGAAGGAAAAAATATCATCATACTTTAAATAATAGAAGATAGAGGTATTAAAACTACCCAGGCAGTTACAGTAGTTGCAGAAATGTCTCCCAGCAGACCCGAGTGTGCGTACACCGACTGCATTTTTAATTTTTAAAACATATTTCTTTCAAAATTATTCAGCAATACAAGAAAGCCACTTTTATGGGGTGATAAATTACTGTAATAAAGTGTCTTTTGTCCAAGCATACAGACAGAAAGCCATTGCAGGCAGCAGAGGCAGGCGTGAGCCCCCAGAGAGCCCAGACCCATAAGCAGAGGAGCATGTTGATTTGTCTCACATGTTTTTAATTATTTTTAAAGCATCCTATCTGGTTTTTAACTGCAATTTTGCTTTCAGTTAACATTTATACGAGGGTTTGATGTCTCTGTGAGTTTTGAATGCAGTACTAGACCTTTGCACTGGTTCCAGAGAGCTCTGCTGCCCCTTCCCTGCAGCCCAAGCTAAACGACACAGTACCTGTCATTTACGTGCAATTAGAAATACTTTGATAAGATTTATATTCCTTTGAAACTTTAGAAACTTCTTGTAAGTGTTAACTGAACAAGGAATCATGAGTGATAATTAGGGGGCTGATGCAGCTCCCTTCAGGGCCGGGGTGTTTTATCACTGCCACATCCATCATTTCAGCCGGCTGCTGGATGATTACGGATGCAAGTGCAGTCCCTGGGTTCTCAGAGGACTGAGTGCCACTGGACACGGGGCTTTTCTCTCCTCCCTCTGGACAGGACTGTCACACTTGCACCCTTTGCTTCTCCACTGATCATCAGCATTGCTGTTTGCTAAACCTGAGTAGATTCCCTCTAACCCCACTCCTAAATACACCTATATCCCTGTTCTGCACGTAATTCTTGCCCCCAAAGCTATGGTGTTTGAACTTCACAGAATAAAGTACATTTAATTGGACCTATTATTTTCTTGCAGAGGCAAAGCCTTTCAGATCAGGCTTCAGCCTCTCTGTGCCAATGAAAATACACATGCCTAATTATTTCCATTTTTCAAAGAACCTCAAAGGCAGCTGATGAAAGGAATCTTTTGCAAAAGCTCACAGCAAACAGAGTGAAGTCACCTAATGTGCAGGGAGAGGAAGCAGTGATCTCCTCCTGTGTGCACGGGGCCCTGGGAGAGGGTGTCTGGAAAAGAACACTGTTGGGAAATCGTTGAATTCATGTCACCAAAGAGGCTTTTTGGGGGGTTAGAGCTTTAGGGGCATCAAGTCTTTTGGAATAGGACAAAATGTTTTACCCTGCTGCTGACACCTGTGCTCACAGCCCATTGCCCAGATTATTCAGGTGTGTTTCTTCCTCAATTTGAGAACAATTCTCTTCAACTGCAGTTTTTAATCTAACACCTTTGGCTTCACTGACCCTGTACTTTTCCTTCTCTAGGTGTCACATACACACAGTGAACCAGAGCTTGCTGTTGCCCTGCAGAGCTCTCAGCTTAGGGTGCAGTTGTGTTGTTGTCAGCAGAGGGTCAGTGTGAGTGGTGGCTCTGCAGAGTTCTCTCTCTTCTCCCAGCAGTGCCCAGTGCAGCCCAGCAGCCCAGGACAGCCTCCCCAGGGCTGTTATCATCGCTGCCATCTCTTGGCCTCTCCCATGTGTGTGAGCCAAGACTCCTTCCTGCTCTATTTGGGAGCCAGGTGCTGTGATTTGAAGGGTAGCACAAGTTTCCTCCACTTAACAGAGGCTGAAAACCACTCCCTATTATTTTTATCTTACTCAGCTTTTAACGTGCTCCTGGTCCCTTGGAGCATGGCAGCACTGCTTCTGTCCCCTGCTGTGGGCAGAGCAGTGGCTTCCCCAGGGCAGCACACAGCCCTGCTCTGGGCCCGTGGCTGAGGTGGGCACAGGCTCCCCCACACAGGAGCTGATGGAGGGCAGAGAGGAGCGCTCGGGGCTCTCCCTCTGAGTGCTGAGCCCTGGATTCACTGCCCTGATGGGCCGGGACACTGTCACTGCTCACTGAGCTGGGAAATCTGGGCCAGCCTGGTGAGGCACGCCCGGGGCCCGGGGGACTCACAGCCTGCCGGGCCAGGGAGCCTTGGGACAAGTGGCCACAGCACCCCTGCAGCACAGCACCCCTGCAGCTGAGCACTGCAGCACAGCCACCTGCAGCACAGCAGCCACCTGCCCCACAGCCACCCTGCCCACAGCCACCCTGCCCGCCACAGCCACCCTGGCAGCACAGCCACCCTGCCCCACAGCCACCCTGCAGCACAGCACCCTGCATCAACAGCCACCCTGGCAGCAACAAGCACCCCTGCCAGCACAGCCACCTGCAGGCACAAGCCACCCTGCAAGCCACAGCACCCCTGCAGCACAGCCACCCTGCAGCACAAGCCACCCTGCTGCAGCACAGCTGCAGCAGCAGCAACAGCACCCCTGCCAGCACCCTGCAGCAGCAGCACCCTGCCCCACAGCAACCCCTCCACACCACAGGCCCCACAGCCACCCTGCAGCACAGCACCCCTGCAGCACAGCACCCCTGCAGCACAGCCACCCTGCAGCACAGCACCCCTGCCCCACAGCCACCCTTGCACCACTCTGCCCTGGGCCTCACCTCCTGCCCAGGGGTCAGGAATGGAGCGCTCTGCTGCCGTCCTGCCCTGAGGGAGCTGCAGACCTGGCTCCAACCCCTCAGCAGGGGCAGGGAACCCCCAGCCAGGAGGAGGGGAGGGAATGGGATCCCATGGAGTGCCGGGTGGCCGCCCAGCTCTGGGGGGAGAAGGGAGCAGGGGGAACTCATGGCCTCGTGCAGTTTTCATACAAAACAGAGGAAGAGCAGCCCCTGGCCAGCTCTCCACATTCACCAGTTCACTGCTGGTGTTACCTGGAGCTGCTCCCTCTCTCTCTGTGGCTGTCAATGGAAGATTGATGCAGCTTGGAAGCTTTTGCCCTCCGTCCTTCAAGGACAGTGTTTATTATGAATTTATTACCCTCAGAGGGCTTGGTTTGGGCCTAGTCAAAGAGTTTCGTAACAACAGAACACACTCGAATTGAAACAAAGGCCAAACTGATTTTTTGGTCAGCCTGCAATCATTTGCTCAACTTTTATTGACTTTGTCTTGACCATCAGAGAACTTTTCTTCATCTGGACTTAAGCCCAGCTGGACTTAAGCACATACTTAAAGCTAAATATGAGTTAAATTACTGTGCTGAATCAGGGCTTTTCTTCTTTCTGAATTATTTTGCTGTGAATGCATTTTTGGTGCACATGAATATCAACTGAAGCTGTTATGCTAATAAAGTTGAACCTCCTGATTTTAATATTCTACATTTCTTTTCATTCTACATGGAGACGATGATGACTTCTTTTGTATCTGAGATTTACATGCAGTCCCATATTTTAACAGTGACACATAATTTACATGTGATTAGATCAAAGTATTTACTTCCACGAGTTTTAAAACAACAAAATTTGATATTGAATATGCCTATTTTCCACACCTTTTAAGTGAATACAGAATAGAAATAGCAGCTTGAAGCAGCAGAAATTTCAAGAGATCTGAGTTTAAGGAAGAGGTTTCACTGCACTCTCCTCCTTTCAACTGCTGCTGTCATGGCTGGGGAGTGAAAGTGGCAATGTTTGTAGAAATGTTTCATGAAATATTTCATAAGTGCAGTTTAAATTACTTTTTAAGTTGGGTAATCTGCCAAAGCTTTACATTGTTAACAGAGAAGGAGAAATTGCTGCAGAACTGACTAGAGTGCTTGGGAAATGGGAAAGCAATTCGGGCCGTGAGTTCACTGTGCTCCCCTCAGAGAGTGCATTCCAGAATCTCCCTGCCTGGAAGAGATTAGCATGGTCTCTGAGTTGCATGGGAAATGCAAGTACATCTGCATGGAGATGAACCCAGACACCCTCCCATCCCAACCAGGGTCCACACTGCTTTGGCAGAAATTACTGCTGAGTGACGGGTGTCTTGTGCTGCCCATCGCCAGTGAAATGTAACTGGGGAAATTCAGCACTTCTGAACCTGCTTTTTCTGATTCTCTGTCATTGAACCCTCCGTCTGCCAGGGGGTGAATTGTCCTGATGGGTCGTGTGGAGTCCTCTCTGTGTGTTTCATTCCAATCTGGCTTGGTGAGTCCTGCAGGGATCCCAGCTGGGAGCTGTGGGAGCAGTGGGAGCAGTGGGAGCAGTGGGAGCTGTGGGAGCAGTGGGAGCAGTGGGAGCAGTGGGAGCTGTGGGAGCAGTGGGAGCAGCCCCTCAGGCACTCGCAGCAGCACTGCTGGCCCCGGGGCTGCAGAGAGGACAGTGCCAGGGGGGCTGTCCTGCAGCCCTCTGACAGATGGGAATGGTCTGGGCAGTTGCCTTGCAGGAGCAACCCTTCCCCTCAGCCTGGCTCTCTGGGGGGGATCCCTGCGCCAGGTACTGGACACTGTGCAGAGCTGAGCTGGGCTGGGCTTGGATTTGAACTCTGAGCGAGCCCTAATTCGTCTGTCTCGCAATTCCTCTCGTAACACAAGGGAATCATCTCTATCCACTCTCTGCCCAGGCACGAGGAGCAGATAATTAATTCTCTGGGGTAGGGATGAGGCTCTGGGGAGGCTCCGGAGGCAGAGTCCTGCCCTTGGAGAAGCAGGAACAGCTGCACTGGCCCTCCTGGTTGGGGATTTTTTTTTCAGCTTACCCAGATAATAAGATCCTTTCTCCTCTTAACCTCTTACCTAGAGTGCAATTAGGGGTAAACTGAGCCGGCTGCTCTGTAAAGAAAGATGTGTCCTTAACCTGGTAAGAACAGCTCCTTAAATATTAAGCCAACGGTGGGAAGAGTGGTCTGAGTCTGTCTGAGCCAGGTGAGCAGGGGAGCCTGCGAGACTCACCTGGCTCAGTGTGAACACCACACAGTGCTTTGATGAGATTTCGTCCACTGAACAGGCTCTGTGAAGCAACAGCTCGGTGAGATGAGTCCTGGCCAGAGCACAGTGCCCATCCCTCCCTCCAGCCCTGCTCCCAGAGCCCATCAGTGCTGCCCACGCTGGTCCCACAGGGCTGCCCTGCCCTGGCTGCTGCTGTGGGTGAGTGTGTGCCCCCCATGCATGTGCACAGTCATGCTGGGGAACCAAACCCAGCAGTCTCTGGGGAGCTCTCGTGGGAGCAGGCACAGTTAAATGGATCACAGGACACTTTCCACCTCTATTATCTGATTTCCCCTGAATGCATTTGTTCAGGCTCTGCTACTGTTGTTTGGTGACAGCTGTGCTCACTGAACCATTTTCTAAAAGCAGAGCACATCCAGTTAACCACTTCACCTGGTACAGCAGGGTGAGGGTTGGGCTGGGGAGCTCCCCCCGAGCTGCCTCTGTGGGAATTACTGTGGGAGCACAGGGTAAGGCTGGGGCAGAGGGATCAGATGGACTTTTCAACGTCACCATTGCAGTGCTGTGGTCCTGGGGCTTTTCTGTGCAGGCCTTTTGTGTGTTTTCTTTCTTTCCCACAGGCAACTAGCAGACAAGATAAGCTGCTACTGCAGCAGATGACTTACATAAATGTTAATGAGCATCTAATGTGTACATAATTTTCCTGCAAAAGGTGATCAAAGGTAGGAGGGTTTTGACAGGCCTCATTCCAGGGAGCAAAGTGAGGCAATCTCAGGCCCAGGGGCCAGAGCTCAGCACTGGAAATGGTGCCTCCAAATGCAGCTGCATCCTGGTTCCATTCGCCTCTTTCAGGTTCCCTTTTTAATCTCTGCCTCAGCTGCCTTTCAAGTGAGCAGGATTTTTTTCCCCATGAAAGAAACATTACTCTCTCAGGCCCATTTTTCAGTGTGTTGCTGCTGGAGCAGCTTCAGCCGATTCCCATCTCCTGCTGCAGCACCCACCTGCCCTGATGCCCTGAGGAGCAGCAGCATGTGGGCAGACCTGGGGACACGTGTCCCTGCTCGTGTCATCCTCACCCTCCTGAGGCAGGTTGGGTGGCTGCAATGAAGCCCTTTGCTGTCAGACAGAGCACAGGAGGATGTGGGACACATCCCTGAATTTCGTGAGGGAGTGAAGGTGTCTTCAGCACAGCATCCAGCTGTTCCCACTGACTGTCACTGGTTTGTTGTGGGCAGTGTCAGCACGTCCAAGGACTAGCAAGGCTTTGGATGCTGAGCTCCTTCAGCTCTCCTGGCACCTTGCAGGGCAAGGTTAATGCCTGGCTTGGCTGCTCTAAACCCTGGTGGTGCCGTGTCTGTTGTGCCTGACTCCTCCCTCCCAGTCTGCTCGAGACACGCTGTCTGCTCACTGAGCTTCAGTGACCCCCCTCTCTTCTGGGGGTCCCCCTTGTTCCTCGGCAGAGCTGAAACCCCCCCGTGGGAAGGCCAGAGCTGGGGGGCTCAGTTTGGTGCCATTTCAGCTCAGGGCTGCAGCCTCCAGTGCGACAAACGCCAGCTGGACTGATGTCTGTGAAGGCTCTACAGCACCATTAACTGAAAGCAGGGCTTTTCCTCTGGTTTGCAGAGTCCTGCTCCCTGTAAGGGCAGGGGAAGGAAAGGGGACCCTGCTGAGCCCCAGCTGGGAGAGCCCAAGCACTCCTTGTCCCCTGTGGACCCGCCAGACTGGGGCGGGAGGCCCTGAGTCACCCCGGCTGGTGCAGATGATTAGAGGGACACAAACGATTTAAACATCCCATTTCCCATTGCAAGACGTCCATGACCCTGTAAGGCAAGATCTGGGAGATTAATTATTGCGAATACTGTTGTCAGCAAATTATGCCTCTTTCTCTGTTGTCCCTGATCAGATCAGGATAATTACATTTACGCTTTGAAATGACTGCGGTAGTAATGAGGAGCTCTTGGTCTGCAGTTTGTTTGTGACAGGAAGCTGCCAGCCTGCACAATTGAAGTTTGCCTCGCTCGGCTTTGACATGCAGTGCACGTGGTAGCACTTCCCTTCCCAAGCCAGGGCAGTGTAACTCATGGCATAGGTGCAAAAGCTGGTTTATGAGCTCATAACTCCCTTTATGGAACATTCTTTCAGGGTGGCTAAGAACTTGCCGGGTTGTGATCATTCCTACCAGTAAACTGGTATTCCTGGGATGTTCGCTGCAGGCTAATGTCAGAGGAACATTTCATCCCTCAAACAACAGCCTCTGCATGGTTCAAACACTTTTCTCTGTAGTGAAAAAAATAACAGAGAAAAAAAATGAAGCATTAGTCCTTTTTCTTAACAGAAATACTTGGAACATTTCCACTAAAAACATTCCCTAAGAAAATGAACACTTTCCTTCCAGCTCTCTGATAAGCACATTTTGCACAGACAATACTCCTCATTTCCTGCTCACTTTATGACCAGTCCTGGGTCTGACTCATTCCTGTCCATCCCACCTGGCCACTGTTTTCTGGTAAGAAAACAGGCCCATAGATGTGGGAGTGACTAGTTTTTCTCTCCAGAGGGCACGGGACTCTTGTTCTTGTCTGTGGTTGTATTTTCAAGTTTTTTATTGAAACACAAATAGCCCTGAACAGCTCTGCTCTCCCAGGGGCTGATGGCTGACTGCAGAGGGACAATTGTGCTGTTTCTTTGCAGGTAGTGAGCAGACACCTTCCAGCTGGAGCAGGAAAGAGGATACAGGGGGTGTGTGAGCTTGGGCAGCACAGTCATCTCTGCTGGTAGGTCTGAGTTCTGACAGGAGAACAGGAACGTGCGACTAGAGAGAAGGAGCTGCATGTGATAAAGGGCCAGGCCTGGGAGGAGATGGCCACGTCGGGGGGTTTGGTGAGGACACAGCCCTTGCCGTGCCCTGCCTGCCGCAGCACCGCGCTGTGCTCCCGAGGGAGCAGGGCAGGGACGCACCTCCCACCCAGCTCGGGTTTGGAGGCGGCAGATTGGTTTGCCTCCTGGTGCTCCCTGGAGCAGTTCTGATGTGGCAGGCTGCCACATCAATGAGCCGAGGTGCAGCAGGGCAGCCCAAACAGGTCCCAGTTCCTCCCACAGCCCAGAGCTGGCTTGCAGGTGGCCTGTGCCAAGTGCCAGCCCGCTGGAAACTGCCACCAGGAGCAGGGTGGCAGCCAGAGCTCCCTGGACCGGCAGCAGTGGTTTCGTTCCTCGGCACTCATTCCTCTCTCTGTTCCCAGCTCTGAACGAGCTCCTCTCGTTCCCAGCACTGTGACACTCTGGAGCCAGCTCCTCTCATTCCAGCTCCTCTCGTTCCCAGCACTGTGACATATGCTGTCTTAATGCCTCCAGCAAAGTGGGATCAGCCTGGCTCTTTCAAAAGCCCTTTCATACAAAGGGCTGACATTTTCTGTGCTTTATTCTGGAGCTGGTTTGGGTTGTTAAAAATTATACCCAGTGGGTAGGAGCTGCCATACCTCCAATTGCTTGTGAGGCTACTCTGTATTTTACCCGTCTTTTTTATTTTATTTTACTTTGGTGTAAGGAGAGGGGAACATTGTTTTGAAACAAGTCTGTAACAGGACTGTAACAAGGCATTGCAATAGATCCAGAAATGTGCAAGTGGTAAATAAATACCTGTCGGAAGAACAAACCACCCCCAGCACCTCAAGGGCAAGGCCTCCAGCTGTTCAGTTATTCAGCCTGGATCATGGGCTCCAGTTGGAATTTCTGTTCCACCAGCTTAATTCTACACCATTTTTATACTGGCTTTTGAAAAATGTGTATTTATTCTCTCTCTGCCTTCCCCCATTAGCTGTAAATGCCCTTCAGGGGGTCACACTCTCAAGTGCACTTGTCTTTCTAGAGCTGTGCCCAGCACTGCACTGGGACACTGGACCCAGAGAGAAGGCAGGAGGCAGGCCCAGGCTGGGCCTGAGTCCAAACAGTGGGGACAGCAAACGTCTCCTGTTCTGCCTGAGTGTCAGCACACAGACACAGGGACACACGCAGGACAGCCACCAGTGCACTGCAGGGCTCGGGGCTCCTCTCCCAGCACCCCCTGGCAGTCTGGATGTGCTGCCTGCCTGCTCCTGGGACCTTTGTCTGCTGAGGTTTTATTCTCTCACTTAGTGAGCAGCTCCTCTCCATGTCCCTTGCAGAGAGGCTGGTGGGGGCATTTGCACAGCAGGGACAGAAACCAAGCAAGGCTGTGGGAGAAAAGTGCTGAAGGAACCCTCGGCAAGTCAGGACAGGTGTCTTCCCAGGATTTCAAAGGGACACAGTATTGGAGTAATGGTAGAAATACCCTGGCATTAGGGGAAACCACACTGGGCTGGGAAGTGGGGTGTGCATGAGGAGTGTGAATCATTCTTCCTGGGAAGTGGCATTGTTTGGGCCCTGTGACTCCGTGCTGGCCAGAGCACGAGGGCACAGCAGTGACTAATCTGCTCCTGCCCCTGTGCCTGTTCCGGGAACACGGTGCTGTGTCACAGTGGGGCTTTCGCTTCTGTTCTGCACGACTGTTTCAGACTCTCTGAAACAGTCCATCTCCATACATTGATCACAGATATTCCAGACAGCAGCTCTGCTCTTCTGGGGCCAGGGTGACATCAGCCACGGGCTGGTTCCTGGTGCCCAGCCTGGAAGAGCCTGTAAGCAGTGCTGGCCTGAGTGCCTGTGTGGGTGAGGGACAGCTTAGGCTGGGGAGGGAGTGATGGTGCTGACTCAGGGGACTTTGAAAATATCTTGTCCTAACCACTTAGGAAGGGAATGCTCTCCGAATTCAGTCAAATAAGTGCAGAGCTGCCCCACAGGGATGAGTCAAGGGGAATCTGGACTGCCCTAAGTGGTGAATGCTATTGTGGAGGACAGCACAGAGCAGCCTGGGGCTGTGCTGTGGGGCTGTCCCTGGCCTGTTCACCCACAGCCTCAGCTGAAAACACAGTCCTGTCCCCTCCCAGCACCTGTGCCAGGGACAGTGTCACAGGCTCCTCAAACTCCTGCCCTATAAGACACAAGGAGGAGAACCCCCCTCGCCTGCTACCTACGGCACAAAGGCCCCCTCACTGTGTGTCCTGGCACCACGTCTCCTCCCAGTGTCCCTCTGTCTGGCTTGCAAGGAAGCATTCTGTCCCTGAGGGAAGGCAGCTCCTGTCATTAAGGGACTGAATCCTTGGTTTCCTCTTTGGCTAATTCTTGCATCAGCTCAGTCCCATGGGCCATGTAGAGAACTCGAAGCTAGAAAGGGTTGATTTGTCTTGTTCTTGCATTGTCTGATGGCTGTTGCCCATTTATACCGTGCTCTGGAGCTTTAGTGCGTCCACTCCGGTCCATTAGATCACCCCACTGAAGTGGAGAAAATGAAACGTGTCCTTTCTTTGGCAGTGGCTCTGTAAATAGTAGGAAAAGAGGAGAATTAGACCCTCCCCGGTAGGGAGATTGCTCTAACAATTATTTACTTTGAGCAGGCATATCTCTATTAATTTGCTTTGGGTTCGCTTGATTTTCTTGATGAAGATTGCAGCAGACGAGCTTTGGAGGAGAGCAAATTGCTTAATTGCCGTTCAATACCGGGGGTATGTCCTGCCTTCCTGCATTTGTAGGGGTTTTTAATAGAAATACGTAGTTTGGGATGAATGAAATAGGAATGGCAATGTGTGTGTGACTGTGGGTATGTGGCCAAGCAGCATCCTCTGTTCCAGTGAGCTGGTGAGGGGGGCAGAGCTGCTCTGCTGTCCTGTCTCCCTTTCACAGACATGTGAGTATGTGTTGCAATTTCCTAGCGGACAGTAGGAAAGAAGTTATCACACACTGTGCAAAAGGAGGATTGTTTCTACCTGAAACAATCCACGGGGTTACAGCAGTTCAGCTGCATGTCTAAACACAACAGATCTTTGTGTCTCCCCTTTTGACCTGGCATATGGAAAACCTTAGGTGAAATATTTTCCAGTGACTCTTTGTGTTGAAGTGTGATTCTGTCATTGCCCTCCTGAATTTCTGTGGTCCTGGCTTTTTCTTTTCATCGTTCAGGTGCTGAGCATACAAATCAATAACTTGTTGTTGACCCCTTTGGGAAATTCAGTAGCTATCAATGGGATTCAATGAGAGGTTTGCAGTGGTTTATTCTAACATTCAGTAAGACTTCAAAAGCATCTTTGCACTAAGCTTTAATTTCAGACTTTCCTTCCAACTTTGATTTTCACTGGTGAACAGCTGAGGTGGGGAGGCAAAGCAGGAGGCTGGGCTGGTCTCAGAGCCCTTGTGCACACAGACACACTCGAGCAGTGCCCAGCCCAGCCCGGGTTCCAGGCTGTGGCACAGCAGAGCGTGTGCAGGAGCTGTGTGTGGGGCTGGGGAGCCCTCAGCCCACGGCCCTGCAACTGGAGATGGGACACAGGTCCCTTTTTCCACTCCTGGGTCGGAGCCCAGCTGCCCTCCTGGGGAACACAGGTGTCACTCAGCCCTGACTGGCACCACTGCTGGAGAGCTTCTGACTTGACTAAAAATAGGCAGTCTGGCAACGTCCAGAGGGACCCGGCTCTCCCCAGGTCTGTCATCGAGCTCCACAGAGCAAAGGGACACTTTTGATGATAAATTCCAATGGAAAGAACTATCTTAGCCTATGGGAATTTTCCCTTCAGCATCCAGGGAAACAGCTCCTGCCCCAGTCATGCCTGCCTTGCTCAGTAGGATGAGGATCTTGCAGAGCTTCCTTGTCTGGGACCTCATGGTAGCTCTTGCAGCCTCATTGTTAACATTGAGTGCAGCAGATGAGTGTTGGACCAGAGATCCCACTGTCCCGTGGATCAGGGATCCCACTGTCCCGTGGATCAGGGATCCAGCTGTTCCATGGCCCTGGGGCTCTCCAGGGGGGTTGCCAGCACTTTCCTCAGTCTGTACAAGGCTGTGACTGAGCCTCCCTTGGTCCTGCCCCCACCCTAAGAGGTCAGCCTTGAAAAATGCCAAAATAGATGCTTCAAAACTTGATCTCAAGGTGACAGGTGTCTCAGAAATACCAAACTGAACCCCTTTAAGTTCATTTTGTCCTGTAATCTGGAATGGACCAAGCTAATTTCAGCATTTTATAGTGTCATCTTCAGTTTAATACACAAATTACTTAATGTGGAGTTGTGACTGCAGGAACACACTGCTGTTTCCTGTCCTGGTCTTAGCAATATTGAATTTCCCCAGCCCTACCAGGACTCAGCTCCTCATGCCAATCACAGAGATTGGTCATTAAAAACGGGAGAGAAGAAAAAAAGGAGCTGTTCCTGTAAGCCCTGTGCTGCAGCTGATGGGAAAGGCAGGAAGGAGGAGATGGGCTTTGCTCCTAATCAGCCAGAGACACTGCACAGTGCAGAGACAAACCTCACTGAGCTGCAGACAGGCCTGAGCCACATCCCGGCTCCCAGAGAGCTGAGGCTGTACCTGGACCTGCCTCACCCTGCCAGGCTGTCCCTGCAGGAACGAGGTCTGTGCTCAGGAGCAATCCTGATGTTGTTGGCACATTCTCCCTCTCTCCCCACAGTTCTCCCACTCCCCAGGGTGGTTCCCCTGCCCCAGGCATGGGGACCTGTGCTCGGTGGAGCACAGGGAAGGTCAGGCACAGCAGTGAGGCAGACAGCACACTGACCCCGGGATGGGGGAGATGTTTTGGTTGGAGTTTAGGGAGAGCTTTTTGCTCTGTAGGCAGCAAGACAGCCCCGTGCCCTGTGCTGTGCCAGGACAGTGCCCAGGCTGCCAGGGGCTCGGGGGGGGGCTGCAGGGGCACGCTGGGCACACCGAGGGGCTGCGGGAAGGGCCACAGAGCAGCTCTACAGGAGCAGCAGAAACACTCAGCCTGGGGCCCCTAGAGCAGGTAGTGGGAGCACAGCAGGCACTGCTCCACTTTGACAAGCACAGGGAGTGATTAATGAGCCAGGGAAAACAGGGTGACACATGCAAATACTAGAGATCTACAGAGGAAATTCTGAGGATCAAGTCCACCTTTGTAAACAGAAATATCTCTATTATTGCGGAAGACAAGGAGGGAGCAGAGAAGCTCTGTGACTTCCCAGACAGCCTCTAATGATACTTTCTGCAGTTTGCATCAATCCAGATTAAGCTTTGGGCTGACACAGACAGCTCTTAACTAGGCTGTCCTCCAATGGAGTTGCGTGTTCCCCCGTGCCCCGCTCTCCCCGCTGCTGAGCTGGGCTCCACGCCTGACACAGAGGATCTGCACATCCCTTTGAGCAGCTCCCCTGCTCCCTGCTGGCCGTGCCAAACGAGCTCTGGTTTCAGTGCCATCAGGAGCTGCTCTGATGGGGACAGGCCGTGTGTGGCAGGAAGTGGGTTTGGTCTGTAACTTTAGTTGTTCCAGGCAGAAATTGGAGCAGCTCAGAGAACTGCTGAAGGAGGCATTCTTGGTCTCCCAGGATGCCTCTGCCAGTGTAAGGCCACTGACACTGCCAGCCCCTGAGAACAACTGCTTCAGTGTGGGCTGGGCCTTAAAAAGCACTCCAGATTTGGGAAGCAGCGTCAAGCAGAGCTGTGGTCAGGGGGAAATGCCACTGTGGTGGCCCGGGATGGGGATGTGCTGAGCTGGGGCAGGATGAATGGTACAGAGGTTCCACCTCTGTGCTGAGAGCAGGGAATGTGGCTCCTGGTCTCTGTCAGCCCTGACAAATGCACGTGAGGCTCTGCAGGAGCTGCAGAGGGCACAGACCAGCCCAGGTACTGCCCAGCTGGGCACCTGAGCCGTGCCCCAAGGGCACTGCTCACCACAACTGCTGCTGCCCAGCAGAGCACCAGGCACTGTGCTCTCCTGTGGAGAGAGACTCCATCGGTGCCTCCAAAGAGGGGATCAGTAATTATTCCTCTGCTCTCCATCTGGGGAGGAAAGCCTTGATCTCCAGCACATGGTCACACACTGGAAACAGTTTCCTGCCAAAACAAACTTTTGAAAATTTCCCATGTTGCACGAGAGGGGAGAAGCTTTAGTATGAGCTTTCAGAGCTGCCTTGGAGTCCACTTCCTTTAGATAGCAAACACAGATTTGAATATCTGTACTTCAGTGTAAGTAGGGTTGATAATGGGGAAGCTCCTTGAGCCATACTGCTCCAGAGGACTCACCCACAGACAGTCGGGGATTCATTTGCATCAACTCGAGTCTTCACCCGGTGCCTGCTGCTCATACAAGTTGCCCCAGGGTCTGTGGGACCCTTTCCACCACAGCACAGTGCAAAAGCAGGACCTCAGGGGTCTGTGGGGCCCTTTCCACCACAGCACAGTGCAAAAGCAGGACTTTGGCACAGCCTGGTGAACACGGAGAATTGTTCTGGGGCAAATGGGGACACGGGGAGATGATGGAACATGTCATGTGTCAGTCAGGGAAGGCCATACCTGTAGCAAATGAGGGAACAAAGTAATTGACTTTTCCAGGCTCTGTTACCTGGAAACTTTCTCCCAGCTGGTGTGAGCCTGCAGGAACACACGAGTGTTGGTAATTGCGATCTGCTCCGTGCACATGCTGCTGAGGTGAAGCCTTCTACTTCTTGAGGAGGCATGAGCTTGGAAGGGTTCTGGGCTTGATTGTCATTCTAGACAAGTGTATCCTGACATCCTTTCCTTTTTACTATAAATCAGAAGCAAAATGAATAAATTAGTTATTGAAGTTCCTTGTGGGCTTCATTGATGCGATTGCAGGTGGAAAAGACAGGTAACATAACCAGAGGGAATTGGTGTCAAGGCTGCTCCTTACAGACCCAGATTATGTCACCAATCAGCTGGTGAAATAAAGAGATTTCCCGCGTATATTTAGTAAATCAACATGACAATGTCATATACAATCGGAGTTAATTAGGCAAACCCTCTTGCTGTGTAGAGCTTATCTCATGCCTTAGAGGTAGAGAGGCTTCCGTCACCACTGGGCTCTGCAAGTGTCAGGGGGAGCTGGTTGCAGCTCATGTTGAGAGGCACCTGCAGCCTCCTTCTCCTCCTCCTCCTCCTCCTCCTCCTCCCTGGGTGCTGCTCAGAGCAGCCCCCTGAGCTTGGGTTGGGCAGTCTCATGCCACCAACCCTAAGAGTGCTGGGGCCTGGCCTGTAGCACTGGGTGCTGCTGTGAGGGGCCCTGCTGGGCTGTGATGTACAGGGGAGACAGGAATCACGTGGGGGAAGCCTTGCATTTCCCATTTCATCTCAGTGCTCCCTGTGTGTCCTTAGCCCGTGACCATGACCTGCTGTATTGCCAACAGCAATTGTGCCCCAACAGCACCCACCGTGGGGTGTTGTGACACACGTGACACTCGCTGCTAGGGTCAGAGGGCCAGCAGTGCCAGTCACCCCTGCCCTGCTGGAGCTGCACACAGCTTCCTGGCACGGCTGGGGCCAAGGGCTTTGATCCCTGACGGCCCCTCCTTGCCTCTGCTCCGGGCAGGGGAGGCTGAGCGTAGGGCAATGGAGGGCCTTGTCCAAGGTCAGCCCGTGTCAGAGCCAGGAGCCCTCCACCATTTCCTCACTCTGACCGTGGGACTCCCATCTGGTTTGATTCAGCTGTCAACCCTGGAGCAGAGAGTGGCAGTAACAAAAGGCTTTTTCAGACATAATCCCACTAAACGGAGACAATCCTGTTATGTTTCCAGGCGACAGGAATTGAGACTTCAGTGCCAGAGTATGAGGACTCTGCCCTAAGGGCTTTGTTTCAGGACTTAATGTCAGGTGATCTCAGGGCCAGCCTGGTCTTTGTGCCCTAAAGCAGCACGGATTAAGCCCTAAACATGTATTTTTAAACTGAGCAAAGCCCAGGAGGTGTGATAGACAATCTGGGATGGGGAGGAAACACCAGACCAGCATCCCAGTAAGAGGAATTAGTCTGGCCAAGACAATGGCAGCCGTGAATCTCGGAGGGGCATGGCCTGACATGCCAGCTGAGGGCTGGGCTGCCCTCCCCATGCCAGCTACACCAGCCTGCCAAAGTTCAAATGTCTGACAAGCATCATGCTGCAGCTCCTGTATTCCCAGCCCATGTGTCCCCGATCCCCAGCAGAGGCCAGTTAATACCCAATTAACAGGACTCTTTCTAATGAACTGAGCCTTAACCGCCAGCCACTCCATCCTTTAATCTCTCCCTGCCGGAGTGGAAGGGCTTGGCAGGTGTCACTTCAGGCTGGGGTGACAGGGCAGATCTGCCCTGCCAAAGCACAGCCCCTCCCTGAGCCCCCTCCCCAAAACACCACTCACCCCAGGGCAAAGAGCATCCCTGTTTCCATGAGCCCTGCAGCTCTGAGGAGTTCATCTCTCCCTGTCCTGGAGCCAGAACATGTTACTTCCCTGGCCAAGGCAGGTACCCCAGTTTTCCTCAGCTGACTGTCTTGGTCTGTCACACTCTGTGAAAGCTGTTCTCCTGCTCCTGCCTGCCAGAGCCCCTTTTGGAGCCATGCTCAGTGTGAGGCCCCAGTGCCATGGCGTGTGCCCAGGCAGTCTCTTCGCTGCCCTTGGTCCCCAAAGGCACGAGTCAGCAGCCTTTTGTAAGGCCCAGGGATGCAAGGAAAAGCAGACCTCACTCAGGAGATATGGCCACCCCAGAGCCCTCACCAAACAAACCAGGACTGGGTGTCTTCCGCTGTAATTTCTCAGAACAGAGGGGAGCCACACAGCCCTGTGTCCCTTCAGCACCCCAGAGGGCTGGACCTGGCTGTAGGGAGCTTTAGGGGTGAGGTCAGGAGACGCTCTTTGGGAGCATCAGAGCGAGGGCTGCTTTGTTGTACAGGGACTGGTGTGCAAACCAGACTTTCTCCTCCATGTTCATCTCAAAAGCTGAAACCTGTGATATCATCCAAACTGGAAAATCCCCTCCATGTGGTATTTCAGCTCCCCCAGCCTTATCTCCACGTGCAGAGGCAGTGGACATGCAGCACACATCCCAGCAGCCTTGGGCGGGGCAAAGCATGAAGATGCAGCACAGTGTGCGTGCTGGGGAATTTGGGTTTGGGGCCAGATGAGGCCACAGGGAAAGAAGGATCACATGAGTAGTAATTCCCAGTGGCTGGAGACATCCCACACTTCTCCTGTGCCTCTGGCTCAGTAGCAGCAGCAGCAGCAGCAGAAGCTGGTGGGGGGTTGTGCTGGAGCCAGTCCTGACCCGAGCACCTGCAGGGTGTCCCAAGCCCCACAAACAGCTCATGTCCAATGGGGAGCCTGGCAGAGGCAGTTCTTAGCACACAGAAGTGGTGTTACAGCCCCCAAATCGTCATTAAAGGTGACACCATTTCCCACATGCTGGGCCAGCACAGGGCTTGCTTCAGCTCACTGTGCCAGTGGCTTGGATTTCATTTCCTGGTTGCAGATCTTGAGTTTCTGAGAAAGCAATGGGTGGGATGAGCCCCACACAGGCCCGAGCTTCATTGTGATGAAAAATAAGGATTATCCAAGAAAGCACTTAGGCTGCATCCAGGCTCCCAGGATTTGACAGTCCTGTAGAAATGGCAATATTTACAGTTGTACCGGGGCTGTCAAGGACGGCAGCTGCTCACCTCTCCACAGATACAGTGTGGATGCTGCTGACTTCCCCCTCAGTGCTCCAGCTGTTTAACTGGTGTTTCTGGGGATGCCAGGAACTTCCAAGTCTGAGTGCAGGGGGAGGGCTGAGCGTCCAGCAGATAATCCTGCAGCAGCACTGCATTCCCGTGTTTCCTTCACCACAGATCTCAGCATCCTTCACATGGGATAGCACAGACTCCCTCTGTCCTGGGAAGGGCTGGGATGGCATTAGCCAAGATCACAGATGGGGGAAGCGAGACTGAGAGCAGGAATGCATTAAACACTGGCTTCTGTCTCTGTCAGGTGCCTGCAAGAAGCAGGGCCAAGAGGGCTTTGCTTAAAGCCCCAGAACAAATTGTTGGAGCAGATCTCGGACTCTGTGCCCCAGCCTTTGGCTGCCTTAGCCACAAAATAGCTCCATACACACGACTGGGACAGGAGACAGTGGGAGAAGAATACAGTCTCCTGGACCCCATGGCTTCTCCAGATTTTGGGGGAATTACTGGCACGGCCCCAGACGCTGCCACACAACCTGCTGGCACTCCTGGTACTGGGACAGGCTCTGGCCTGGGCTGAATTTTGCCCATTGCCTTGCTAACACATGGAGCCAGGCAGCTCCTGCCATGTGACCCTGCTCTTCCCTAGCCGGGCACAGAAGGGTTTGAGCTATTCACTCTTTGTTCTCCAGAAGCCACTGGCCTAAAGCTGAGGAAGCAGACTGGATCCTAAGGGATCACTGAGGAGCAGTAGACAGGATCCTGTGGGATCTGTGCAAACATATTGCTGGAGCAGCTTGTGCAGCTCCCCCAGCTTGCAGCCAACAGTGTTGAACAGCAGAACTGAGCGTGGAACAGCTTCCCTGCAGACCCTATTAGCCTGAGCTGGAATTGCCAACGTAAGGCGGGGCCCGGCAGCCCTGGAGAGAGGTTGGAGCTGGTCTGGGGCGTCCTGTCAGAGCTTCCCAAAGCAGGGGGGAGTGAGATTCAGTGAGCAATGACTGTGCCCTTTTTGCTCCTGGGCCACCGCTTGCCCACTGCTCCCAAGCAAAGCCCCGTTCCCTGCCCATGCTAGCAGGATTCCCTGAAGGAACAGGCTGCTCTGAGGGTGTCCTTCTGCCTTTGCTGGGGTGGGGCTTCTCTCTGCCTTAATTTTCTCCCAGGTGAATTTCTCCTGTGCCTCTAATTAAGCTCCTCTTTGGCTTAGGACTGTGGCCAGTCTGAGCAGTTGTAAATTACCCCATCCCCCAGACAGGCTTTGTCCAGCTCTCAGCCCCCTAATTACTCTGCTCAGCCCCCAGAGAGGAGGGGTCTGCTGGAGGCGGACCGAGCAGAGAATATCAGGGGCGGCAGACCCTGCTTGGACAGCAGCCCTTGGAAAAGCGGCCCAGCACAAAGAGCTGCGGGCACACCCGAGCAGAGCCCTGTGCTGGCGTAAGGAATTAAAAACCCTTCCCTTGCACCTCTGGGCTGTGGTCAGGAGTCCCCCCCACCACGTGTGTCACAGGCTGCTGCTCGCCCATGGCACAGTGTCCTGCCCAAGTGCAGAGCTGATGGCGCGTCCCCAGGGCTGTGCCCAGCCGGCTCTGAGCGAGTCCCTTCCTCAATCCTCCACTGCGCTGCTCTGGTCCCAGGGAGGTGGGGATGCTGTCCCTGCCCGCAGCACTGCGCTGCTCTGGTCCCAGGGAGGTGGGGATGCTGTCCCTGCCCGAGGCGGTGCCCATGCGCTGGAAGCACCAGAATAGGTGGCTCCTGTTTGCTGATCCAATGGCTCCCCAGCAGCGCTTCAGGGAGCTCGCTGGGGCAGGACATGAGGGCAGTCGGCTGCTCTGGGAGAGTTTAGACGCATTTATATAACACATGTATCTCACAGCCTGTGAGATGCAGTTCGTCCTTGGAAGGGGACACGCTGCGAGTCACTGGCAGTCTCCTCTGGAGCTCCTTCTCCAGCAGAGCTCGAGCAGCCCTTGCATGTTGTGAGTGTTTGGATTTGTTCACAGGGAGTATTTGGACAACACAGCAATTCTGTGTTTTCTGTTTTCCGATAAACAAACATGCACAGAAGAGTTGGGCTCATCCACTGGGCTGTGTGGGACAAGGAGTGAACAAACTTGTCCAGCTGGGCTTGGGCAGAGAGGCACAGGGGACACTCCTGCTCTGGGACAGAGGGACAGGCCGCCCTGTCCAGCGCCTGGCACTCACTGCCATGGGCAGAGGAAGGGGCACCCTTGGGCGCAGCAGTGTGTGTGCCCTGTCCCCCAGGGCAGGGCAGCTGCTCCGGGATCACTCTTTATGCAAAGATTAAAAGAAAAAATGCTCCTCTCTGAGCTTGCTGCTTTGTCTAAGTCTTGAATGATTTTCTGTCACTAGGTATCAAACTGCAGTTGAAAGGATTTCCCGTTGACATTTAGCAGTATTAAATTACAAAATAACCACAAGTCAGCCACTCAGTATGATATAAACAGTGGGATTTGACAGAGCTTTTTCTGGCCTTGGGGACCAATTTACTCTTTTTTACAGTCCCAACTCCAGTCATCCACTGGTAATGCACAGTGCCTTTTGGACACCACCTATTTGGAATTAGAGACACATATGGCAGAGTGTAATTACCTATTTACTCTGCTGCTGAATCAGCAAACTGAGGCTAGTTAACATTACAGCTCATAAGCCCCTTTCATAAACATGGGTGAGTGCTGGAACTGAGCAAAATTAATGCAAAAGAAAGAAAGAATTCCTCTCAAAAGGGGAGCCAAAAAAATCAGATGATTTAACAGGGAAAAAATGGACTCTCGATGCTTCCTGTGAGGAAGAAATCTGAGGAACCCCGGCCAGGCTTCTGGGAGGAGGGGCCTGGACCATCGCTTATTCCCACTGGTGTAAATCGGGAGTAGCTGTGGAAATGTCTTGCTGAAAGTCTAAAATAAATGAGAGGGAAATCAGGCACATTGGCCAGAGCTCCGGCTCAGCTCCCTGAGGAAACAGGCAGCTGGTCTGAGCTCTGGCTCTGCATCCTGCCACCCCTCGGGGTCGGCTCCAGCCGGGCTGTGTGCTGGCTCCTGGGGCCGGGCTGCCACTCGCACTTGTTTGCACCGAGGAGGGATTTCGCCCCCGTCACCAGCTGTGACACCGGGGCTGGATGGGCACAGGACCCGAGCGGGGGCCGAACACCCCCGGCTCCTGGCTTGTCCTCTGCACATCCCCCGTGCCCCTTTGCAGCCCTGCCTGCAGGGGAATACCCAGCACAAAGTGCCCCGCAGCCTGTGCAGCCCAAACCTTTCCTGGGGAGCACATGGCAGAGCAGCCAAGGTGGGGAACGCTGCCCAGGCTGGAACGCTGCAGGGAGGGAGAGGCACATGGCTGGGGAGGCACAGGGGCTTCCCCAGCCTGCAGCCACGGAGAGCCCCAGCCTGGGGCCCTGGAGAGCCTCTGGGGCCCTGGAGAGCCCCTGCAGCCACAGAGAGCCCCAGCCTGTGCTGCTCCACCCGCTGCAGAGACGACTCGGGTGGGATGGGGATGAAAGGCTTAACTTCCACTGGTACCAGGTGCTCCCAGCAAGAAAAAGAAGCAGTGTCCTGCCCTCAGGGCACACACACACCAGCCAAGGGGAATCTGTCCAGTGGGTGACTGGACCTCTCAGCCCCGTGTCTCAAGGGTGCTGGGGGCTGCTCTGTTCCCGTTGAGTGGTGTGTGTGGGAGACTCTGGGGGACCTCAGCACCTGTCCACTCTTGGCTGCAGAATCTGATGGCTTCTGTCATAATCCAGCCACTGGCACGTGGCTGTTGTGTCCCCAGCCTGGGGGGTGGGAGGTGCTCTGCACCAAGGGCTCGGCCTCAACACGACCAGGGGCAGGGGAGGGAGGCAGCTTCCATTCCTCCCCAGATGTGCCAAAGAGGCAGAATAATAGCAGGAACCTAAGCTGCCAGCAGGAAAGTGAGAGACTCTTCTGGAAACCACCATCTAGAGCTGTAGGAACATGTTTCTCCTCCCACTGACTTTCAAAGCTTTGCAGTGATTAAGACACGTCCCTGCCAGGACTCCTCCGTAAAGCTGCTGTTAGGTGGTTTCCCTGTGGGACAGGGTGAGGTACAGGACTTCCCAGTGATCTGAAGTGAGATAGGAGAGGAGGTGCTGTCCCTGGCCCTATCCACAGCTGGGCCTTGCTCGTCTCTCTCATGGGGAGGTTTGTGGTCCTGGTTCAGGAAGCACCCACAAGCTGTGCTTTCACAGGAGGGTGGTGGCACGTTGCTACCCCTGGCCTAATTTGTGTCTCACCTGGCTCCTGCTACTCCAAAATGGAAAGCAGCTACTTTAATTTCCTCCCTGTACATTCAATTGGCCGTGGTGACCAGTCACTGCCATTTACAGGAGGGAACTGAGTCCCTCAGCCTTTGTCCTGACAAACCATATGATGTGCACAGACAAGTTCCTGGCTCTACCCAGCACTTCAGTTTCTACAGCCATAAACTTGGGTCAATAATGAACAGCTCCACTGCAGTGCTGCAGAGGCTGGTGTTTAAGTAGTGGTTTTAGGCACTCCAGGGAAAGGCACTGCTATGAGGGGAGTGTGGCATCCTGAGCAGGGTCCTGCCCACTGCCCCACCGAGCTCCTACAGCTGCACCCACTTGTGCTCTTGTCTTGTCCTTGTCACCCTGCAAAAAGCTGGGCATCTCCCGTGAGGGTGTGTGGGGAGCTGGGGTTGGACTCATCAGCTTTGGGCAGCCTGCACCTGCATCTCACTCGTGTCTGCAGCCTGGGGTGGGGAAACTGTTCGGTTTTCTTATTTTCCCTCATTTTTGCTTTCCTTTTTTTTATTTGGTTTTTGTTTAAGAGGGGAGGAGAGAGGAGACAGAGAATGACAAGCACTCGGGAGGACAAGCTTTCTTCTGGGTGAGATGCTGCAACAAAAATGCCTTGGAGGTGAAACTGTTCCAGGGAATGTGACTGAAATGCCTGTCCCTCTCGCTGAGCTGAGGCCTCATTGGCCTCAGGACCACATGCAAGAAGGGATTGTGCTGGCTGGATCTCTCCTGCCTAGTGTGTGTGCAAGACCAACCCCACTGTACATCTCCAGCTGTGGATGTGCCTTGTTTGGTACAAGCAGAAAATAACACAAAGTCCCTTTCCACCCCATCCTCCCTGCACAGGGAGTGTGTGGAGGAGGAGGAGGGTCAGACCACAAAGCTGGGCCGCAGGACTTGTATGTCCTTATTCTTCCCTCTGCTATTATTCTCTCTGCTAGCATGGATTTTGTACTTGAAGCATTAGTTTCCCAATCTGTAAAACAGAGATGGAAACCAGAAGCCTCGCAGGACTATTTTACACACTTCAGATGGAGTTTGTCTCATCTGAATTCACATCTACCTGCCTCTTCCCCCCAGCCCTGTATCTTTTTCTTTCTCTGTGGTTTCAGATAGAGTCCCATAAGTCATGTTCCAGGCCTAAATTAAATGACTGCTTAGAAGTCAAATCCCATCTGTGGCATGCCCTGTGACCTGGCAGTCTTCCTTTCCATCGCTTGGAGCTGGCAATGGCCCAGGGTCTCAGGGAAGTTCTGCAGAAGGATTGTCAGGCTCCTGGGATTTAGTTTAGATCAGTATTTCCATCCCCAAAACCTGTTTTGGGGGGAAAGGGAGAGAAGAAAGCAGTTTGCAGCAGAGTTTTAAATTGGCCATGTAAAGTCCATACACTTAAAATATGAAACAATCTGTTTTAGATCTGAATTTGCTGGATCCTCCTAAAGGCTACGGAAACTTAACTACAAGAAGTCCTGTTTCTCCCACACTTGCTGTTCCTGGGTTCTGTGCTCTCTGAACACCCTTCCCTGTGTGCTGCTGCCACTGCTACAGGGGAAGGGGCTGCAGTTTGATATCCTGGAGGTGTGAGAAGTCTGATTTTTATCTCAAGTGAGCATTTTTGCTTAATTTAATACCATCACTGTGCAGTGCCTGAGCACTGCACAAAATGAACCTAAAGAATGCGGAGGGACAGCAGTAAGGACAGGAAGCTGTTACAAAAGCAGCAGGAGATGTGATTGCAGCAGAGCAGGCTCAGGCTCTGGTCCCACCACAGACAGGGTGCCAGCAGCTTCCCCGGGGAGGGAGACAGAGTTGGGACCCACTCCAGGACTTTTCCATGGGAATTCAGCAAGACTTATTTTCTGATGAAGCCGAAGTTGGCAGCACATGTAGCTGAGCCAAGGAGTTCACTCCAGAACATGGTGATTTTTACAAAGTCACAATTGCTGCTCTGTGCTAAATGAGTCATTTTAAAGTCAGTCCCTCATAAAACAATTGCTTCCCAGATCCTACTCCCTTCTATACATGTCTCACCAGCACAGCACACATTTATGGCACAAGCACCACCTTCGCTCATGTTGCTGCTCAACAGTCCCCGCTTGTTCTCTCAGTCTGGTCCATCAGCAGCGACCTCCAGGCCATGCACAATGCCAGGGAACAGCAGGCTGGGAGGGAGGGCACATCCCTCCTCCAGAGCCCAGTCACAGTGACAAGTGCCTTGGCGTGTGACACCGCCCCGCTGGGCACAACAGGCCCTGTTCCTGGGCTCGGGGGCCAGGCCGTGCCCTCCGGCCGTGCTGGCCGGGCAGGGGTGGCCGGGGCTGCTGCTCTCAGCACGGACACTCATCTCACCACTTTCTAGGCCACTGGCTCTGCATAAACTTTGGCAAACCGAAATCTGTGTTGGAGCCTCCTTCAACTGCCTGCCAAATTACATAAAATTATTTAAAATTGGCCACTGAGCTAAAAAGATGGGGGTGGAGGAGGTGGGGGAGATGACAGATGGATGGTGTGAACGCAGGAGTCTTGAGTCCTTAGGAAGCCAAGCTTAAAACATTCAGGAAACCGAGGAGGTCTCTGATCCATGAACCCCTTTGTTCCAAGGAACTAATCTACCCAAACTGACCGAGCTGCTGGAGTGCAGGGCGTTCAGTTCACTTTGGTTGTTTGCTGTTTGCAGGATGGTTCAGTTGGCTTTGTTTGCTGTTTGAGGACGTGTGTGTCGAGGTGATGGCTGGGAACAGGGCACGTCTGCATTATTGACTGCGGATCACAACCTTGTAAAACAGCGTCGTGTAAAACACACACTGTGAGCATTTGTAACCTGAACACAAACTGCCAAACACACGTTCACACCACTCTGGTATTTTGGTTTAATATGTATATATTTTCTTTTACAATTTGGACCTAATGAAAAACATGTGGTTTGTGCTGAGTAAAAGGAATAATAGGACTTTGTGCCGGCTGTGTCAGTCCCTGCTGGGCATTACCGGCCGCCTGTGCTCTCTTGCTGGCTTGTGACTCCAGATACTGTGGAATGACTGGAACACGTTCCTCATCCCCACCCAAACCTGAACACTGTGGTTTCCAAAAACGCTGTTGTCTTGGCAACCTTCCAGATCCTTTCTGGGCATTTAAAACTTGGCTGAAACCAGTGGAGCAAAAGCACGTTCCAAGTGTTTTCCCAGGCCTCTGGCACAACACCTGACTGTGACGCCGCTTTCTTCCCGATACTGGGTCGCTTCAGTTATCTTTGCTCTTCTTTCAGCAGCAGTGGTACCCCTGTGGTACCTCCCTGTTTCCTTCCTGTTTAAAAGAAAGCCCCAAATCCGCCCAGTATTTGCACCAGGGGCACGGAACCATTTTTGTTCTGTGGTTATTCACATCTGAGGACTGCAAACAGCGAGGACAGCGACGCTTCACGGGCTCTCCAGAGAGCTGAGTCAGCACTTTCAACTTCCTGAGTGGTACAGACTTAAGAGGGCATGAAACAGGGCTGCTCTTTAGAAACGGCACAGAAACCCTACAAATGCAGAAAACCGCTCAAAGAAATGTAAATTTGAATGAGTGCCATTGAAACACACAGGAAAATCCTTCATTGTGAATGTAAATTTAAACAAAATCGTCTACCTCCTGCCTTCCCACACAAAGGAAACCTGCTGCCTCTTCCCTAGGAGAGTGTTTTACCAAGCTCATATGAAACTCTTTTTACAACATCCCTTTGTCTCTCTTGGAACTTGACCAAGAACTATAAGCCTTTAAAGAGAGCTTTTTGCTTGTTCAGGCCCAAGGGGAGTAGCTGGGTATAAATAATGGATCGGCCTCTTCTGTCTCCAGTGTTTCTGTTCTGCTGCTCCTCACAGACACAACCTGGGAAAGGTGTGGCGGTGCCTGCAGCAACAAGAGGGCAGTTCTGTGCTCTGCCTCCAAGGAGCTCGATGATAAAGTGAGGAACAGCTGACAGGACCAGGGCTGGTATGTGCAGCCCAGCGGACGTGACGCTCCAATTTTAGAAAACTACAGCTGGGGAGACTTGCTCTCTCGCTGGACCTTGCTGCTGTTTTCCATACAGGGAGCCTTGAGAGAGCGGTGTCTTATCTGTCCAGCCTGCTCAGCAGTAACAGCCCCTCATCCAGGCAGCTGGTGCTTAACAGTCAATACCTTTGGAGCATACACCTAGCCAGGGAAAAATGCTAGGGATTTGCAATACACAGCCAGGCAACATGAACTCCTTGTTTTTCCGAGGTGAACAGCTCTGCCACGTCATCCTGGAAAGCCACAGTTGTCCTTTGTTTTCAATTTTGCCAGTTCTGCATTTTCCATCTCTCCCTTGCATTTGTTGTAACCCCAGTGGTCCAAGCAGTCCTGCTTCCCACCACCCCCCACTCCCACCCAGCCCTGCCTTTCTTCTACTTTCATCATGTGCCTACTTCACTGTTAAAAACCACCTCCCCACCTTTCCTAACTGTTACCCTGAAGTGTTCTCCTCCCCAGTTTCAGATTCTACCTTGAATTGTCAAGTTTGGCACTGGCAATTTGTCAGAGCCCCAGTTCCCACCCATTGCTTCTCCACTGCTGTGGGTGTGAGGGAAGGAGGTAGGTGCTGTTCTATAGTCCCAAAAGGAAAGGCTGTATTTATCTCCTGGCAAGCAGAGTTAGGAACTCGAGTGAGAGTGTATATCTGCTCTCTCCTACTCCTCAGTTCCCTTCTTGGTCTCTCTGGGCAGATTAAGGCTTTTGTGCTGTTTTTACCAAGGTCAGCGATCTATTCTTTTGTATTCACTGTTCTCCACTCAATTAGTTGAGGGCATTTAACATGGATTTTTCATATTTGCATCGCAAATTCTAAATGATCCATGGAAAGCAGCTGTTCAGAAACTTCTGAATTCACTATCCCCAGTGTGTCAGAGTAAAGAAACTTTGCCAGCCATTTGACTGGGGGCCTGTGTAGTCAGATGGGAGGCTGTCAGTCATTGTGGTCTGCATTGAAGAAATTATGTGATATTGTGGCATCTGGCTTCCATTTTACATTCCCTACAACCTCTTCTTTACCTGACTTGCTATTTACTGGTAGCTGTGCTGGTTGATCAGTAGCTGCAGACCTGTGTAGCAGCATCTCCAAGGCCTTCCAGTCCTGGCAGTGTCCAGTGTCCTTCCACATCTTCCTGCTGTGCATCCACCTGCCCCCCTCGGGGAGCAGCAAGCCCAGCCCACAGCAGGCTGGCACCAGGCAGGGGGCACACAGGCACAGGGTGCAGCCAGAGACAACCTCCCTGTGCCACACAGCTCTGCTGTCGTACACACACGTGTGCGAACACCAAAACCACATGTCCAGAGCTCTGTCGGCCCTTCTGCATCCCCACCCCGTGTCCCTGTGGCCATTGCATTCCTTGCTGCAGGAACAGCTGGCTGAGGGCCACAACCTGCTCTTGCTTTTTCCGCTCTTTCCTTCCCTCCTTCCTTCCTTCCTTCCCTCCTTGGGCTCGCTGGGTGTGACAGTCCGAGGGTTGTTTATTGCCTTTGTTTCCCCATCTAATCAGATCTCCTTCCCTGACATTATGCAGCTCAGCACAAGCACTCCAGGTGGGATGAATCCAGTTCAGTGCCCTGCTCCCACCCTCTGCTGCTCCTACCACTAATGAACTGCAAACAACCATGTTCCCCATGTTCAACCTTCACCCTGTCCAATGCATCCATAATCTAAATATAGGCCATAATTATTCCGCCGGCGTCTGTTGGCCCATTGACAGAACTGACAGTGGCAGAGGTCGAGAGACCCTTTGCACCTTTAATATATTCCCTTAACCATTTCCCTGCCACTGATTGTTGCAGTCTCCCTAACATTCAGTAAATGTCTGGGGTTTGTTCTTTGGCTGATCCAAATCTGTTCCTTAGTCTGACTGGTTCCTGTACCACTGAATGCTGATTATTTTCTTCCCTCTAATTGGGACACTTTGTTTGTTTATCTGGTTGTGCAATCAAAATGTGAACCCAGGATGCTCTTTTCCAGCCGATGACCTGCATCTCCCTGAGATGCAAATCCCAGTGCCTGAGAAAATGAGTGCAGGAATCGATCTCCTGGCCAATGCACTGTTTCCATGTTGGAAGCAGAGGCACTGACTTTCCATATTATTATTTTTATGGCCCTATGGAACAAACAGTTGAATATGGTGCTATGAGAGTGAATGGTGGGGGGAGAAGCTAATTTGTGCTGTAAGTAATTTGATCACAAATCATTTAGAGAATGTAAATTGTAGGGCAGAGATGTCACTCCTGGCAGGAGGTCGCCTGTGTCACCTGTCAGACAGTCCCCAGTGGCGATCATGAAAATTTCTTTGTGGGATTATTAATAAATAAACATAATGCTCTGCATTTCTGCAGCACCTTTCAGGGCAGGGACAGAAAGCACTTCAACATTAAGAACTACGCTCTGTAATTATTTTAACTTCCTTTCAAAATATTACTTTAAAGGTTAAATTTGTAATTTGTTTGAATGTATGAGTGTTACCATCAGAAAGTGGTATTAAATTTAAATGACATGATTTCCACCTCCACCTCAGCTCATGTTGAGGTAAAGTACAATCTCCATTTGACATCTTGATGAATTAAGTGAAGAGACAAGTCCTTAGTTCTGAGACATACGTTGTTTGCAGTGCAGCAGCTCTTGGAGAGAGTAACAGTGGTTGGGAGTCCCATGTGCTCCTACAGTGGACAAAGTTTTTGCCCCACAGAATTTATAGTTCAGTTCAAAACAAAGAATGGCAGCAGAAGAGAAAGGAGGAGGTGGTTGGATGAGACTGTTTCGACCCCCTGTAAGTGTGGGACATCCCCCATGGTGTGGGACACGGGGCTGTGACCCAGAATTGCCGAGCTGCCGTTCAGTGTGTGCAGGGAGGTATTGCTGCTCCTCCGGAGGAGGGGCCTGGCAGTGCACCTCAATGTGTGTGTCCCTGGGGCTGTTAACGAGCCACAGAGCACAGGGGCAGACAAAGCAAAGGTGGAAGAAGAGCTGTGGGTGTTGTATGATCCCTGTGTGTTAGGCCACCAATAGTGCCGCAGTTTTCATTTGCATTCTTTTGTCCCTGTGCATCCATATGATTAGTCTGAAATGTAAAACTACCTGCAGCTTTCTCTGGGCAGGAGTCTCCTTTTGTCCTGTGTTTTTTGTACAATGCCAGGCACAGTTTGGGTCCTGACTCTTGAGTAGGACCCAAAAATCCTTCAGTGTTACCAATCAATACTGCTCCCATTGGAGTTTACGGTAAAATTCATCCCACTTTCTGTAGGTGTGAAATGACACAGCATTGGTGCTACAAACCAACCTTTGGAGAGGAGGAGGAGAGCAAATCAGGGAAGAAAAGTATGACCCAGAATAGATTCCTCAGAAACTGTTCCCCGTGCGAGGGGCTGGGGGTGGGAAGGTGCATGCCTGCAGCGTCTGGCAGGGTCACACTCGTAACATCTGGCTGTGAAAGCTGGAAAGCTCTGCCAGCTCCTTTGGAATAACAGCCCGAGCTCACGGAGACGGAGCGGAGCTGTGCATTCCTGCAGAACTCGCCCAGAACACTTGGAAGGGGTCACCAGCAGGAATGTCAGGGAAAATAGGGGAAGGGCCTAGGACTGTTAAAGCCAGAGCTGCTCAATCTGGCTTCAATTGCTCTTCTCCTTTTCTACTCTTCTCTATATTTCTTTCTTCTCTTCTCTGGCTGTGCAAGGGGAGGCATTTGAGCCTCACTAATGACCAGACACTGTATAAACAGGGGCCAGCTTGAGTCAGTTCATTAAGAGAATAGGGGAGACAGAGCAGTAAAGCTCATGCCTTGCTAACACAATAATGAAGTAGTTAGAAGGGTTTATCTTTACTCACAGCTTAACATATGGTTTGAGTTCCCACCTGAGCCCAGGCCCTGCTGATCCGTGCAGCTCCACGGCTCCGGCCCAGTGAGCCACATCCACAGCCTGCCCGGAGCAGTGAGAGGGAGGCAGTGGGTCTGAAAGAAGGTGTTTCACAGCCCAGCACCAAGGGCAGGGTGAGCTGTGACCCCGGGGCTGTGGCAGCTCTGGGCTCACACAGCTGGAGCAGAGGGGCAGTTACAGCAAGGGAGCTGCAGCAAGAGAAGTGCAGGAGTCAATATTCATCCATATATTCATGATCTGGAGGCTCGAGTGCTGTGATGCTCATTAGCTAGGCATGACCTTAAAAACTGCAGTTGATTGAGAACACGGCAGCCCATCTGCTTGGCAACATGGGCTGCTGGGGGCCTCACCCCAGCACTGCCCCCTGCACTGCTGCTCTGCTCTTTGTCTGAATACAGAGCCAAGGACACAGACTTCCCCTCCAAACCCTTTGCTGGGGCTGAGACAGGGCATTCCCAACTCTTCCTCTCCCAGGAGCACAGGGAGTGATATCTGTGTGTACAGGACACGGAGCTTACTCCATGTCCCAGCTCCAGCTCTGTGCAGAAAACTTCCTCCTTCTCCCTCTCGCCCCAAAATAAGCAGCAACCACAATCCTGGGTGTCTGGAAAACTCCATCTTCCACGTGCCCCTGCACAGAGCTCACACTGTGAGCTCCCTGGGGTTGGGGTGCTGGCAGTACCCCCAGCAGCTCGACAGGGCCGGCCTGGACGTAACAAGGACAGTGCGCTGAGGCCAATGCCGAGGTGTTCCCTCCACTGGGCTGAAACACCTCTCCCAGCTGTCCTCTCTGTACAGGAGAGCGAGCAAATTCATGAATGAAAACTCACAATTTCCTGCTCTGTGAGGAGGGGACAACAGGCCTCTTCCCCTTTTTCTGTACCGCCCCACCCTGGCTTCAAGTGACCAAAGAAATGAATGAGAACTGTCTGCTGCCACTTCATCATTTCAAGCACACAACCACCAGGGAAGAGGAAGCAGTGTTCAGTTTTCTGTCCATGTGAAAAATCCTTCTGCTCCTTCCTCCAGACACCTTCCTAAGCCTGTTTTTGAGCACCTCTTCTTCTTTAAAAGAAAACGTGTCTTTCTTCTAAGCAATTAAACTCTATAAAAAAGGCCATTTTCCCCATCATAGTTTCCCATCTCCCCTTTCCTGGATGGCAATCACATACTCCAGATCTCATGCTGGGGAGGATATTCTGCCACTGGTCACATCTGGTTCCCTGATGAGATCCGCAGGCGGCGGGGCTGGAGCGCTGCCTGGCTCACGTGGCAGCCCTTGGTTGCCTTCTCTTCCCCGAGACCAGCGCTTTTTAACCCCCTGCGTTGTGTTTCTGCCCTCTCTGAGCACACTTATCAGTTAGAGACTAAACTGCTGCCCGAACGCTCATGAGATCAGGCCACACATCTTAACCACGGTAAGAAAGAGGTGTTTCTGTGAGCAGTCTGGCGGATGGATTGTGCGCTGCCTTTCCCCTCGTTCCATGCTGGAATGCACTCCTGCAGCACTAATGCCTCCCCCGGGACCCCAGCCCTGCCGAAAGCCGAGGCTCGGGCTGCGGCCGCTCCACGGAGCTCAGCCTGCTCCAGGGATGTGAGGGGACCCGCTGCAGCTCTGCTGGGACAGGGACCACAGCCTGCCTGCTCCAGCTGCTGCTGCCACGCTGACCCTCCTCAAACACAACCGTCCTCCTTTGAGGAAGAAGGTCATTTTTTGAGGTTTTTTTTGTTGCTTTTTTTCCCCCCATGAAAATACCTTCGAGCAGAGTCTGCTCAGTGTGTGCTATTAGGAATGGAAAATAAATAAGTCAATAGGCATATATTAAGTCAGTAGGGCCAGGAATTCATCGATAACAGACTGAGGATGAAGGATACAGTGACAGCTGCATTTAGCTCTCAGAATAAAGTAAATCAATCAAATTGACTGTATGTTGATTCAAAATCCTTAAAGATTTGGGTCAAGATCGTTCTAGTTTTCCCAAAACGGACTTGTTACTGGGAATCTTCATACCACAAGTAGTGCAGGAATGCTGCTGTTCAATCTTCTCAGCCCCCACGGACACTCTGTGCTCACTCCCTGTGCCTGGCTCTGTTGGGACAATTCACGGGAAGTGGCCCCGCTGCCCTGGGTCAGTGCTACAGCGTGGGGCTGGGAACAGTGAGGAGGTGCTGGGTGCTCTTCAGCCACGTCAGTACTGGCCACGAATGCTTTAGAGGCATAAAAGACTATTCCTTCTTATTTTAGGTTAAAAATTAGGTTATTTAAAATACTGTTATTTATGTACTTCTCCATTCCTGCAGTAACTACTGAGAACCCCTTTGGACAGTTGTATCAGTGGGATTTTAAGTCTTGTGTAGGTTAAACTGTACATCAACCCATCCTTGACCTGTATAAAATAATTAACTGATTAAATGGAATGGGTAGCAGGGTCTGTGAATGGTGCAACCCTCATTTAGATGGTGCATAAAATACGTTTCTTACACTTCAGGAGACTTGATCTCTGGTTGTTCTCACAGGGACGGAAACAAGAAAGAAATAAACATCTTCTGAAAGTTCTCACTTGAGGAGTTGTTTAGAAGAGAATTTCACACAGAACCACAGCACAGATATGAAAGAGAGTCTATTTCTGTCAAGACTTAATTGAGGAAATTTAATTTTCTTTCTTAACTGCATTGCTGTTGATAATTTAAATTAATTCTGTCTGGTCTGTCTAATTTAGCCATGAAAAACCATGATCTTGGAGCTGGGCACAAGAACGTAGCAGATTTTTAAAAACAGCTTTTCTGAATAGAAAGATGGTAACTTATGGCAGCCTAACAAAAGATACTTTTTGGTTATTGTTTTGATGTAAAGCACTTAAAATCTTCTACCTCAATCCACTGACATTCTCATTTTAAGAGAAAGAAATGCATTTTTGCAAATGGCACATCAACAGACCTTGGGAAAATCGAGTTTGGAGAAAAAAAAATTGAATTAATTTTGTTTCTCTAAGCGCTTTCCCATGTTTCAGATTTTGCACTGATAGATTGATGATATGATTTGCTTTAAAAGCAGGTGGCCTCTTAGTTTCCATCTGTTGTGTCTATTGCTCTGTCTCTAGTGAGAAGCACTGCAGAGCTGTGCAGGCATCTGCACCCCAGAGAGGAACTGTGCCATCAGAGAGGCTCTGGGAGAGAGGATCCACTTTTACAGTGTCTGAAAGGGGAGAAACTCCAGCCCCCGGACCTTGTTGTGTTCACCCAAACTGAATCCACTGAATGTCCAAAAGCTTGGTGTAAACAGCTTTACACCAAAACCAAAAGGCAGTGACATTTCCAGAAGGAATAGTTCAAATCTTCCCAAACCACCTGAATATCCCGCAGTTTCTGGTCTCTCTGGATGCTGGAGGCAGCACTGCTTTTGCAAGAATGTTTTCCTAAAAGTAGGAGTTTTGACGGATAAAAGCCACTTGAGTAAAGACCTGCCATGATGTTTCGGGTTCTGCAAAACACAGAATGACTTTGGAGCTTGAAGTACGTGAGTGGAGTCTGCTGGAAAAAGTGACTTGTTTGAACCGAAGTGTCTCGGGCAGCAGGTTCCCCCCAGCTCTGGTGTGGGCGTAGGTGATGCAGTGAGTGGAGAGAGAGGCGGCAGCACTTCCCTGGAAGCTGCATGTTCGGGAACTGACTTATCTTCAGGCACAGGGTGCGGACCGGGCCTTTCCCGCTGCTCCCGCGGAACGCACACAACAAACCCTCGGTGCTGCGGGGAAGGGCGTCACTGTGTCCCACTGTCTTCTCCAGACAGCTGCAGCACACCTGGAGGAATTTGGAAACACGGAGAGGCCCAGGCACGGGACACACGGGATGAAACCGCAGCCCCATCCCGGGTGCCTGGAGTGATCCCAGCGAACAGCTTTCCCCATCCCTGCTGGGGTCGGCTCCACGCTCATTGCTTGGGGCACTTCAACCCGTCCGGCTTAGGGGACTGACTAAAAAAAAAAAAAAAGGCATTAGAAAGTGTTCTCTTTAACTGGCAGAGGGCTGGTGGAAATGGTTCCAGAGGTGCACTCGTGCACCGCTCCAGCTCTCGCTGGCGGTAGCGCCGAGCTGTGCCAGCGCGGGGAGTTCCCCGCGAACATCCTGGCAGGAGTTTGACAGAACTGACACTTGTCCAGCCGGGACCGATCGCCCTCCTCCGCCGGGACCGCGGGGGAGCCTCGCTCCTTCCGCTTGTGTTTAATCACGTTCGCTTTCAGGTTTGTGTGCGCTTGTAAAAAAACCTGTTGAATTTCGAACTGAAATTCAGCTCGCCCCGGGCAGCAGCGCTGCAGCCGCAAAGCACAGCGGTTTGGATTCAGGGTTTTCCATGGAAGCGCTGGACGGATGTGGGGCCGGACCCGTTCAGGCCGGTTCCCGCAGGAACTCGGCGGTGCCTCTCTCAGGCTGTCCCGCGGTGCGGCCCCGGCGGGCGGGTCGCGGGGAGCCCGCGGCACCGCGCCGGCACTCGGGGCGGGGAGGGGCGGGGCAGCGCCGCGTACCGGGGCAGTAGCGCAGCGGGCGGGCCGGGCGGGTGGGGCGGGAGGCGGCGGGGGCCGGGCCGAGGCCCAGCGCCCCCTTTTTCCCCCGATGCCCCCGTTCCCCGTTTCCCCAGCGCCCCCTGTCCCCCGCGCTCAGGGTGCGGGGGCCGGGGCGGGGGGAGGTGTCAGGTGGTGCGGCGGGCAACGCGCGCCCTGTCGCGCGCCCCCGCGCGCCCCGCCCGGCTGGTGGCGCGGCCGCGCGGCGCGCCCGGGCGGCGCGGCGCGTGTGCGCGGGGAGCGGGGCGGGCGCGCGCCGGAAGTTCCGTGCGGGACGCGGCGCGCTTCGCTCGGGTCGGAGGGGCTCCCGAACCCGGCACCGCCCGCCCAGCACCGCCCCGCCCGCTTCCGCACCGCTCCGCCACCGCCCGCCACCGCACGCCGGGCCGCAGGTTGAGCGCGCGGGCCCGCTCGCGGGGCCGGGATGAGCCGGGGCTGTGCCCGGCGCGGGCCCCGGCGCCGCGCGGTGCCCCTCGGCAGCCCGGCCGGGCCGGGCGCGGAGGCCGGGCGCGGTGGGCGGGGAGGCGGGGGAGCGGGGCCCGGCCGCGGGGGCCGCAAGTGCCGGGCGGAGAGGGCGGAAAGGGCCGGGAACGGCCCCGGCACCCGCGCGGAGTTCAGGCACCGCTCCGCAGGATGGGGAATCCCCGCCGGCCTGGCCGCTGGCGCAGAGTTAGACCGCGATAGGAACACGCGTGTTGCGCGGGCGGTGTCGCTCGGAGGCTTTGGGGATGGTTGGGGTTGGTTCCATTTTAGCCGCTCCGAGCACACGCGCCCCGGCCGAGCCCTGCGCGGCCCCCGCCCCGCCGAGCTGCCCTCGCCGCCCGGCATGTGCCGGTCCCCGGTTCGTGTCCTCGGGAGGACTCCGGGAGTTCCGAGGGCTGGCGGAGAGACCCGCGGGAGGCCCCGAGACCCTGCCCGGCTGCCTCTCGCAGGCGTCTCCTGAGCCCGCAGCTCCCGGCGGTCCCCTGGTCCCGTACCTGCTTCTGCCTCGGGAGATGGGAACTGCGGGGTGACCCCAGCGCTGCGGGGATTGCACACATGGCTCCGGAGAGAGCACATGGTAGAGCTGAACTAGGAAATACCATCTTTTCCTCCCCCAACATGTGCCTCCCTCCAAAGTGTGATTTATGCTTGTTTAGAGTAGCGGTGGATCTCTGAGCCCATCTGTTTGTCTGCCTGTTCACACACATGGAATCTCTCTGCCTATGGTGATTGCCTATGGCGTTATTGCAGGAGAAGTAGTTTGATAGGAAATATTGTAGCAATTACAAGTCCAGTGATGCGAGTTCCTGACACATTGTGACTGCCTTGCTGTCAGCTCTGCGTCTCCTTTAAAGTTCATTTTTGTGAATCACTGTAAGTAACCGTTTAACTTCTGCCGCATTTCTGCAGCTTTTGCGTTCGAGTCGTCTCCTGACATTGCGTCAAACTCTTTCCACTGTTATTTTTTTCCTGTCGACGTTTTTTGTGACACTCGTATTCTCTTAAGCAACAACAAAAAAAGAAGGAACTCCTTTTAGATAAGGGTGTTGCTGCCCCTGTTTCCTCTGGCTCTGAGCCTTAGAGACCTAAAAAAAAAGGGGCTGTGAGGAACTTTTATTATGCTGGAAAAAGAGCATTTTCTGTGGGAAGTGAGATTTCTAGACGGAGCGTGAGTGACTGCTGTCACCCCAAAGGAATTGTCAGAGCAGAGCCAACCTTTTGCTGTACTAACACCTGTGATGTATAAGACGCTTCTGCTTGTTTCCTTTTCCCCTCCTTCCTCTGGAATTCTGTTTCTTGACAAATAGGTGTTTTATGAGAGAGAACAGACATAATTGGAATGTGAGTTTTAATGTACCTTTTCAAATTCTTCACTGTTCATTTTGTCGGGCAAAGAGCAGGTGAAGATGAATAACTTGGACTCCAAGCCCATACTGGGAAACAGGTTTTTTTGGTTGTACTTGCCTTCTGTGAGCCTGCCTGAAAAGTTTCGTGTCAATCTGTAACACTGAAATGTACACTGAAAATGTTGAGCTTGCACTGGCTTTTCTCATCTCATGTAGTAAGGGAGTCTGTACTGGAGAAAATAGGGGGAGATTATTCTGGGATTTCTCCCGCCCTCTGCTTTTGGGCTTTATTCACTCCTACCTGTTGGCCTGAAGGCCTCTTGCAATGGCTTGAAAGAGTTTTTTGTGTACTGAATGAGCTGTTGCTTTCTCAGAGTAAAAAATACTGCCCATATTTTTGTTTGTATAGGGATAGGGGCCAGAAATACCCGTGTGGGTTTTCCTCCTGCTCTGCCCTCTGAGCTGTAAAATGGGGTGGTTACCAGCAAGTCCCCCTCCTGTGCACCTGCAGCCTTCCAGATGTGTAAAAGACTAGTTAGTGGATGTATTTTAACATCTTCTCCTCCTTTACACGGTGCCAAATATATTTAACCTCAAGACTCTGAGAGGTGTATCACAACAGCCCAGCTGGCAGTACAGACCAGCCCCCGTGACTGCTGCAGCCACAGCTGGGGCAGGAGGGAGAAATCAAATGTGTTCAGACCGAATTTAAAGCAGGAAAATGGACTGTCCTGGAGGAGCAGAGGAAGATTTCACAAATGAAATTACAGAAGTGGGAACCAGTGAGACCTCTAGGGCTTGTAGGGCTTTTGCTCTGTCCTAAATGAAAGCCTGGTTGGGATCCAGTCCTTACGGAAAATGAATTTAACTGCCCTACTTGTGCTTCAGTTTTTGTCACTCTAATTCGCTTTTCTTAGATATTCTTGTTGCAGAAGAGGTTGTTCATGGTGATCTCCAGTAAATGAGAACAGTAGGTACATGGAACTTCATTTTACAAGTTGGGCTCATCTTCACCATTGAAGGATTGTGTTTCTAATTGCAACTCCCACAGTTTTGCTACAACACAACCCTTGTACAGACAGACAGTGCTCTTGGTTCCCTATGGTTTGAGCACAGAATCGTGATTGAGGAAGTCAAGAACAGCCATTCTGCCTGTGACACACACTGCTGCATTTGTGTGGTAAACTCACTTAACCAGTGTGTTTTACCTTTTGTGGGGACACGGTGACTGACTCAGTGTACACCTCTCCAGGTGCTGGACTGTGCTGTGTGTGGCATTTGGCAAGAAAAGGATGAGCCACTGTGGCCCTGGTTCCAGGAC
Source organism: Manacus vitellinus (assembly GCF_001715985.3). Lineage (NCBI taxonomy): Eukaryota > Metazoa > Chordata > Aves > Passeriformes > Pipridae > Manacus > Manacus vitellinus. The sequence continues at coordinate 1,162,833 of NW_021940039.1, read as the reverse complement.
AGGCAGGAGGCTCACACGTGTCTGTGCTGCACTCCTGGACTGGACAGGACAGCCTTTCCCAGCACAAAACAGTTAAAGATTGTCTAAAATGGGCAGAATGAACACTCTGTCCTGTTGAAGGCAGAGGCCTTGAAAATAGCTCTTTCTGTTGCTAGATGGTGTTAATGCTGTGTTTATTGTACTCACCCTGCCTTTGCAAAGCTTTTAGTGGCAGCACATGGCAGTGCTCAGCAAGCTCGTGGGCGTTTGCGTTGGTGGGTCTGTGAGTGCAGCAGGTAAGTGCAGTTTGTCTGGGGCTGAGCAGAACACACAGCTGGGGGGTCGGTGTCGGGCAGCCCCGGGATGGCCGAGCTCGCCCCACACACTGGGGGCTGTTCCCAAGCTGTGTCCTTGCCTTTCCCAGAGGGGACTGGCACCCGAGGGATCAGAGGCTGCTGCAGTGCAGGGCTGGGCTGTGTGCTGGGGGAACCTGCTGGACCTTCCCTGCTGCTCTTGGGGCCGGGCAGTCTGTTGGCTGCAGAGCATGTTGGATGTGATGGCCTGGAATGGGTCCCTTCCACTCGTGAACTCCATGTTCACTGTAGAGCTGTGTCTCCAAAGGGAAACGGGGAATAAGTACAGTCTCTAGGAGGCAGAAGAAGAGTGTGTTCAAACTGGGAGGTGATGTTGGTATTTTTCCTTTTGAAGAAAAAAACCCAGAAGCCAAAACATTTGCATGCAAAATCTAGATTTAGGTCTTCAGGACTTTAAAGTCACAGTGTTTTTTTTCCCCAGCAGACTGAAATTGCTGCAGTGTGTCTAAATTACGTAGAAAATGGAGGTGTATAAAATATTTTTTAAGAATTTCCTTGCAGGTTTGGGGGTGTGTGTGTTCCTACAGCCAGGTTGGGAGCTCCTGTCTTTAGCTGGCTGAAATGTAGGACAGGGAGGACCCAGGAGGTTCTCTGTGTGGGACCAGGTGGCCGTTCTAGAGCTTGTAAGTGAAGTTTTGTTTAAAAACAGAAGAGCATGGGGAGTTATTTTTAATAGTGGATTGAATGCAGAAGTCTGTAATGTTGTCAGATCCTTTTTGTGGGTAAATAGGTCTTTTTCTATCTTGGCTTATTTTTTATATGTATATTGGATTGGATCAAGATTACTTTGAGTCCTAACCTGTGCTAAGTATTTCAGCATCTGGACTCGCTGTAAGCACCACTGCTGTCTGGGCAGGAGAAGTCTCTTGGATTGCTTTTTAACATTTTAAAATATTTCAGAAAAAAGTATATTTTTTTATTCAGTTAAAAAGTACATGTGGTTTCCAGTGTTTAGTCTTGTGGCATGGCTTATTACATGGCATGATGCAATAAATTGTAAATAGTTTTATGGTGTCAGTACAATTAATGAAATTAAATTTCTAAATTGTTTACTTCAGCTTGGTGCTACTTTAAGTGTCTGCTCTCAGAGATTCCAGGCAGTGAACAGCTGCCTGTCGCAGATGGGAGAGAAAAAAACCTTCCCCTTAGCTTCTTACTCCTAAAAAGGTTTCCATATAAACCCAGTAGTAATGTAATACAGCCTTTTAGTCAAATTTGAGTTTCCCGTTACACGTTAAGTGAAGCGGCAGCGGAGTCGGATCTATTTGAAACCCAGTGGTGTAAGTGAATGCGACTCGAGGAATTTTGGGCTCCAAAGCATTCTTGAAAGCTCACAGATGCTTGGTGAGCAGGCAGAAGGCATTATTTATTGCATCTCCAAAGGAAAAACGCCTTGCAGGTAGTGCAGGACTCCTGTTGTGTGCTGTGTTTTGGGAAGGTCGGGTGGTGGTGTCTGTCCTGTGCTTGTACTGTGTTTTACCCAAGGAAATCAGGTAGTTTAGAAGCTATCAAGGAAACAAGCAGCAAATCCACATCTTTAATGGAGTCCAGGTGCAATGAAGTCTGAAAAAGAGCAGGTTTGGGGCCGAGTGTTTTCTGCTGAGATCTCAATATGGCAGGAGTGGAGCTTGTGCACAGAACTGCACAAAGTTAAGCGTGAGATTGTGAATTAGATGTGCTGATTTATTGCTCCATGAGCTAATTCACCATGACAATTATAAAACTTATTAAAACAGTTATGACATGCCTGATCACAAAGTGCAGGAGTGGTAAGATCGCTCTTTCTAAATGAAAAAGTTGTTGCTGCTGACATCCAGCTTTTCCCCTTATGGTGGTTTCCTATCTTTTTTTTTAACCCCTCTGGACTATTAACAGGCATTTTACAGTCCCCAGGCATTTCTTAAAGTTTTTGTACTTATTGGCTTTGGGTAACTTTGTTCTCCAGTTCTGGACTCCAACCTTTGTATTGTGCTTGCCATGATGAGTCAAAGGAGGTGTCAGCCCATCCCTGCCCTTGGACAGACCTCAGGCACCAACCCAATGCCTTTGCTTTTTAGGAAGGCAGTTTATTTTCTCATTTTCTCCCGGTGTTGGCTGGTTTGGGTGGCAGTGTGAAGCTGCTGTGCTGGCTCTGTCGGGGCTGGCAGTGCCGTGCTCTGTGCTCAGGGCAGCGGGGTTTGTGGGGCTGCCCCTCCTCACGGGGTTTGTCTCAGTGGGGGGATTGTATCTGTAACATCAGCTGGACGTTTTGTTGAAATGTTGTTTTTCCAGGTGTGCAGACGCTGCTGATGCTGTTCCAGAAAGCCCTTTGGGAAACGAGCCTCCTGGTTAGAGGGAAGGGACAGTTCCCAATCCCGTGTTGGCGGTGGCAGGACGGGGTGGGAGTGTGTGAGCTCAGACCCCCGAACTGAAGAACCCAGGGGCAGTAAACCTGAGTGTGGCACTGCCAGAGAAAAGGGCAGAGCTTCCCCTCTGAGCAGGGGGTGATAAGCTCTTCCCCCAGGAGTGGCTGTCCTGTCAGCAGCATCCCCACAGCCCGGCAGCACTGCCAGCACACAGCTGAGGGACCCTCCCGAGGGGTCTCATTTCAGTGCATCCCCCCACCTTTGGGGCCCCAAAACCCCTGGCTATTGGACGTGGTGGGACCCCAGGATGGGCTGTGCTGTCCCCCTGGGGGAGGCTGTGGCCATGCTGCTGCTCCCCACACTGTGTGCAGTGAGTAGTGATCTCCTCCCCTGCTGAGGGACATCGAAGGGGACAGAACCCTGCTCAGGGCTGTGACCCTTCCCAGCCCAGCCTGCTGACAGAGCAGGTGCTGCTCCACACCCCGGGCAGGATTTGCAAGTGTTTCGTTTTGCAGAGCTCGGTGACAGATCCTGTTCTCGGGTTCCTTTTGTCCTGGGGCTCTGGGAAGCCCACTTGCTCGGCGGTGGGAAGTGTCCCCGGGCTGCTGAGAGCTCGTGGCGTGCCTGGAGTGGAGCTGGGAGGCCACACTGACAGCACAGAGGGGCTGCATGGCTGGGATTGCTCCCTCCGGGGCCCCGGGCCGGGAGGTGGCCCAGCCGTGCTCCCTTCCCACACAGCCCTGTCTCCTGCTCCAGTGGGGCAGGCAAACACAAGTTATGATTTTTCCTCCTTCCTTAGAGCCAACTGTCCTCTTTGACTCGGGAGAGTAACTTTTTCCTTAACTTAGTGGTTTTTAAACTGTGGAATTGGAGCTGAAAATTGCTGCAGATGGTGCAATAATTGGGGAATGTTGACCTGCAGCATGGATTGCAACTTCACAGTACATTCAATACAATCCTTCCAGGAATTTCACTTGAAGTGTCTTGTCCCGTTCTTAACCTTGTGGACACTTGTTGCTGCCATCCTGAAAAGGGGTGGGTTTTCTCCTTGTTGGAACATTTTGTTTCCTGCAAAGGAGCACTCTCAGTGTCAGGTCTGGCTTGGAGGGTCTGTGGTGACTCTGGTTCTCGAGGTGTATGTGTGTCATTACTGTGACAAGAGAAGGGGCTCAGGGTAGAATAGATATCAAACATGAACACAAACATCCCTTCCTCTTTCATTCATGGAGGTTCTGCTTCATTCTTTGTGCTGTTGGTGTTTCATCAGTTCTTCTGTCAGAGTTGTGAAAAAATGAACCTTGAAAACGTAAAACTGCAACAAAAAACCCCAAACAACCTTCAAAAGGTTTTAAATATATATGAATGTATTCCAAGGAAGCAAATAAGTCACAACTGCGTGTCTGTGCTACCCTTTAATCAGTTGGGAAACCTAAGTGGTGACTCTCAGCTGTCAGCGTATTAAGAACCAGCACTGCCTTTTGTGGAGTCTGTATATACTGAACTCAGGGCCGTGGAGTAAATATTCTTGCTGTGTTTTCATAATCATTCCACTTAGAGTAAGCGCTGCTTGGGTGGGTATTACAAACCTGTTAATCTTTATGGTATTTATAGGGTAATTTTTAACTCCCTTGAGCTCTTTACTTCCTTGTGGGTCAATTACTCAATTTATAACGTTCTGTCAGATGTAAGAACTTTACCATCCGAGGGTAAACAGTGCTGGGATGGTTCTCTACCTGTGTTTGCTCTCAGTTCTTTGTATGTTAAGGTATGCAATAACTTACTCTGTGACTAACTTGCTGGGATCTCCTTTAGTCCCCCTGGTTTGTGCCCTGAAGGGGCTGTGGTGACTCACTGTAGCAGGGCAGGTCCTCCCCGTGCCCATGGCCTGTGCCTGTGTGGTGAGACAGTGCCCGGCCCCATCAGTGCCTGTGTGCTGACCAGGGCTGGGGGAGTCCCAAAGGCAGCTGGGGGGGACAGCAGAGCTGTCTTGGGAAGCAAAATGGACTTTTCCCAGCTCCCTCAAGGTGAATTCCTGTTCCAACAGCACAGGATCAGTGTGAGATCAGTGTGGGGTCTTGGCAGTCAGGGGCAGGGAAAGAATGCAGGGTGGGCAGAGTAGAAGCCTTTTGTTTCCATGAGTAAGCTTTTGGGTTTTAATAATCTGATACTACTCAGTTTGTGCTTCAACATTGAAGCTTATTAGAGTAATAGAAGATTGTTATAGAGGGCAGAATACAGTGTGAAATGTGATTTGTCTCTTATAACTAAATGTGCAAGCTCTGTATAATTTTCTTGAAAGGTTAATTCCCAGCTTCTCTTCAGAACATTCTGTGCAGGCCTTTCTGTAGGGAAAAAAAAATTGGACCCAATTTAAATAGACAAGTCTTGTGAATCCTGAAAGAATTTGGGCATTTAGCCCAGGAAAGGGAGAGTTCTCTGCAAGAACTTCATTAACCCTGTCTGTCATCAAAATAAGTAATAAAAGTAGCTCTCCAGACGTTATAAAGAACAGATCCTCTTTGTTTTACCCTGTGGTCTTGATGTGCAGGTACTGGTGAATCATTCTTGTTCTTAAAGGACAACTGTGCCCATGCAGGAGGGGAGATGGAGATGTTACCTACAGGGGTACAGAAGGGGGGGATGAACTAAAGAGCTGCATTAATATTTGGAAAACTGGTGCTGTTAGTTCTGGATGCTCAGGAACGTGCAGGGAAGTGACTTTTATTTAGAAGCAATATTGATAATAGTCCTACTTAGCATATTTTGGGGCGGAAAAAACACAAACGTGTTTCCAACGTAGCTATTTTTGTCAGTAGGAAAACATGAAATCCTTTTACACCAGGAAGAGTTTGTGCTTCCGTTTGGCTGTTCCCTGCAGGATCCAGATGCTGTGCAAGCCCTTCCTGCAGTGCCAGCATCTGGTGCCTGCAAGGTCTGGGCAGGTTTTATGGGGCGGCTTTGAAGTTGCCTTTGGATTTGGATCACATGGATCTTTGGATTGGCTGGGCTGCACAGTTCTCAGCATCATTTCCTCTTCCTTCTGATTATGGGAAATGTGAATACTTCAAGCTGTTGTCCTGATGTTTTGAAGTTGGGTGAATATGTCTGTATCTTGCTCCGTTCCTTTTCCCTGGATTTGGGAGGGATCTGGTGTCTATTAAAGACTCACATATTGGCTGTAGGGAGAAGCTGCATGAGCAAAGTTGGTTACAGGTTCCATGAGCAGGTTCATGGATTTTGAGCCCATCTGACACAGGCTTGCTCTTGTACTTTGATGTGCCTGAGCTTTCCTTCAACATTTGAGAAATTACAGCAATATTTCAGAGGTATCTTTGTGAGGTTTGCTTAATATTTCTCGAGTGCTTGGAATTGTGCTAATTAAAAGGTATTTATCTGTGCTGAGTGGTGGTGTTTCCAATCACATATGTATATAAATATTTGTAGAAAACTTTGTTAGGGTTTAAGGTCGTGTGTTTGTTAAACTTTCTGAGAACAGGCCGTGCTGAACAGATCCCACATTTGGGGTTTGGGGTTGTAGCAGCAGAGCTTGTTTAGATTTTTTTTTTGTACTTTGGATGTTACATCTGATTTTATCTTAGTGGCTTTGGCTGGTCTGTTTGCCTGTGCTCCTGTGGGAGATGGGTGCTTACAAAAGGTGTCTGACAGGAACGAGCTGTGGAAGTTGTTGGGAATTGTGGTTGTGTCTGGCAGAAACTTATTTTAGAAATTGGCTTAAGCAGGAGGGTTTCACCAGAGCTTGGGAACAACCAGACTGCCCGACTGCTGGGGTTTGGCACCTCCTGTCCCAGGGGTCCCTGGGGGGCTGGAGGGAGCAGGGCCGGGTGTCACACGGGGGCTGTCACCTCGCTCTGTGCCGGGGCTGTGAGGAGCCAACCCCAACCTGGAGTGGGGCTGCCAGGGCTGTACAGTGTGTGTGTGTGTGTGTCAGGGCTGCAGGGATGGGACCTATTTCAGTTATGAGTTAATGATGTGAAAATGTCTGGCAGTTTCTGTGAACATATACATTATGAATATATTCCCAGCCTATATTTAATCTTTCCTTCGTCAGAAACGAATGAATTCCAAGGAGGATAACAGAAATGTTCTTAAATAATTTGGCTTCGTGTTGGAAAGCTTTATTGCATTATAAATTAAAATGTGAGCATGCTGTTGCATGCTTGGTAAGCAATACAGTAAAATTCCAGGTAGGTTTAGTATGTGTTTATTTTTAACATGTGTTTCGTTAGCAGCAGTGGTGGCCTGAGAGGTCTGTCTGCAATGGTTCAAAGGTTGTAAAAATGAATATAGTGAATCTTTCAGAGGGCTCAAAACTGCAACTAGGAGAATATAAATTAAGATATGTTGGCTTCTTTATCTGAAACATATGTAAGTAAAAACTAGTTGGGGAAAAATGCAACCTGCTGTTGCTGTAGCATGGCCATGGTATTATCTCTCTTCAAAGGAACTGTTGTCACTTCAAATGGTGCTGACTGCTGTCCATCCTCAGTTTTGGAAGGGAATATGGATTTGGTGTTTACACCTCACACAAACATCACACATAAATATTTACATGTGATGTTGCACTAGGAAATTCCATGCACTGAAATGAGAGGTAGGAATAGTCCCATTAGGCTGGTGAGAAGGAACATTTACCTGATATCACACTGATTATTTAGTCATAAATATAAATCACCAAGTACTCCTGGCACTGATCCTGGGACTGTTTAATGGGAGCCCAGTGAAACCATCCCTTGTAACGGATGGATCGAGCTACAGAGCACCTGAAGGGTGTTCAGGAGACTTACACAGTTATGTCTTGATTTAGGACCAAGTTGTGGGGAGATGAAACTACAACACAGAAGAAATGCCTCCAAACAAAACCCAACTCTTAACTCAGATTAAAAATTTTAAATCCAGAATATTTTGGTTTTAAAGTAAACTGCATGCCCTCCTGGTTGGCAGTGAGAAATGGGCATTTGAACCGTTCTCTCCAAAGTGTTGTAGAAACTGCAGGAGCATCTTCAGACAGCATGGTACATTGGGGAGGGGAGAATGCTGTGCCACACCTTGCCATGTGCAGGCCATTTTACTAGATTTCCCCCCAAACTAGAAGACAGAGCATTAGGAATTATAACTTGCTTGTTTAGAATGGGAATATGGACCTGAGCTGGGTGTAGGGAGCGACTGGAAGCAGCGTGGGAAGTCTGACACAGATAGTTCATTATTGGCAGGAAGCACTTGTTTTATTGACATCCATGGTGAGATGGCTCCAAATAGCTTTAAATAGTCGACTTAATGTCATTTTGCTTCTAGGGATGGAACAGTGAATTCCAGTGTCTGTCACAGCATTTGTTCAGTGACTATCAGTTGTTGACATGGTAGGAAAAAGCTCTGGGGCTTTTGAGCCCCTTCAGTGCAGTGAGTTAAAAACCACAGCTGGGGTCCTTAGTACTTAAAAATACTGATAAAGAGAATTTTACTTTAAAACACAACTGTTGTTTGTGAGTTTGGTGACTGTGGCTTTTATTACCTTTTAGTACTTGATCCAGGGCCTGCCCTTTAAAGCTTCCCTGGTACTAAAGGTTGGGAAGTTGATTTCTGCCAGTTTTCAGTTGCCCTTTAGAGTTTGTCAATGAGCATGACTAAAGTTGTACTAGATAATATAATAGATAATATAAACAAGTATATATTATGTAATATATATAATATAGTATATAATGTAAAAGAACGTAACGAGATGGTATAAAATTGGTCATGGTTACTAAATCTAACAAAGTTGTGTATCTGTTTATCTTATGTATTGGCTTTAACAGTCTGTTCACAGTTCCATGTATTTTATGCATTCCCAGGCTTTGCAGGTGTAACTCACACTGTGTAATGTCTCTGCCTGTGAATATAGATACAGTTTCATCTTGATTCTAAGCTGAAAATTCTGAAGCTGTTTACTGGTGATTTATCTGCACTTTGTTTACCAGTTTGTGCTGTTAATTAACTGCTGAACAATTTTTTGCTGACTCCTATTCTTTAACTCTTTATTTATTTAAATTCTTCATATATATATTTATATAAATAAAAATTCTTTAAGTGTGCTCTTGCAGCATTCTCTCCTGTCTCGAGCATTTCAGTGCCGTTCCTCATGTCGTTTCCTTTAACATTCATATTCATATTCTTTCAGTGTTGGCAGGTGTGTATTTCACATTAACATGAGGGGTTTTTTGGATGTTAGACTGCTATTTGCTTATGGTAATTTCCAGTCATCATAAGGTGACTGTTGAGAGAGATGAGCGGAGAGGAAAAAAATTGTCAGGCATTTACAGTAAATACTCTCTGCTTTTGGAAACGCTGTCAGAAGTTTAATTGTTGGGTTCAAGTAAGTTTGTCATGTGCCAGACAGAATCAGTCTGCTGTAATGAACGGGTTACGCACTCCACCAGCAAAAAGGGAGAGTGAGAAACCAAGGGATGCTCAGGATTTCCTGTCACCTTGCACTGCAGAAGGAACGGGCTGGGCTTTTTAACCTAGCCTGTAATTAGGGTTTGCATGGAAGCATATATTACTGTGCTTGCTTTGCCAGAGCTCTTCAGTGTGATGGATGAGATTTAAAGGTTGATCTGACTAAATTGCAATGAGAATACTAACGACAAAGATATTTCTGTTGTGAACTATTCCTACCAGGCATCATGGCTGTGACAGGAATGGTGTAAGATAATGGACAATAAAAGTCACTCGGAAATAGTACTCTCCTAGGATTGGGCTGCCTTCCCCACAGCACGTGCCCTGAACCACAGTGAGGATGTAATCATGAGCCAGGATCATCATTTAAATATATAGGTAATCTCCTGGAGTATCCTGGCAGATTTATTTTATGAGCAAGGAAGAGGAAGAATATTATTGGGCAGCAGAGAGGAAGAAAGTGTTAGTGCTGTGGTTGTGTTTATTTTGTAAAGCAGTTTGCTCTGCTCTGCCCCTGCAGTGAGCAGCGTCCTGGGGAGGGGGAGCTCCGGCCGGCAGCCCATCCCTGCGGGACCGGGGAGCTCTGGGGTGCACTGCTGGCTGTGTGTCACTGCTGGGTCTGTGTGTGTGGTGAAAGGTGCGAATTTGTGCAGTAGTTTAATGTGCTTGATTGTGTTTAAACAACTTGTGGATTTCTGGAACTACATCAGTCTTCCTGTTTTGTTTTGTTTGTTTTGTTTGTTTTGTTCTGTTCTGTTTTGTTTTGTTTTACATGAGGCACCCAAACAGAGCTGCTTGGCTCCCCCTCTAAGTCCCTGTGTGGTGAGAGGGTATGAGAAGGGTATAGTAGCTGAGTGGAAGAGCACACATATATGTGTGTGTGTGTGTGTGTGGTGGGCAGCAGCAGAGCTGAACGCTGGCACACAGAGCAGCTGGTGTGTCTTGCAGGAGGTGAAAAGTGCTGGTACAGAAAACGGTTGTAACACTGAGCACAAACTGCTGCTTTGCCGCCTGCTTGAGAGGTGCACGGTCCTGTCATGTCGATTATACATCTGGGAGCAAATCACTTGGCCTGCAGTGCAGTTGGAGGCATCCCGAGACACATGGTGATACCCAGCCAGACTGGGCACAGCTGTTCCGCGAGGAGCGGCACCCGGGGCACGGGGCGGCTCGGACTGGATGCCAAGATGCTGATGAGGTTCTGCTCCTTAATGAGTGTCTCGTAACTAATGATCCTGGCCTTTGCTCCCGAGTGCCCTGGGCTGTTGTGCCCTGAGAATCCCACCTGTCAGGTACCTGCGAGGTACCAGGGGTGCGGGGGGTGGTTTGTGTTCTGCTGCTGAGCGTCAGATGGACGGGATGGGGGTGTGGGGACACTCAGGTACCCAAGAGGAGCTCCAGCTTGGGATGTGGCAGGGCAGCTGGCTGCATGAGAGGGGTTTTGTTCTCCTTGGCTTTGGAAAAACCCCAGGTTACCTGGGAATGCTGCCACTGACTGCAGTAACAACTGTACCACAGAAGGGTGGCAGTCATTTGAGAGAAGAAGCTGCTCATCCCACAGGGGCTTTGGTCATGTTTCCCATGATGATGATCCTGTTCCTTTAGTGGCTTTCTGGAAAGACATGTAGTCCTTCATGCCATTTTAAAAATGGTTTAATTTACAGTCATGGTCAAGACTCAGTCTGAAAATGTTTGACACTGCAAAGCTTTGCAGGAAATTCAGAAGCGGGAATAAAGGAGCTGTCACCTGAGAAGGAAAAGTGCAGAGCTTTTAGGACAATGCAAAGTAAAAATGTGCCCGTGCCAAGAGTGTACCTTGGACCTTTTTTGACACAACGAAGTGCCTTCGTGGTGTTTGGTGGCTGCTGTTTAAGCCCCTCTGTGAAGCCCCTTGCTGGGGATCCCCTTCCCCTCTGCCCTGGCTGTGCCAGCAGCCCAGAATAGCCGAGCTGCCAGCCCGAGCAGGACACGCTGTCCTGGAGGTGTCAGGAGCTGTGTCATGTGAGCTGGGCTGGATCTCTTTTCAAAGCTGCTATTCTGTTCCTCCTCCTTCCTCTGCTTCCAGCTGGGCTGGGTTAGGGCTTTAAACGAACAGTGCCTGAACCCAAATCCTGCCCTGTTCCCCTACCCCTTGTGGCATGTGGGATCTCCTGAGCTGTCCAGGCCCCACAGGAAGGAATTGTACCTTGAGCTTCCTCGTGGAGAGTTATGGTCCTGTGAGGAACGTCCCAGACCTGTGGGTGATCAGGTGATTCAGGTTCCCATACTCAGAAGTAAATCCCTGTCCTTGTTTTGAGCTCCAGCCCTTTCTGAAGGCAGGACACAGTGGATACACAGTCGGATCCCTGTTCAACCACAGACACTTCACCCAGTGCTGTCTGGACGTGCCTTTGATGGGGGCTGTGCATGGGAAGTGTCTGGATTCCTGTGGAGCTCTGTGGTGAGGTGCCTGTGGCCTGCAGGGTTTGCTCTGTGCCTGTGGACTTGGAAGAGAGAGAACATGTGGTACATTGTCCCTTCAAGTAAACAGCCTTTCTCCAAATCTTGATTAATAACATAATTAAGATCATTCCAGCAATGTAATGTAAGGTAGGAATTTCATAGGACACTTCAACACTGATATTAAGAGACATAGTTTTATTTAAGTATTCACCTGGTTACTGATAAACCTACAGATGCTTGAGGCAGAAGGAATCTTAAATTCGAACTTCTTCACACTATCAGTGATTCTCCTCCCACTGAAGTTTCATGGTACTAACTTTGGAAAACTTTTACCTGAGAGTAACTCATGTGCTCAGCTGTTTCTGTGCAGCAGGAACAGCAGCTCCCACAGCCAGTGAGTGTCTGTTAGAGTGAAGATTCATTTGCTGAAGAAACAAGAGCCTTTTTTCTGCCTTCCCCCCATACTGTGTGCCCATGTTACAGTAGCTGGTGTTGGGAAGGATCTGCCAGAGATAAAGGCTTGTTTCACTGACAATTGTTAAAAGGACTGAGCAGTACTTGCTACAGAAGTTGTTCTGCATCACAGAAACACCCCACTCCCACAAATATTTCAAATACCTTTGCATTTTAAATTAGGAGTTAGTCATTGCCCAAGTGCCAGACATGCACTATTAATACACTAATCAGGTCAGGTTGTGTTCTTTGCTGAGTGAATACTTGCCAAACCTCCTGAAACAAGGGTGGCTTTGCCCTGTTCTGCTCCCGGCTCTGCCTTTGGGAGGGGTGTGAGTTACTGGGAGGGAGGGAAGGGAGGACTCTGCTGCTGCTGCCCTGAGCAACCCTGTGTAGGCAGTCCTGGGGAAGAGTTTCTGGCAGTGATGAGACTTCTCTCTCCTCTTTGTGTTCCCTCCAGCAGAACTGTGAGGCAGAGTTTGGTATGATACCATGGAAGGGCAGCACAACCACCCACATCATCTAGGGGACCAGAACAACCCTCTGTGCAAGCTGCCAGGGCAGGAATTCCAGCATGACCCTCAGGTAAGTGTGTGTGTGCCTCCAGGCTTTCTCCTTCTGTGTTTTCTTCCCTTCCTTCTATAAAGGTCCACAGATTTATTAGTATTTAACCTCCTTATTTTTACCCCCCTCCTTTATTTCTAGTGCAGTTACAGCAGATTTAGGGTTTATCCAGTTTGGGATTCTGCCAGCCAACCACAGCTTCCTGAACCCAGGTTTTTTGATGATAATAAGAGAAAAAGGAAATAGTTTGATTTTTTTGCTTAGAGCAAGTATTTTTAAATCATCTTTATGAAAACATGCACTGTGTTGGCTTTCTCTTGTCTTTGATTCTTTGAAGAAAAGGCCAAAGTAAAGCAGATGATTGTGTAAATGAATAAATGTATTTTATCTCCTTTTATAGTTTAGTAATAAATGCCAAAGGGGTAATTACCAACAAAAAGCCCATCCTACATGGGTCTGTAGGCTGTCTGAGAGTCTGGAATCCATCCCACAATGCATTTTGTCAGTACTGTTAGAAAGTGTCACTGTGGCAGCTCATCTCTCTGCACCAGGGGGCTAAACCCAGGATGAACCTGCCTGCTGTGTAATGGTGACACTGGGATTTGGGGGCTGTGGCTGTGTTTTCCAGCCTGTTTGTGTGTTTACCAGAGTGATTCAGTGGTACCTGGGTGTTATTTTAAGGAGCAAACAGAAGGCATCCTGGCAGGGCTGTCAGGAAGCAGAGCCTTGTGCCTGTGGTGTGATGTTGCTGCAGGAGGGGGCTGTGCCTGTGCATTTCTCATTCCCAACGTGCAGTCCGGGGCTGATCCAGGTTCCCCAAACAAGAGCTGGTTGTTGGGAAAGCTCTGACACTGCCCAGGGTGGGCTGTGCAAACACAGGGAGCTGCCTACACACAGAACACAGCCGTGCCTGTATCCTGGGAAAGTACCCTGCAATGGAGCAAAGCCCCCTCTCCTAATGCAGCAATTTGTCATATTAAGTCATTTAATAATAATTGAATCCCCTTGATTAATCTCCTAGAATTAGCCAGTTGCATTTTGAGCAATTAGGGTTAATTACTGCCTCATTTGGCAGGATAGTGCCCCTGTAATTATTTCATGAACAAGATTAGGAAGTGTTCCTGTGCAGCAGATACGTTCATGGCATCTTGGAGCACATGTTAGAATTTGTAATGACATAGTTAAGTGTAATTAGTAGCTAATAATCTATGTTCTGCTGTGATGCTGATGCTGAGTGGGCTCATTTTGCTGTATGGTCATTGTTAGTGAAACCTCCCCCCAACTCTGGTAGTACCCAAGTTGTGTTAATGGAGGGCTCTATTAACTCTTCTGAGAATGAGCTCATTTGGAATTGGAACTGCAGGAAGGCTTTCTTTGGCTTTGCTGTCAAAATAACATTAAAAAAGCTGAAGAACAGAAATATACAGTCCACTGGAGAACTGGAAAAATGCATATTTCAAAATCATACTGTTTAGAGGGCAAGCTACCTTCCATTGGGGGCATGATATGAGTGCTGATTACCTATTTCTGATTTGCCATTTTTCAGGAGTATAATTATATATAATTTTCAAATCTCTGGTACTTTTACCTGGAATAATCCAAAATGACATAATTTCTTTCCTCTGGAGATACAAGTATTGCAGCCATGCCTGTGGGAAGGAGGGAGCTTTGGGGAGATAAAATGGACCAAACTTGCCTTACCAGAACTGTCATGAATGGCAGCAAGAAAAACTTGAGCAGAAAATGCCAAAACTTGGAGTCTTGGACGAGGAGAGGGTCTGTGTGGAATTGCCCTCCCTTCCTTCCAATCCTTGTATTCAGAACTGCTGTGTCAGTCCCCCAAAGAGCAGAGCAACAGTGTGTTCCTCTCCTACAAAATCTTCCTGTAATTGTGCTGCTTCCTAGAGCTTTTTCTTTTCCATTCTGACAGAGGTGTTATTTCTGCTTTGTAGCTCTTCAGTGCAGAGTGCAAGTGTGTCAGGCTTTTCTTTCTGCCTCTAACTGCTGTAGTTTAGTTAAGAAGACGAAACTTCTGAGTAATGCTGGATATTTAGAAGTTTTGTATAATACAAAAATAAGGCCAAAAACATAAGAAAGGGCCTAATAAAATAACAGTTTTGACCTCTGCCTCCCTTACCTGCCCAGTGTTACCCCAAGGAAGCTGGTCAGCAAGAGGAGGAACATTTTCCAGCAATGTTCCAAAGTGTCAATTATAGGAGCCTCCAGATTACTGAGTGTTTACAGCAGTAAGGAATAAAAGATACTTAGGAGTAAATCAGTGATATAAAAATATGGAGCTATAATTTTTCACTTAGTTTTCATACTAAATGAACACTATAACTCACTTTTAAACAACCCTTTTATATACTCACAGCTTAGCAGCAGAGCTGCTAAGAGGTTATTTCTATTATTTCAAGCTGGTATTTCTCTCTTTCCTTATCATGCTCTAGTGCAAATATCTGCTGGTAAGGACGGCCAAACTTTGAAATTCAAGCTAAGTTCTTCAACAAACTTTAAATTCCAGGTACCAGGTGAGGTGAAGGATGTTTTATGATGACTGTGTAGTCTAGTTTTGAAGCTCAAATTGAAAAACCTGATGTATTCTTCAATAATTACTTGACTACCTGTTTGAAGGGTAATCCATATTTTAAAAGTTTCCTCATCTCCTGTGAGCTTAGAAGTTCTTCCTTTAATCAATCTGTCCTAATGTGTTCTCATAAATTCACACTGGAATTTCAACCTCAAAGTATGCAAAATCCTTTTCAGGTAGGCATTATGGAACGGAGGCAGGTGTGCAATTTGGGACACACTAAAAAGGTTTGAAGCACTGATGCTGATAGTAAATCACTGCTTGTGAAATGTGTGTGTTGTACTGGAGGGGCTGAAGCCCCCCCAGTCCTGCTGCAGATGTCTTTTAAAGGTGAAATTAGTTACAGTAAATGTCATTCAGATGAAGGATGCACTTTAGAAGCAGGAAACCGTTCCTTTAAAATTAATGATGCATTGCAAATATCAGAAAAAAAAACTTATATCCAGCGTAAAGATAATTAAAATTCAGGTCAGAAGTGTATGACTTAGTCGGGCTAAATTTTTTAATGAGATTTCAGAAAATTAATTGGGCGAGTACGTTTTTCCTCTTCTAAAGAATATTTCATTTCGTGGCTCTACAGGAGAGATGCTTTTATTGGCATCTGAAGATTGCAGTGTCTGACTTTTTAACTGTTGGTTAACCCATCTTTAACAATTTTTAGGCTGATTACAAGTAATCTAATCCTGACCTTGTAGCCACTTGAGCAGGCTGCTGACTGGTGCCTGCTTTGCACGTGCCAGTCAGCACTGAAACAACTGATTTGTGCTGAATTAACACCAGCACCCCGGGTTTGTGGTGTGCAACTGGCAGGGAACGTTCCCCTTTTCCAGCTCATCCAGACTGGGATTTCCCAGCCCTGTGGGGGAGCAGCTGCACAGACCTGGCTCTGCACAGGCCACAGGTCAGGATTTCCTGATACTTTGGGATTTGTGCCCCAAATGAGGGGTTAGGGCTGCAGCAGAGCTGCCCCCACAGTTCTCTTGGGGCTGTTCAGGTTTTCCCCAGATCTTAAGGAACTACAAAGAGGTAAATTTATTGGCCAAACACTAATTGGTCTGGAGATTGAGTCTTTCCACAGAACAGGTTTTTCTTATTCTTCCTTATCCCAAAATACAGATTCTGAGCTGTACAACTACTCATGAAGAACAGTAGAACAGAGAAATGTGTTCAGGGGGTGTGTCCCACCTGCGTGTGCTTGGAGCAGGATTTGGAGGGAGTTGTATCCAATGTCCAGGTGTGAAGCTCAGCCTGTTTGAGTTCCTTGTGCACAGCCTGTGCAGCTGCCTCTGGTGCCACTGGATATTTTTAGTATTACAAGACCTTACTAATTCTGTTTTGCTGAAAATCTTGTAATACCTCAAAATTTGAGGCTAAAAGCCTGGCAAACTTCTCCCTCAAGTACCGTGACAAGGGCTGCTGTTCCAGCTTTTGCCAGCTTTGGAATTTGTGCTCTGGCATCAGTGATTCCATCTCACAGAGCACATGTCTGCCAGAGGAGATGCCCAGAAGAGCTTGTTCTTGGAATAATCTCTGCCTTTCTGCTTAAAAATGAATGGCCTTTTTATTCGAATGAGGAATTAACTGACTTTGATCTTTGGCTTTTTATATTTTTTTTTATGGAGCAGGAAAAGAATGAGACTTCATTGTGAGGATGAAGAGAACAGTCTTTGTCTCAAAACAATTTCTTCCCCTTCCTACATCTGCCCTGGGAACAGAAATGTGCAAACAGCCCCGTTTTCGTAGTGTCCAGTGGTTGGAGCTCTTTTGGTTTGGTTTTTTAATCCCCTTCTTTTTCTTTTTAATTTTTTTTTTTAATTCAAGCTCCATCACTGACCTTGAGACCTGATCTGCAGAGTTTTGACTTTGCTGCTCTTGTGCAGACCCGGGCCTGAATCTGTCCTGAAAATGAGAAAATGTGGTTTTGATGGACAGGTTTGAAGGTGGTGGTGGTGTCTAATTTTACACATAATTTATGTACACGAAAACTCTGAGTTTTACAGAAATAAGGATCGTGGGTTGTTTGAATGAATAGGGGTTGGTTCTTTGACAGCTTTATGAAGAACTGTAGTGGTTAATTGTAGAAGGGTGTGAAAACAGTGGGGTTCCCCATGTCAGAAGTTGTGAAATAAGTGAGATGTGCATAAGGCCAGATTACAGGGATGGTGTTCAGAGAAGGCAGATGTTTCTTAGGTATTCTTTGTGTCCTTACAACAGTTTTTGGCAGAGTTTCCTGCTTCCCTTTAACGCAGCATAGCATAAGGGAAGGAAGGCTGAGTTTAAAGCTGAGGGAAAATGGCCTGGGATCAGTAGGGAGCTTTTGGTGTGGTTGGTGTAACCTGAGGAGGGTTCCTGGTTTGTGCTGCAGTCAAACATCTTCTCCCTCTAGGAAAGCTCTGTTACTTTAATTAGGTCTGATAGGTTGTGATAGCAAATGCAAATCTGGGTCATTGCATATGTAAATATGCAGCTGCAGTGCTGGGGGTGCCAGAACACGTCAGCTGAGGTGTCCAACATCACCCAGCACCACCTCCAGCCCCCCCAACACCACCTCCAGCCCCCCAGCAGCACCACCTCCAGCCCCCCCAGCAGCCCCTTCCCATCTTACTGAGATGGGCACTGATGAGTGTTCCTGTTCATCAGATCCCTGCAAAGAGAGATCACAGCCAGTTTAAATGGACAAGGTGCAGGGGCTGATTCCTTGGAACACTTGCTTGTCTGCTTTCATCCCATGTTGCCTTGCTCTGGTGTTCATTCAGTAAGTTAAAGGAGAATGTTTGTAACCAATAAAGCAGTGGGATTTTAGCATTCTGCTCTTTATCTGATGATCTGCAGGATACCTTTTCCCTCATCAGTGACAGGATGCTCCCAGTTCATTGGATAGTGTGCACTGCCAAACTTGGAGAAACGATTCCTGAGTCTTTATTTTGGGATTTTTTTTCTTCTGTAAATTCAGTATTACTCCAAGCACAGCACAAGCACTGAGAGCTGACCCAAACTTTGGTTGCAGCCACTGCCTGGTGACTTGTTCCAGAGTGAAGGGGAGACTAAAGTGATGTTGGAGGGAAACACTCCCTGAGCTGTTTAAAGGAAGCACTTGCTGGAGTGCCCTTCCCCTTTCTGTGCCACCTGCCTTCAAGAATAGCTCAGTCTAACTCAGCCTGTCACCTTTGGGCGTTGTTGTTCAGGCCTTGAACAACACACCTTGTTGTTGTTCAACACACCTTGAAATCTGAAGGCATTTTGAAATGCCTGATGGATGTTTTCTGTTGTTGTTGAGTAGTAATCTGTTTTATTTCTGTTGCAAAGAAAAGAAATCCAAACTTATTTACTCATCAAAATAAACATACACTGGAAGAGACCCACACAATGTCTTGTATGTGGGGCTGACAAAAGATGCTGGACTGTTTTACCTGCATCTTAAATCTTAATTCCAGCCTCTCCCTCTGTGGTGGGAAATGACAGTGGTGGGAATAGTCATCTCCTCAAACATCCAGCTCTCCCAGCCTGCTCTGGGACACTTGTGCTGGGATTGTCTGCTCAGGACTGGGCTGGGGCTGATGGCTCGTCCCTTCCCCACCCTCCCCTTGTGTTGGGTACTTCTCTTTTTGTGGTTTTTGATGCAAACTGAAATGGCTCAATGCTGAAGCTTTGGAAACGTTCTGCTTGGCACGTGTGGTAGTTCTGAGTAATTAATTTTCATCATTTCTTCTTTAAGCATTGTTTGGCAGTCATACTGATTACGGAGGGGAGCGGGCTGGCTCTGGGGAGTGATCCCCAGTCCCTGCAGGCCCTGCTCCCTGCCTGGCTGTTTACCTGGGGCTGCTGCAGGGCTGTGGCAGCTCCCAGGTGGCACAGGCAGGGAGAGCTGGAGAGGGGCTGTGGGACAGGCAGGGAGAGCTGGAGAGGGGCTGTGGGACAGGCAGGGAGAGCTGGAGAGGGGCTGTGGGACAGGCAGGGAGAGCGGGAGAGGGGCTGTGGGACGAGGGAGAGCAGTGTGGGACTAATTAGTTCCTTACACACAAGGCAAGACTTTCATTCCCTTCTGGAAAAAGTCATCTGGCTTCAGCCTGTCCCTGGTAGCTCTGCAGGGTGTTGATGGTTTGGGGGCACACCGTGATGAGTTTGGGGGCACACCGTGATGGGTTTGGGGGCACACCATTCTGCAGAGGGACCAGCCCAGGTTCCACTGACCATCAGTAGGAGCAGGAGGTATCCAGCCCAGGTTCCACTGTGACCATCAGTGGGAGCAGAGGTGTGCAGCTCCTGTGGGAGCAGAGGTGTGCAGCCCCCGTGGGAGCAGAGGTGTGCAGCCCCCGTGGGAGCAGAGGTGTGCAGCCCCTGTGGGAGCAGAGGTGTGCAGCCCCCGTGGGAGCAGAGGTGTGCAGCCCCTGTGCAGCCCCTGAGCAGTCCCTTGCCCCGCAGAGGCAGCTGACGGCGTTCCCGTACCGCTGCACCCTGGCAGACTTCCAGGTGGAGAAGAAGATCGGGCGAGGCCAGTTCAGCGAAGTCTACAGAGCAACGTGTCTGCTGGACAGAAAGCCTGTGGCGTTAAAGAAAGTGCAGGTGAGCACCTCAGTTCACAGTCCTGCTGCTCGGAGCAGGATGGGGATGTTTTAAGGGCCTGCCCAGATCACTTGGAGCCAGAGAACTGCACTGCAGGGTCCTTGTCCCTCTGCTCCCTGGAGGGGCTTTCTGTTTCCAAACCAGAATTATGTAGCAGTGGTGCAATTTCATGTTTATTTTAAATTTCACCTCTTTATAAAGTAAATAGATTTTTTAAATTGAATATTTAAAGTTATTTACCAAGTGAGATTGTAGTTAAATGTGTGTGAAAGAAGGAGGCCCTCTGGGCTGTGGGGATCCTGCCACTGTGACACAGCTCAGCATGGGAACATGGAGCACAAGAGGGAACAGTGCCTGAGCCTGCTCATGGAGTTTTAGAAGAATTTCTAAAAAACTTAGTTGCCAGCAGTGTAGATTTGTAACTTGACTGAAAGTATTGGGCAGTGTCCAGACTAGCATTTTGTTTGAGGAGATTTCCCTTTAATCCTTGAACAGACCCTAAAAGCTCTCATTTCTAGTGACTTACTCTCTGACTATTACAAAATGAATATTAATGCTCAATGTTATTGTTAATTATCACAGAGAAATTAGTGGAGGCTGTATCTGTTAAAAAGGGAAAAGTAAACACTTTGTCTTTCATTTTCTGGATGAAATTAACAGTAACTAAAGCAACAAAAATCACGGCAGTAAATTCACAAACTACTGTCTTTATTTTCTGGGCTGCTTAGAGCATTGCCTACAGGTTCCAAAAATAGTTTTGCCCCAATGTTAACCCTGTAGTGGTTTCAAAATAAAGAAAACATTGATCTTTATTTGATCTGGGGATTGTGTGAATGCTCATTACTGTAGAGGATATACAAATTGGGGAAGGAAAGACCAACTGCTTGTTAAAGTATAAAGTGCTTTTTTTGTTGTTGTTTCATTTTTATCTTCTGTGTTTTTGTCTTTGAAGATTTTTGAAATGATGGATGCCAAGGCTAGGCAAGATTGCATTAAGGAAATTGACCTCCTGAAGGTAAGGATTTTCATGACTTTTTCCAGGTTTTTTGTTGTTGTTGTTGTTTTGAGAAAATAATTGTTTTCAGGTTGGCAAATAAAGCTTATAAATATATAAACTTATAGAAGCATAAATAATCAGAAAAATCAACTGGTGTATGCAATTTGTGCATTATTTTCCTCTGTCAGAGTTTTAGTGTAATTTTGTTCTTTTAAGGGGCAAAGAGACCCTGAGGGGTACTGTAATCAACATTTGGGGTTTGTTTATCTTTAATAGGGGAGAAAAAACTCAGTTATTGCTTAACAAGACTTCTTTCAGGACACTGTTTTTAAATGTTCTGCAAGTTTGCGATAGAAGGGGTTGTGTCACACTGTTGGGGTTGAGTTGCTCTTTACTCAAGACACTTTTCTTATGCTGTGCTGGTGAGAAATGCTGTTTCTTGGGGGTGTTAGTGTGTGGTGACTCAGAGCTGTGTGGCTGTCCCTGCTGTGCTCACCGGGACAGCAGGGGTGGGTGTTGTGTCTGGAGCTGTCACTGCTCCAGCACTGAGAGTGTTCTTGCATTCCCTCCTCCTGCAGCAACTGAACCACCCCAACATCATCAAGTATTTGGACTCTTTCATCGAAGACAACGAGCTGAACATTGTCCTGGAGCTGGCTGACGCCGGAGACCTCTCCCAGATGATTAAGGTAGGGATGTGTCCATGCCCAAGGTGCCACAGACATCCAGGACCAGGCACACGCGGGCTGGGGCAGCACAGCTGGGCTAGGAACACTTTTGTTCTCCTCCTGCAGCTTTGCACACCCAGGGGGTGTTTCCAGACCTGAACCAGTGTCTGGGGGCATTTTAAATCCCCCAGACTGTGCCATGAGCTCGTGGGCAGAGCTCAGAGGGGAGCGAGGGTCTGAGGTTTGGTGGGACATGTGCCTTTGGCAGGGTTGATTTACTCAGCCTGTGATTGATGGGGACAGTTAATTACTGTTGGGTTCAGTGTTCACATTGTCTGTCTGCCACTCTGAAGACATTCAAGGAAGTGTATTGACTTTCTATGCAATGGGGATTTGGGTTTGAGAAAATGTTTCAAGTACTTGTTCTTCTTTTATGTTGCTCTTAGGAATACTTGTATTGCTGCAAACCAGCTTTAGTTAAGCTGTTACCACCTGCTTTTATATTTTCTTTGACATGTTAATCTTTAGACATACATCCCTTGTGAGAACAGATGTGTTATATCATGTTTGTTAGCACTCTCAACCTTCTCTCCATGTTTTACCTGTTTTTTGCCATCATTATTCTGTAATTATCATAAATGAATGTTTGGAAAGTTCTCCTCCTCCTTGTTGTCACAGTTAAAATATCTTATTAACAGATTTGTTTTCTTTGCCAGCAGAGCCATGAGGCACTAGGCCAGGGGCTGTCAAACAAGTTACACTCAGTCCATAGTCAACGGCTAAATTTGCAGGATCCGGGAAAATCTGCTCCGTCTCCCGGGAGAGCCCCGGGCGGGCGAGCTGGGAACAGGCAGGTGGCAGAGGCACTGGGGAGAGCCCCAAAATCCCAGATCCAGCCTCAGCAGGGGAGGCTGGGAGGGATGTGTCCCAGCCCGAGGGGTGAGCACTGGGGTGGGGGCAGAGCTGCCCTTGTGCCCCCGCAGGGCTCGCTGGGGTTGCAGCTCTCACTGTTCCCTCGTGCCTTCTGCTGCAGTTCACCCTTTGCCCTCCAGATCTGGAGAAACTTGCAGATCTTCTCAGGCCTTTCGTTGTTGTGGTTACAGGTGGGAAAAGAGGATTGTGAGAGCAGGAGTTGGGGCTGTGTGTGGCCATCCTGGGCTGTGCAAGAGTCTTGCTTGATTTTTAAGTCTCAGCTTGTAAAAAGTTTTACCTACAGAATCGTAACATTTCATGATATAAAATATTGCATTTTTTTGTCATCTGCAGTTTTTAGTTTAAAACATCCCTTACTGATAAATATGTTCATTTGTCTATTTGTCCTTTGACTGTTTAATTTTTTTAAACTTGCTTTGTGTGTCATTATAACAGGAGTTAGATTTTCCAAAGCATCACTGGTAGGTTCTTGGTTTGGTGCCTTGCCCAGCACTGGACTGTGCTGCCTGGCTGCTCTGTGTTCTCTCTGTATTTCAGGCACGAAGAACATGCATTTGTTTTTTTTCAAGGTCATAGAAATGAAGTGTTTCTATTGGTGCAAATCTGGGAATTCCATTTTTTTGGTTGTTTTTTTTTAAGAGGTAAAAAATGACCAAACCCTAAATCCAGGAGGGAACAAAAGCCTCCTTGTCAGTATAGCTCCAGTGCAGCAGTGGGGTTTGCAGTCACCCCCAGCCCTCCCCGGGGAGCTGCAGCTGATGGAGGATTTTCCCTGGAACAGCAGTGACAACACTGGAGGTGTGAGGGTGATAAAGCCAGGGCTGTCTCTGTCACGCCCCGGTGCCTGCATTATTTATGAGGATGTAGAGCTGCAGGAAAACCCACCTGAGAGTTGGGACTTCCTTGTAAATGTCAGGCGAACCTTATTGGACATGACATTTAGAAAATTATCACTTGTGGTCTTGCATATCCACTCTTAAATACTTTATTGAGAATTAAATAATTTTATTGTGTATATAACACTTCCTCCCTCACCCTCTGTAATTCCCTGTGCGCTCTCTCAAGTTTTGGGTTGGAACTGTTGCAATCTGTCAGATTTGCTGCCTGGGGAATTGCACAGTCGTGCCCCTTCACAGCTGATCTGCAAAGGGAAATTTGCCATTCCTGGAGTCAAACACGAACCAGTAACAGCATTTCACATGAAATGGAAAATGTGACAACGGACATCAGATGTCAGTGCTGGGAGGGAAAAGCACGAGGTGCAGCAAAGGGCAGCAAACAGTTCCCTTCCTTTACTCTCCTGCAGACGGGAATTCTCACAGGGACGGTGCAGCAGGGCAGCTGTGTGAGCCAGGAGGGTGTGCAGCATTCCAGAGGCGTTATCCAGGGACACTGTGTGTGACAGAGCACGGGGATCAGTCTGGAACCTCTGGAGGGGTGTTCTGAGTGTGTTAGTGCTGTGGTGGAAGGGTGGCTCAGCATCCAACCCAGGAGGAAGCCAGGCGCAGTCAGGGCCCAGCATCCAAAGCCTGCAGGTCTGGGGTGCCTTGGCAGAGCCTGTGCTCTGCTGGAGAGGAGGGAGCAGCTGAAGATCTGCAGTGTCTGCCCTTCACTGGGGTCTGCAGCTGGTCATTTAGTCCTGTCATAAGTTGACAGTGACTTCAGTGTTGCAGAGGTGCAGCACCACACTGCTCTCTGTGCTGTGGCATTACAATTCCCGTGATTTTGGGAGGCTCAGGCAGCCAGAGGTCCATGGAACCTGTGCTGGGTACAGCCTAAACACCCACAAAAAACCCTTTTTCCAGATGTGTGGCTGCTGATCAGGGTGTCTTTCTGCTCGCTGGAGAGAGTGTAGTTCATTTAGTATTCCTATTATGCATAAAATAGAATATATTATTCTACCTGATCACAGAAGAAACACAGATACTTTACTGATGCTCTGGCCATCTTTTAAAAAAGGGAAGCAGATTTCCTTGTCCTTGTTAATAGATGATGCAAGAATGAATGTTTACAAGGGGTTTTTTAATGGTCTTTTGTTTCTTAAGGCAAAATATTTGAGACATTTGTTGTTTTGAGGCATTAAATATGTTTTACAAGGTAATTAAGGAGATTAATGCTAATCATAATTGTGTCCATTCAAAAATGTCAAACCTATTTAAGCATATTTTTCATAATAGTTGTTAATTAGTGAACTGCATCGAAGTTTCCATACAGGGAGGAGGAGTTGAAAGCTAATCAGAAGAAAAGTCTTGCAGGTGCAGATCTGGAAGACATGAGCAACCTGCAGCTGACTACCACAATTCCAGGAACGAGTCAAATATGTTGCTTTTTCACTGATCTTTTATTTGTTTCCTCCCACAGTATTTTAAGAAGCAGAAACGGTTAATCCCGGAAAGGACGGTGTGGAAATATTTTGTGCAGTTATGCAGTGCAGTGGAACACATGCACTCCCGCAGGGTGATGCACAGAGGTAACATTAATTCAGTCTCTTTTCACTGAATAATGATATAATGTTCCAATTAGTAAGCGCCTGCATTCAAAAACAATTATGCTGATGTTCAGCCAGTGCATGTTTGGAGAGGCTGGAGCTGGAGATGGATCCCTCCTTCTGGCTCTGCCTCATTGTTAGAGGAGTCAGGCCGGAGTGAGCGTGGTATTAGGAAGATGAGCTGCTTTGTATTCCAGACACTGATATTAAGCAGAAGTGTCAAACTTGCCATTAGAAAAGTGTCAGAAATAAAATGCTGAGACTCCTGGATACAGTGAACTCTTAAGAAATAGTCTTCATTATATTAGCTGTGACCTTAGAGAGCTGAGAAGAGTTTTCCTGTCTCGCAGGCTTTTCTGAAATATTAATACAAATATGTCCCACACTTTCATAACCTGTTCTCTATTTTCATTAATTATTTTTGAATTCCTTGTCTTAGAATGCCTCGTAACTTTGAGCTCTATCCAAAAATTACGTTGGTGCTTTCAGAGTCAGTGAAGTGCTTTGTGAAGGACTGGACTCAGGAAATGCAAATATCCCAAAAGGCACCAATCTCTGCTGCTTGTTATTTCCTTGCTCCTTTGAAGGAGTGAATTCTTCACTGTATTTTTCAGCAGTGTGATATCATTTTTGCTCCTTTATGCATCCCCTGATGCAGTTTATCAGTTGCACCTGAATTAGGTCTGTAACTGGTGGCTGAAATGTGGAGCCTCTTGCAGAGTCTGCTCTGACGTGAGGAGAGAGCCTCTAACTCAGTCCTGATGTTCCTGCTTGGGAAACTGGGGTTCTAGAGATTTCTACACTCCATGAACCAACTGGGCTGCACAGAGCCCAGAATTTATGCATATGTGGAACAGTGATTAGCCTTTGCATGAGGGGATGGTGGTGGGCAGTACAGTTTCCTGTGGAAAATGAGCATTCCCAAAGAGAACCAGGCTTGTTGCTTTGATTTCCAGCAGTTAGAGGTTGCCTCTGTTCTGTTGAGCTGTTTCCTACATTTTCCCTCATTGGTATTTCTCGTGTGCTGGGAAGTACACTCTGATTTTCGTGTCTGTGCAGAGCTTGAAGCCTTGGAAGATTCAGGCTATCAAAGCTCTAAAGGAACACGGTTCTGCTCGAGCCCCTTTGTACAGCGAGTGCTGCAGGCGATGCTTCTATTGCAGTATTAGAACCAAATAACCTTTTGTGGCTTTGACCTTTTACCTTTTTCTTCTTGCAGACATAAAACCAGCCAACGTGTTTATAACAGCCACAGGGGTGGTGAAGCTGGGAGATCTTGGATTAGGCCGGTTTTTTAGTTCTAAAACCACTGCAGCACATTCCTTAGGTAAGCTGGTACTTGTTAAGCAAGCCCTGCCGTGCAGTTGTCAGCTGTGATGTTCAAAAGCAGTGGTATCTGTCCTCTGACGGTGACAGAAGTGGGATTCAGTGGATCCTGGATCTCCAGTGATGTGCATTCCAAATGCTCTTCATAGGCATTAATAGGTATCTTCTGTTTTAAAGCTTTGCTTGTTATTTTTTTCTGGAAGGTCTGGCCTGGTAAGCGTGTGATTTTTAGCAAATGTAACAAATGCAGCTTTTCCACTCTGAATATCCTCTTTACCTGCACTGTGCTTGCTGGAATTAAATGTCACACCACCACCTTTTACAGCCCCTGACCAGGGATGTCACTGTCTGAGGTGGGTGAGGTGTTCAAAGCCCTTGTGGTTCATCTGTTCCAAAAAGGGGCTGCACTTGAAATTCAGCTTAGGCTTTAAAGGTCCAAGCTTTCTTCATGTCTTTCACGTAGCTCAAAGTTGTCTCCCTCATTTTTACCATTAACATTAACTCCAGTGCTACAGAAAATTCCATAGTATATACAGTTCATTGTTTAAGTATTTCCTAATTGTGTCTGTAACCTCTTAAGAGATGATTTTCCATTTTTATTAATGGGTCCCAAAGGCTCTTCTGTGTTAGAGCACTGAGGGAACTTTGGCTTCTGGTGCAGTATTTAAGCTCTTTTACATTTACCTCTCAGTTGATTTTGGAACACACGACATTTGTTTCACTCTTTGTTTTGTGCAGTTTCCTCCACTGAGTGTGAGTCTTGCTGATCCTCTCTTGGATGTGTACAAACCTCACTGATAACACTGCCCAGAACACTGGGCTCCTCAGTGCTCAAGGAAGGAAGATTCCTGCCTTGCTTTGTGTGTGCTTAAAAAAATAGGAGCATTTCTACAGTTTACTGGCATAAAATAGGAGATTTCAGATTTCCCTTTGCATCAAAAGCTGTTCTAGGATATATCCCCACTGTGCTTAATAGATGAAAATAAATCCTTTTCACAGAAAGTTACAATCACATCATCCAAACAGGCCAAAATATGATCATGTCTAATTATATGATCTTATCTAGTTTGACTGCTGCACTTATTATATTAATAAGAATAAATTGGGGCTTGGAAACTGGCTGCACATGTAAGCCAAGCTTGTGACCTTTAGCAGGGCTGCTCTCTCTTAATTGAGAAAGCTCGAGCAGGGAGAGCTCAGCCCCTTGTGCCTTCCCTCACATCACGGTGCCCTGGAAACAGGTGACTGGGGTGCAGAGCACTGAGGGAGAGGCACTGGGGCTGGAGAGGGATGGACACCCCACCATTTCCAGAGATTCTGGAGCCACGTAAAAAAGAGCGTTTTAACAGTCAGGAAATTTGCAGACTTGAAGCTTCTTCCTTTATTTTTGGTAATTGGGCAGAGATGCAGGTTTTGCAGCAGCAGGAGTGGGCTGGTCCTGGTTTTGGTGCCATGAAGCTGCTCTGTGGGTGCTGTGAGTGCTGAGCCCGCAGTGCCCGGCCCAGGCCGCGGTGCCGAGCGGGCACTTCCCAGCCCACGTTGCCCCGGCAACCGCCCCGAGCCATCACTTCCCTGGCTGCTGACCCATGAATTCAGTGTGCAGCTTATGCAAATATATTCATCTCATTTCTTCCCTTGGCCGTGTTTGCTCACATCAGGCTGGCACAAAGGGCATCAGGCAGCCCCGACCCGGCTGACAGGTGTAGTGGCGGCTCGGCAGCGCCGCGGCGGGAACGGGAGCCGTAATTAGAGCAAGGAACAGAATGAACGTCACATGAATTACCAGGCAGCAGATCATATTTGTCAGGAAGGATTGCATACATAAAAATTAAGTGACAGTACATGCCGGGGTAATGAAAGAAAAATGAAAGATTTGCCTGTACACAGCTCGTGAGACGCCGGCGAGCGCCGGGCTCCGAGCGCGCGGATCCGCCGGAGCAGCGCCGGGACGTGGGCAGGGAGAGCCCTGGCCCTGGGAAAACCTCCATGGGCAGACCTGCCAGAGGGGAAGCGTGGACACCTCCAGCCTCCCCCGGTGTTGGGAGAGGCAGCAGGAACCAGCTGGGGCGGGAGGGGTGCGGGGGTTCCCAGGGAACCCCCTCGGCTGTGCTCTCCCTTCCCCGGGGAGCAGGCAGGACAGTTTTGCACAGGGGAGAGCTCCTCCTGCACAAGCCTTGCCAGCAGATTCACGTTTTAAAGGTAGTGGGTGTAGCTGAGGTGAATTTTACTACTCCTTGTTACAATGTGGTGGCTTGCAGTCCTTCCTTCCCTAGTTTTAGACTTTGGAAAACTTAACTTCAGTAAATAAATACAGAGAATTTCTATCAATATTAGAATGGATAACTTTTTGAGAACTGGTATAATGCCCATTTTTAGCCAAATAAACTTGGCATTATCTAAAGCTTCTGACTGGCTTTACATTTTGAAGAAACAAGAGAGGAAAAAAACAACAAAAAGAAAAAAACAAAAGAAACCAATTTTACACAGAATAGTCTTGTTTTGGAGCAGATGATTTATTATTTATTCTTGGACAAGAATGTACTTAGAGCAGATTTTCCTTTTGGGGGATGCACACAAGTCAAAGCTTCCCAGCTTAGAACATGCCAACAGCCATGGATGGGGGTCTGTGGGGTGTTACCTGCCCCTTCTGGATGGGAGGGGGTGCAGGGACTGAAGAGCTCTCTCATAAATGGTCTATTTGCCTTTCCTTTTTTCTTTTTTTTCCTTTACTTGCCAAGCCACTTTGCCATCTGAAACAAAATCCCAGGGCTTGGAGGGGCTGGTAAACAGGGCTTGGTTAGAAAAAATGGACACAAGAAATCCACAGAAAATGTCAACAGCCAATATTGTGGGGATTTTGAGGAGTTTTAGCCTTTTGGTCTGAGCCTTGAGTAGAGTAGTGGAAAAAAAGGTAGATGCAGAATTTCTGCAGGTATGTTTACATACATGTAAAAACCAACTAAACAAATAAACCCAAAACAACCAACTGTGTGATTAAATACTAATAAGAAAAATAAAATAGAGAGCCTTAAGGCAACAGGTCTGGTAACAACAGCTGCAATATTATGCTCAAAATATTTATTGTTTTTTTCTAAGAAGAAGTAGATTTCATCTGCTTTTTTTGTTTGTTTGTTTTCTCCCTTGAAACAACTCGTGGGGCACCTCACACTGAGTTTTGAAGGAATTTAAAGTATATTTTAGTGCCTTTGACCACAGTTTCACTTTAGCTAATTCCTGAATTCTGCTTCTGGGAGAAGCCCTGAGCCAGCTCAGAGCCTGTGGGAAACACTGTGTCCTGGTTTCAGTGTGAGTGTGAATCAGACTCCTTTTGGTTGTGCCCATGAGCAGCCAGGGCTGAGTTCCACAGGCAGCATCAATCCTGGCTGGGCTGTGTTTGCACAGGGACGTGACCCGGGGCAGCTGTGGTGCCTGTGCACACTGGGGGTGCAGCTGCACAGGTAGGGCTGTAATTCAGACTGTATGAGAGGGAAGGGTTTGGAATTTTATGTCTGGAATAACTTTGCTTCCTTTGCCTCTGTGTTTTCCTGGTGAAATAAGAGACTGCTCCTGTTCTAACTGGGAATAATTAGCATTTCCCTGCCGAGGGAGCTGCAGCTCTCCAGAGCTGTTTGTTGCTGTGGTGCTGTAGCTGCACCCGGGCAGTGTGGGGGGAGCAGGGATGCTCTGGCATCACTGAAGTGGCTCGTGGTCAAGTGAAGGGTTTCAACTCTCAGGAGCAGAGCAGGAAGCTCCTTACTTAGCCATAACCTTCCCTATGGTTTGGCAACCTTTATGGCTTCAAAGGCATTGCTCTGCCACCTGGTGAGTGATACTGAATCGGAACAATATTTTGTATTTCCAGCAGGGCAAATGCCAAAGAAAGTTTCTGATGAACAGTCTCTGATTAGACTGTTCCTGTCAAATTGACTAATGGGATGCAATGGTGAGCCCTGACTGATTGCACTGGAAGCCTTGTGCAGTTTTCTAGAAGAGGCTCATTAGGGGAGATTCCCACGTAATGCTGGACAGGCCATAAAGAGAATTGGGCTTGTCAGTCTTTTATCATGACAGTTATTTAAAAATTAATGCATCAGTTTTGAAACGCAGAGCCCTGCTTGTTTGTACATTTGCTGCCAAGGCTCCAGTAATGGCAGGTAAATGTGGTGGGTGGACTCCAGGAAAGGAGCTCAGGCGTGGAGAGCTCGGGAGCCAAGGATGTAGTGGAGCAGATTAATGCCCGGCCGGGAGGGAGGGCACTGAGCCGTGGCATCCAGGGGGGCACAGGCTGATCTAAACCAGGCATTCTCTAGACCAGGCATTATCTAAAACGACAGTGGTGCTGCCCCAGCAGACCTGGCTACCACAGCCTCAGAGCCCACCCGTTCCTGCTCCGGGGTGGTCACGCAGTGACCGGAATAACTGAGCCCGGGAGCGGCCCTGGCACCCGCACTGGGAGCAGGGGCACTGGGAGCAGGGGCACCTCGGGGCAGGGCTGGGGCTGCCCTGGTGCTCCCTCCTGTGCCCAGCTCCCGAAGCTCCTGGGGGTGGGAAGAGCAGCAGCACAGGGACGGTGCAGGCAGGGAAGTGTCTCACGCCAGTGCTCAGTGGAGGCTTCCAAAACTGTCCAAGAACTTCACGGAATGAGTCACTGCTGCTGCTGCAGCTGCATATTTTTAATCAGGAAGATGAATCAGTGCTGTCCCAGCCAAGTCAGTTCTTGCACAGAGGTCTGGCAGCTGTGTGGGGGTTACTGTGCTGTCCATCGTGTGTGTCCTCGTGCACAGGGGAGAGAGCCGTGGAAGGGCTCATTGGGCTCTCTGAGTGAGTCCTGTCTGCTCTGGGTGTCCTGTGAAGTCACTCTGTGTAGTCTAATAAAAATATTAACAGAACTCTGGTCTCTTCCATACACAGGGGCCTTTCACTGGCAATTAAACCCAACCAGATCTGGGACTGTGTCAGTCAACTTGCTCCTCCTCAGCACGGAAACAAAATAATCTCCCTGTGTTATTTTTCCTCTGTTGTGGTTTGTATAGGATTTGCAAAAATGTAACTTCTCATTAGGGTACCTTCACAGTGAAAGGGGAGTAATTTCTTACTTAATGACCTGAAAGCATGAGCTGAGTTCACCATGCAGGGCAGCTGATTGCTGAACATCTTGGGGGTCCAAATAAATGCCCAGCTCTGTGCTGGGTCACCTGTGCAGGTGGCAGGGGTTGGGTTTTGCCTCTCAAGGCTGTTGCTTTCTCCCCAGAACTCATTTATTTCCCACAGTGCAGATCCCTCCTCAGGAACGTTGGGGAAGGTGGTGGCTGTTCTTCCCCCTCCACCTCCAACACTGTCCTTCAGCTGCTTATTAGTCCTCCAGCTGTCTCAGTCAGCATTTCAAATGGAGAAATTGTAAACTGAATGTTACAGGCAAATTAAACATTTGCCATCTTGTGAGGGAAAGGTCTTTAATTAGGAGAAGGATACACTGGAATGCCAAAAGGAAAAAAAAATTGACAGGGGACGGACAAGCAGGGGAAGCAGGAGAAAAGAGCATATACAGTCCTTGGATGTTTTAATAAATGATGTATCTGAGGATTATTTGATGTAGTTGAGACTGCCAGGATGTCTTGTATTTTCAGTACCACAACTGAAACTTATTTAGGATTTAAAAAAGAACCTTTTTGAGGTAAGGAATTTATTAATAATTTCCTGTAACTTCTGTCCAAAATACTGCAGTAAATTTCTTTTGATAAAATACAGACTTGTGGAAGTAGCTGGAAATCCCCCAGCTTCTGACGTGACTGCAAGTTGGAGCAGGGTTTTAAAGTTTGGCATGATTATCTAGGTTTTTGCAGTAAGATTTGGCCCTGTGTGGAGCTGTTCCCTCCCCCCTGTGCTGCAGTTCCTGGTGATCCGTGTGAGGTCCAAGGAACACTCGGGTTGTGTCCCAGAGCCGAGCTCTGGCTGAGCAGAGTCCTGGCATCCCCCCACACCTCAGTGCAGGCATGACCCTGTCCCGTGGCTCTGTCCACCTGGGACACTCTGGAGGTCCTTGGGAGCCTGGAAGGGGAAGAAAACCTTTCTCAACCCTCAGAAATACCGCAGATATTTTCACTAGCATTCCCCATCCTGTGGCTCTGTACCTGATGATACATCTGATCCTATGCCTTTGACACCATGATCTGTCTCCACATTTTCATGCATCTCTTCCAATGAGCCCTTTGTGCCCCCTGACCCTCTAGTGAAGTGCCACAGTCCCTTTGTGAGACAATAACCTCGTCTGTCTGTTTGTTTTGCAGTGGGAACTCCCTACTACATGTCCCCGGAGCGAATACACGAGAACGGCTATAACTTCAAGTCTGATATCTGGTCCCTGGGCTGTTTGTTGTATGAGGCAAGTACCTTCTCCCTTCTTGCCCTGGGTTTGTCCTCCCCACACAGCACGGGGCAGTGCAGGGGCCAGGCTGACTGCAGGTACTTGTGGAGAAACCCAAGGAAAAGTTGTCTGGCTCAGTGTTGGCCTGTGCTGTCTGAGCACCAGCAAAGGGGCTGTGCCTGCACAGCACCTGCACAAAGTTCACTTAGGTCACAGCAGATGCTGAGGATGCAGCCATGGAAAGCCAGTTCACTGCATCCCTCCTTCCTGCTGGGAGCAGAGCTCTGTCAGGGCAGCACAGTCACAGTGTCTCCAGAACACTGCATTTGTTTTGGAAATAGCAAATCCATTTGAATGTGAGCTACTGGTTTCTTAGAATCAATTCTGACCAATTGCAGTATTTTAATTCTGGGAGTTTTCAATGAAGAAAAATAGAGGTTTTTATGTAATGTGAAATGAGGGTCTTTAACTATCAGACTATGGGTGGAAGTTTTTCTGATTGTACATTGTGTTACAGCTCAAGGCACAGACCCAGAGCAGACACATTTGGATGAACTGCCCAGTGTGCAACTTGTTCCTTAAAGCTGTTACATGTATTTTGAAAATAAGTGCTATGATTTTATAACAGTGTTTTCAGTTCTGTGATTTTATTTTTAGCAGGGAGCAAAGGGTATCGAACAGTCTTGTACTCATTTATAATCTAAATCTTTTTTTAAATGGATGCATCTTCAAATTCAAGTGAAAGTGCATGTCAACATTTAGAAAGCTTTTATCCCAGCCCAGAGAATTAAAAATCTCTGGGATATTTAATAATAAGAATATTGTTCATGTCCTCTTTGGATAACAAATTATGTGAACTGGTGACATTTTGCTTCTCAGTACAACTTCTTGGAACCACATGGAATTAGGGAAATGTAGTTCTTTTTGTGAGCACATCAGATGTGACAAATACTCTGGCTAAGCCTGTACTTCAGCTGGTTGGTTAAACAAACATCCCAGGACAAGACAGTATAAAAGTCAGTTTTCCCATAACATCGCTGTTCCCAGAGGGATTCAGAGCTTGCCACTGGTGGGTCCTTCAGGGAAGAGCATCATCTCCCAGAGCTGAGTGTCTGTCCAGGGGGTGGGCACTGCCCTGGGTGTCACCCTGTCACAGTGCCCTGGGTGTCACCCTGTCACACTGCCCTGGGTGCTGATGTGCTGCTGCAGGGGGTGACATCCCAGGGGTGTGAGCCTGGAGAGAGATGGGCTGGGAACCCAGGGAAGGAATCCATCAAACCCTGCTGAAGGCACTGAAGAGCCTGGGGGGCTCCACTCCAGCAGCACAGTGGGCCCAGTAACATTTATGGGCTGGAGTGGGGTCCAGAAACTGCTCGTGGTGACACCCGGCAGTGCCCAGAGCCGGGCACGGTGCCAGCGTTGTTAAATTGAGTGGCTTTGTGCTTGTCTTCAGATTCCCAGTGCCTCTAAGGAAAGAATTCAAGAGACTTTGAGTAATTCCCAAAGCAGCAGCATCTGCATTCCACTCAAAGGCTGGTATTTTTTTAATAAAGGGTGGTTTTGCTTGTAATGCTTCTAATGAGATGCTGCAGGCTGGGATGATCCAGTACAGGTGTGTGTACCTGGGTCTGCTGGGGGTGTTTGAAAAGGGATTTGGAGATTCAGCTCTGGGAACAGGGGAGGGAAGTCTGACCTCCCAGTAATTTCTTGTGCTGGGTCTCAGGGGGAGTTGCCAGTGTAGGCTCCGAGGTGAGGGCTGGCCCTGCCATGGGGGTTGGCCTGGCCAGCTCTGCCAGGAGCAGTCGGGGTGGCCCCAGTTGGCCTCCACCCCTCGGGTGCTGCTGCAGTGCCAGGGTGCTCCGAGTCCTCCCGGGCTGAGCTCCTGGAGATGGGATTCCAGATTTATGCAGAGAGAAATATTTAGCGTTGTGCTAAGATATGTTTTTGTTGCAGGCAATATGGTCCCCTTATGGCACAGGAGTCTTGGTACTCCCTGTATTTCGAGAAGCTGAATTAATTGCACACTAAACATAATTCTCTGGTAGGAGTAGCAGTACTACAGGAACATCTGAGAGCTTTGGCGTGTGAAGCGGTTTTAGATTCCCTTCCTACGTAGGTAAGGCTTAACTTAGGGAGCAGGAGCTGTGAGATCTTGCAGATTCCAAGGAGGACTTGACAGGTACCAATTCTGTGTTCAGTAGTTAAACAGCTACTTGACTTTTTAAACTTTCTAGAATTTCAAAAGTTAAACATGGGATTTGTGTGTCTTTGAAGGAGCTGTGTTTTATCTGCACTAATTTCTTGTAAGGAGAATGTTTTTCCATTTGGCTTAAGAAGTAAGGAAGGGGGATGCTTGTTTGGGTATGAGTCACTTCTGATATTTCTCCAGATAGATTGTGCAGATAAGCTGCAGAGATTTAATGTACAAATTGCCTTCAGAGACATGCGTGTCCACTGGAATCCACTTAGGGAACATTGAGGGCTTTGGGACATGATGCCACATAGCACCACTTAACTTTGACATTGATAATCATACAGTGATTTTTATTAAATCTTATCAATATAGTAGTAACTGTCTTCACCCTCACTTCCTGTAGATGTCTGTCAGCAAGATAACTTGGAGGGGATAAAAATAAGTTGTTAATTCCCAGAATGTAGCTACAAGCACTGACTTCAGCAGTTGTGGCAAGACAATCAATTCAGGCAGTAACAGGGATTCCCATCTCGCCGTGTCCGAACCAGCCGTGCTGCGTGGTGGGTGTTTGCCAGGGGCATCTGCCTGGCCTGGGGTAATTGCTCTAATCAAAATGTCAGGAGCAAAGCCCAGTGTGGCATCACAAACTGCAGTTAGTGAGATCCTTGAGTGCCTGTGGTCATGGCCCTGCTCTGCTCAACGCTGGGTGCCCTCTCTTTCCACTTTAATTCCCTGCATTTACCGTCCCAAACCCCACAGTGTTTCCTTTTCAGTGTTTCCCTTCCATTCCTCCCCTTTGGCACATCACTGCTTAACTAGCCCTGGAATGAAAAGTGAATGGGAATTAGAAAATCCCTCTCAACCTCACTGGCATTATTGATGTTTGTATTGAGATCCTGGAGCCCCTGGTTAACCCTTGCTTGCCTTGTGTGCTTTCCCCATTGCCCCCATTAGTGTTCTGCCTGGCCCAGCCCTGTGTGCTGGGCTCTCTGCGTTGTGTTCACCGATCGAGAGCAGTTGGCCATCAATCCTAATTGGAGAGGAGAGTCTCTAATTGGACTCTAATTTTTCTCCCACTGATTTGCCTGTTACTGACAGTAATGAAGCAACAGTGATACTTCACCTCTTGCCTTCAGAACCTTCCAAACGCTCTCACCTGGTGCTGGGCTCCTTGGGAGCCCCTCAGGTCTGTAGGTTTATGAGGAGTAGCTTAGGTTACTACTGGTAGTAGTGGTGAGGAGGAAGAAACACAGTAACTTGAAATCCTTTAAAAGACAGGTTGATGATTTAAAGCAAGGGTCGTTTATCCTGGTGTGTCCTGCACTGCTCAGCACTTGGAGGTGTGTTGATGGCACTGATTGTTTGAGAGGGTTTCATAGTTGTCTTAGAGCTAGTTGGGTTCTTACTGATGCTCTCAGTGGTCCAAGCATCCTATTTCTTGTTTTTTTCCCCTTGGGAAGCAGAGCAGTGCCTGGCACCAGCCCTGCCAGGGCTGCAGAGCTGTGGGATCTTGGAGCAGTGTGGGTGGGGGCAGGCTGGGAGCAGCAGCCTCCCCTCACTGGCAGAGAACAGAACTGGCTCTTGCAAACTGGCAGCACTGAGGGCTCTCAAATACTTTGTGTTTCTGAAACCTCTTCTGGTTTTTCCTCTCCAGATGGCAGCTCTGCAGAGTCCCTTCTATGGAGATAAAATGAACCTGTTTTCTCTTTGCCAAAAGATAGAGCAATGTGACTACCCACCTCTTCCAGCTGAACATTATTCTGAAAAGGTAAATTGGGAGTGTGTTTGCAGGGGAATGGGATGGGGGTGCAGGGAAGTTCCTCCTGGCACGGGGAAAGGGAACCTGGGAGGAGAACCCCCCACATCCAGGGCAGAATGGGGGATGGCCTGGGGGTCCTGGGTACCTGGCTGAGGAAACAGCTGTTGTGATGTCTGAATATTGGCAAGCTAAATCGAGATAAAAAAAGGTTTCTTAATGTGGAGAATATTTTGGAACTGAAAGTCTGGGGCGCTGGCAGAAGCCAGCAGTGTGCCGTGGGAAAGCCCTCTCCTTAAAACAACATTCCATAAAACAGCACTGAAATGTTTGTTCATGAAGTCTTCAGTGTGTAATGAAGGGGGGAAGGATTCTTTTTAAGAAAAAGAGAAGAAAAGCCATTTAGTTTAATGCAATAAGCATCTCTACAGCAGCTGCACTGAGGCTTTTTAAGGTTGTGCATCTGAACGAGAGGGATGGGAGCAGCCACTGAAGCACGAACCCATGTCCCTGTGCCTGGTGACACTTCCCTGCAGCTGCAGACACGCCTTGGCTTTCCTCAGGGCCTTTTGAGAAGGGCTTTGCTTTTTTTCTCCCTTACCTCGACAAAGCAGCTGGTTTTCCTTACCTCCTCCTTCCTTACAGTTGCCTCCTATTTGGAAGGAAATGGGTAATGGAATTTTCAATGTTCACTGTATCCTGTGGGGCTTTTGTTTTACTCCCCCTCCGAGTCCCGAGGAGCGAGGCAGGATGCCTGGGAAATACCGTGTGCAGCCGGGAGCAGCCGGTCTGGTCTCCACCCTGGGAGGGGCCCCACGCTACACGTTGTGTTTTGCTTCGTTTTGACTTGCCAAGGATCTCATGCAAAACGATGCTTTGAGAACTAGTCTGTAAAAGTGCATTTCTGCCTTTCCCCCCGAGCTGCCGGGGCAGCCCCGGCCCTGCGGTCCCTCTGCCGAGCTGCTGCAGCTCTTGCACTCAGGATATGCCTGCTGGCAGCAGGAATTAGTGTAAGCTGACAGATGTGTTTCCTGTCTGTACAATTACTGTCTGTTTGCTTCCCTCTGGCAGTGCTAAAGAGTGTGTGTAGTGCAGTGCTGGTGCGGGGTGAGGTTGGTTTGCAGCTCCAAGGGCCGGGTCCCAGAGAACTCGGCTCCAGATGGTTCCTGCTCTATCCACAGGATGCTGGAGAGGCCGTGCCTGTGGCTGCAGCTCCTCTGCCCTGCTCAGGGAAACAGCAAACAGCTCCAGTCCTGTGAGGGTTAGAATGGGGCTGCACCATCAGCAGCAGTGTGGTAGAGATTTGTAGATTGGTTCAGAGGAACAAGGCAGAGCGTTTGGGGCAGAACGCTGGCTCTCGTGGTGATTCCTCTTCTCTGTGGCCTTTTGTGGCTCACAGTCCAGATCCTCCTGTGAGCAACTATGTGCTGCTGGTAGCAGGAGGAGGAGCTGGGACTGTGGCCAGGACTGGTTTTCTATATTGGGAGCAGCTCTGCTGTAACTGGAGATGAGGGCTGGCAGTGCCATCAGGCTCAGCCGCCAGTGCTGTGGGTGCTGCTGAGCTGCCTGTGAGGACAGAACTGCTCCAGTGCTGCACAGCTCCTGGCTGGGCCAATGGTCCTCATGGCACAGCCTTGGGCTGAGCTCTAAGCATTTTAATTTGTTGGTGGGAGTTTTGTGGTGATCTTGGCTGATGAGGGCTGTGTTAAATCTTCAGGGTCTCAGGGTTACAAAGGCAGCAGCATCCCTGCCCTCAGGTCAAAGAAAGTCACCAGGGAATGGGGCAAGGCCAGGCAGCGGGTTTGGGGTGGGAGCAAGGATAGGGCCTTGCTCCATCCAGAGCTGAAAACCTCGAACACATTCAGTTAATGCAGCTGAAGCTGTGTGCTTGATAGCTGCATGGTCATGCTTTTAATTACTGCTAAAATAATTGGCACTGTGGCTACTGGGAGGATGTGAGAAGATCAGAGGCTCAAGGCTGTTTCTCCTGGTGCCTCGGGGGTACGAGCAGCTTTCAGTGTCTGTATAATTAAAAGCTACAATCTTTCATGTGCACAATAAAGAGGGTTGGGAGGTGGGGAGACTCCAGCCTTCTGCATTTTATTTATTAAACATAATCAGTGACCATTCTCTCTTCTTCAGGAAGGTTTTAGCAAACACCAGGGTCTCACAGCCAGGTCCAACAGCTTAAGATGCTCAAGTGCTGGTCAGACTGGTTACACTCGAAGGCTTGGAGGATTTGATGCCAGGGTTGGTGTGGGAAGAGCAGAGCAGCTCAGCTCAGGCTCCCCCTTCCCTCAGAGCCCCCTTCCACTGGAAGGTCCCTCCCTGCCTGCTGCCTCAGGCACACTGTGGTAGTGATCTTGTTTTCCCTCCTTCATCCACACCCTGCCCATGGTGCCTCCCTCCCTCCCTCTGCCCCGAGCTGCTCCCCCAGCCCTGGGTGCACACGCTGGGTCCTCCCGGGCCGGGCTCCCTCTGCTCCTCTGGGATGTAAGATGTGCTGGTGTGTGGGAGGATTTAAATCTTCAGTGAAGATTTGGTGGGAAAGGTTCTTCCTGGCCTGTCTGGAGGTGGGACACGCACATCAGACAGACAGACATGTGCCTGCACCCTGCTCAGCATCTGCATGAAGAGGTTCCCAGCTCTGGCCTGGCCTGCAGAGCCCGCACAGACGATCTGCAGCCTCTCCCAGTCAGAGAGCAGTGGATTCATTCCCCTTTGCCTCTTGTCCTGTCTTTCAGCTGCGGGAACTGGTCAGCATGTGCATATACCCCGACCCAGACCAGCGGCCCGACATCGGTTACGTGCACCAAATAGCCAAACAGATGCACGTGTGGACCTCGAGCACATGAGCGGCCGCGGCGCCAGCACAGCTCAGTCTTACTTGAATCCTTTTCTCCGCTGCCGGCGCCTGGTGCAGCTCACACAGGTGGGAGGGTGAGCACTCACAGCAGAGGCTCCATCATTTGCAGGTTATTTGACAAGGACTCTTACAGGTGGTCGTTGCTTTAACGTGAAGATTCTGTGAGGTATTGCAAGTGATTCTTTTATTTTTTATTTTTAAGGCCAATAACGTTACGGATGTAGATCATTTAAGGGTCCTTTCTTCAAACTGTCGTGTGTAATCTAGGATAGCCGATATTACCGAGGGCTCGGCCTTTGCCAGACCTTCTATCTTAACTGTAATGTGAAATATTGAAATAATTCCTTCAGTGAAATCACTTTATACTAATGTAAGAATTACCATAGATTTTGTGTAATTTGTATAACTGCTACTTTGCCTCTTCTGCAAATGGTTAATAGCAAATTCAGTTTTTACTTGGTGTATTTTAAAGCAGCCATTTATGTGTTTTTATTAATTCCCTCCTCTTCAGACTTAGAAACTGGGAAGGGTTGGGGGGTGGGGTTTCTTTTTTTTTTTTTTTAATTGTAAACTTTGTGTATTTTGCTGATGCCTTTCTGTCAGAGATGAGTTAAACATGAACCTGGGGAAAAGAAGCCAAACATGCCAAGCAAACCCAAGCCAGCCTTGCTCCTGCAGAGAATTGCTCCTTACCCTCATTTTCCCTTTTGGAATGGCTCTTCTCAGCCTCCAGGTTCTTGTTTAAAACCAGTGTTGATCGAAGCCAGTTCGATTTTGGTGCAGAGACTTTTACACATTCAATAGTACATCGGGTACTATCAGTGGAACTTCAGCAGTGTTTTAAACACTTGGAAAATTTTTTTAAAATAAATGAAATGCTTTGTGTATGGAATTCTGCATAGGATCAGCCCCGTCCCTCAAACTGTGAAAGCTCATTACAGAATGTGAATGTCTATAAATCTCAACCTGATCTGAAGGAGTCATCGTCTCTAACTGCATGAAAATTGTCAACAGCTAAATTCATTCATTGAATCAATGATTTGTGTCATTACTGCCGATGGAAATACTCACTGCTCCAGGAACAGCCGTGGATTCACGTTCCAGTGTTTCCATTCCGTGTGCCTGGCGGAGGAGCGGGGCTGTGCTCGGTGTTCCTGAGGAAACCCCTCAGCCTGTGCTGCTCCAGCGCCGGCTCCGCCTGTGCCAGGGGCTCGTGCCGACTGTACCTTTGTGTGTGACACTTCAAATGCAGCCTGTGCCGCCTTTTGGTGTTTTTTTTTTAAGGAAAGCTTACAATCCTTAATTGTTTTTGAACTAAGATTAGGGTTAGAGGGTTACATACATATATATGCTTTTAGTGGATTTTTTAACCTAATTTGCTCTACTTAAGGAAAACCGCAGTGCCGTCTTCAGCTGCTTCGTAGCAAATCTGGGAATGTTTTTATAGGGTACCAAGAAAAGCCGTTAATTGCTGTGAATAAGGTTGGCATCATTAATGCAAGGTGCCATTTTACTGGGGCTTCTCAGCAGAAAGCTGAGGGTACTGCTCTCAGGAGAGAGTCAGGAAATTCAAATCATCGTGGAGGCACCAAATTGCTCCCACCATTCCCGTGCCAACCAGCTTGGTTAATTTATACCCAACCTCTCGAGCACTTGTCAGGTGTGACCTGAACCTGTCTCCTTGCACTGCAGCTTTCCTTGAGCCGGGGCTGCAGCTCCATGGCCAGAGGGAGGGTCGGGCTGGAAAAGGATCAGTGGCTTCCAGGGAAGCTCAGCTCACAGATGAGGATCTGGAAAAGTCTGGTCACTTTCTTGCTACATAAAATTTCTTAGTGCTTATAAGGAAATGTATTTCAAAAGGTAATTTTTTGCAATTGTGCATTTTTAGATAAATAAAAAAAATTATTTCCAAAATAAACATCTTTGTTTAAAAAACTAAAAAGTGCAGTATTAAAGGAAATACAACCCCCCCCAAAAAACAGGCCTAAATATGTGGGAAACTGCTCCTACCAGCTGTGGTGTGTGTGTAGCTGCTTTTCCAGCAAATGGATGGATGGAGAGAGACTGTCACTTGTCCCAAGGGAAAACACGAGAGTCTTTACCCTCTGAACTGTGGCATATCAGAGCTGGTTTTCCAGGATCTTTGTTGCAGGATGCCAAGGCTGGGGACTGGCACCAGTTCACCTTTTGAAGCTGCCTGTCAATGCTACACCTCCCCTTTTCACCTGAAAAATAATTCTGTAAGGGGTTCTTCTGGCTGGTTTTTTTCAGGATTATGTAGTGCTGTATGAAACAGCCTGAAATCTCATTAACTCAAGTGGTACAAGCCCAGCATTTTAGGACAAAACAGGTGTAAATGGAGGTAAGTGACAAGACAGTCAAACTGAATGATGCTGAATCTGCCCTGTATCCTGTCTCTACCTACAGAAAATGGGGCAAAAATAACACAAACATCCCCTGATGCCCAGAGTTTCTTCCCTGCAGTGGGGTGGCAGGAGAGCAGTGCCTGTTGGAGGTCAAGGGCAGCAGTTCAGAACTACCACTGCTCATTGTTTTCATACCTTTTCCTGTTTCCATCAGGAAAAGAACATTCTATTACATTAAAACTTGTCCAGTGGGGCTTACACAGAGCAGCTTTACTCCTGCTGTTCTGCTCCTGGAGTGAGGGTTTTCTGCCCTGCCCTCACCCACAGAGCTCTCAGAGCCCCAGCCCTGCAGGACGGAGCTGCTGCAGCTCTGCTGCTCGAACCTCACCTTGGACAGAGCAGGAAGGAGCACCAGGCACAGACAGGGAGGGGCAGAGCCTCTTTATTGGGCTGGACAGAGCCACAGCCGGAGCTCAGGACGTGTCCATGGTCTGCACGGTCTCGTCCAGCACCTCGAGCTCCAGGTGAGCCACGTTCTCTGTGAGAACAGCAGTCGTTCCCTTTGCACACTTGTACCTGCCAAACCTGGGAAAGAAATGGGGGGAAATTAATCAGGAAGATGATACATGGGAAAACTTGCATTTAAATTTTACAGAATCACAGAATCACACAGAATATGCTGAGTTGGAAGGGACCCACAAGGTCCAACCCTTAGCCCTGCACAGGACCATCCCCAAGAGTCACACCATGTGCCTGAGAGTTTTGGAACTGATCACCTTTAGAAGTTTCCTATAAAAGTCCAAAATAAGTAAAGGAACTGTGCCTACTGCAAAGTCTAAGCTGACTGCACTAACAGACAAAGTTTCAGACAAACCAGCAATTCTGGAAAACTGTGATTACAAAAAAAAAATAAAATTGCCACATAACTGGAAAGCTCTTTACAGAAATCAGTGGTCTGGGCAGCAAAGACAAAAGTCCATTACTTCCTCAAACTGCCCAAAACTCAAGAGCCTGGTAAAACTGTGGCAGGGAAGAACTTCTGCTGTTCTCTGCACGTGCCTCTGCCAGCCTGTGTTCAGCTGCAGGTGCAGCCACTCATTGGTTCTGTTCAGCTGCAATCCACCCACAGGTCAGAGATCTCTGGCAAAAGTAGGACTGGCTGTGCAGAGCAGGGATCACACACAGCCTCAGGGT
This sequence comes from Manacus vitellinus, assembly GCF_001715985.3. NCBI lineage: Eukaryota > Metazoa > Chordata > Aves > Passeriformes > Pipridae > Manacus > Manacus vitellinus. The sequence goes on along the minus strand of NW_021940039.1, from coordinate 1,119,918 downwards.
CCCTCACCTGTCCCCCTTCTTGTTGGCCACGTCGTAGGGCCGGATGAAGTCCAGCTTGTTCTTGCTGATGACACAGATGTCGACGTTGCTGCCGGAGCCCAGGTCGTTGTAGATCCCGGCTGCGATGGCGTCTCTCACCAGCTGCTTGGCCTCCTCCTCCTGCAACAGTTCAGAGGCTCTCACTGCCCAGGGCTGGCAGCTCCCAGGACCATCACCAAAGTGCCACAGGGCATGAACAGGGGGACTATCCAGGGGCAACCCTTTACCCTGCCCATGCTCCACCACCCCAGGATGGATCAGACTTGCTAAAGACAGTCTAGGAAGCAAAACTCAGATTTTTTTTTTTTTTTATCTTAATGAATGGAGAAAATAAATTTTACCATTTTTAACTTCCAGGCTTTTGTGCACGTGTACCTTCCAGCTGCCTGTCTTGTGTGACAGCTGCACACACATTAGAGTCACTGGAGTTCAGGTACAAGGCTTCCCCAGGTCAGGGCTATTTCATCAGCCTTTATAGCACCAAAATAAAGCACCATTTTGCAGCATGGCTTGGTTTGCAAAATTCATCTGCTCATCCTAACAGGAGCTTTGGGATGGAGCAGCTCTGCTCTGCACGGAGCTGAGCTGCAGACCAGCTGTAATTCCAGTCCTGAGCACAAATGCAGAGAATTTACAGAAACCTGCTGAAAACACTGGTCAAACAAGGTACTGCTGTCAAAATACTGCAATTAGTTTTTACTATTTAAGTGAAAAAGTGAAGCTTTGCTACAGTAATGGATGTGACTGAGACAGTTACTATTTAGACCTGAAACAGCCTGAACCAGAGTGCAACGAAGCCCACACTACACAAAGGACATTCACAGAAGTGTTTTTTACATGGAAGCATTCAGGTTCATCTAACTACCCCTCAGAATATCACACCAGATCTCTGATCATCACATTCTCACCACCACCACAAAAACACGACTGGTATTGCTGAGAGGCATCAGGAACAGAGTGTTGGTGGCACTGACAGCCCTCCCGAGCCATTCCAGTGGCACTGGCTCCCTCTGCAGCTCCCAGCGAGGGCAGGTCCTGCCCCTCAGCTGCACCGAGCCTGTCCCTGTGCCCGGTGAGCTGGCAGTGTCACCGTGCCAGGACAGCAGGCTGTGCCCATGGAGACACTCACACTGGGCTTCCAGCAGCCTCTCCAGCCCAAAGCAGTGCCTGTGAGACCCTTCCTTCTCTCAAGGGTGTGTAAGGAACTGACTGCAAACTCTGCCTGCTCCAGTCCAGCAATAATAAACCAGAAGCACATCCCTGCACTCAGAGGTTTGGGCCTCTTCTATCCCAGGTTGTGCAGCAGACACGGGACTGGAGTAGGACACGGCCTGCAGTGAACAACAGAAACAGCTGCAATTCCTACTTCACTGCCAGTTCCACCACTATTACTCTTTATAAAATAAAAAAAATAAATTATGCTTCCTACTAAGCTGACTAGAACAATACAGCCATGCTGTAAAAATAATTCCTGAACATTTTCTTCAGTGTTTTTGGCAATAAAACCATGATAAGCAAGTAATTCCTCACTCAACTGATAAAAGACTGATTTGTTGCAGACCAAGGGTATTTTAGTACTATAGTGCAAGTAAATAAAATGAACCAAAGAAGTATGCATAGATCTGTTTTAAAAATTAAGTGGTAGCAAAACCAGAATAATTTTAAGCTACGTGTTAGTGTAAGAAAAGCAGTTTAGGAATACTACAGCAAATTGGGGGAGGTCTGTTCCATTATTCCTTTTAATTTCATCTTTTTAAAACAACACTTTAAATCTCACAGACTCTTCTAATTTAAAATTTATTTGCTTTTAAAAATGTACTCTATCAACCTACTGTTATCAAAATGATTCTAAAAATACTCATTAAAGTTCAATCAGCAGAGCAGAGCTGTAAGTGCACTGAGGCAACCACTGCACAGAGAGCCCAGGCTGTAACCTCATCTCCTTCACTGCCACAGTGCAGCCCAGTCTGTGAACCTGCAGGAATTGTCATTTTAGAAAACTCTGCCTCGGTGCTGTTTCCTGCTCTTCTTTTTACAATTTAGAAAGCTGGCCAGGACAGCCACAAGAAAAATCCTGCATGGAGTTCAGCAAGGACTGCTGTTTCCAGTCACAAAATAGGGGGCCAGCAGGAAACTGCTGACACAGCCTGAAGTACAGGGGCCTCAATGAGCCACTGTAATAATTAATCTTAAAAAACCCTAAAAGTTCAGAGTATATAAAAGGAGCACTTCCTGCTTTATGGTTGCAAAGACCAAGCTAACTGGGAATATCCTCCTGTGGGGCCCAGAGTGCTCCTTAAATGAGATTACAGCGAGTGATGAACTGTAGGGGCAGCGAGCAGTGACAAGCAGCACTTTATGGAGCGATCTGTCTGTCCCCATCACACCCCACAATGTGTCCCTGGACTCCAATGTGCAGCTCCATTTACCTCGCCTGACAAATGGGCAGCGCTTGGGAAAGGCAGCGAGGTCCAGCTCCATGGTAATGGTCACCACAGCTGTGCTGGGGAACAGGCCCCAGTTCATTACACTGACCAGGAACGGAGCTTCCAAAGGGTGCCTGAGGAATAGGGCAGTAAAGGCTAAAATAAATAACTCAGCATGGAAGGCTAATCTGAAACGGTGTTTGATAAATTATTTATAACACAGACAATTGTCTGCATTTAATATTGGCGCTACTGGTAGCGTCTTTAAAAGATGATTTATGTGTTGTAATGCCATTAAGCTTTATATGGGCCCACTGCTGGCTATAAAGTCTGCTGAGATTTAGAGAATGAGTTTTAAACTGTCACTGCAACATCACAGCAGATAGAGCCTGTATTAAATCTTTACTTTAAACCTGTTATCTGGAGAGTTGCAGTTTGCAGACACTCAGGGCTGATGGATTACCTCTCACAGCTGCTCTGCCACCAGTCCCACACAGCACCCAGGAGCAACTTTTACACATTATTCTTGTATATGACTTGAACCAAGTTTCTCTTCTCACTTAAGCAATTTCCAGACTTCAAGTGCTACTGGAGGAAAAAAGAGACTTTCCTACAGGAGATGAGGGTATTTCTACATTACATTAATACTGTCTTTACTAATAGCCTGTAAACAAGTTTATCATTATGCTCCAGCAGCAAAGGGAGCAGCTGGAAGGGCTTTGGGAACATTATTTCTTCAACATTTTGTAGCTCCACAAGCAAGTTAAACAGGAAATGCCTTTTTCAGATTTAAAAACTCTAGAAATTATTTTTTTTCCTAATTCTTACCAAAATGAAATGAATCCCTTCTGCAGGTCACCAGGATGCTGTCAGAGATGCAATACACACAGTGCAGTTCTCCAACAGCAATTCTTAGAAGAATTTGAAATGCAGTGCTCTATCAATATTTGTATAACATGAATATAAGCAGGCAACTATTTTTGTAAAAATAAACAAATGCAAATACTTATCACAACAGTCCTTTACAACAATGAAATATGCTCAAATTATATAATATAAAAAGTTGATCCTACTTAAAGTGAGAATCCCCAAGAGTCCTGTGGGAAGAGAAGGGAAGGAAAAAAAAAATCACAAGCTTCAGGAAGGACAATGATAATAAAAAAATAAATCCATAAAGGAGTGTTGGGAATTTGGAGGTAGGAAAGAAATACCTCCTGAAGGACAAAATCACCTCCAGAAGCATAATTAGACTTTGGGAGAGCAATCAGCAGAGTACAGGGTGTGAGAGGCTGTGTGGGGGCTGGGGGGGGGAGATCAGCCCATAACTGTGAGAGGTGCTCAGGTCTGCTCTAAGTCCAGAGAGAACCAATCTGAGAAGTACTTTGTGTTCCTTGTAAGGGGAGGCTGGAAGGCTCCAGCAGTCAGAATGGATTTGGCTGGACTGTGCTGGAAACAGGCTGTGACCTTCAAACCACTCAGAATTACAAGTCTTCCCCCAAAAAGTGTGCATTCCCAGGGCTGCCTCAGAAGCAAGGAATGACATTCCTTGTCTCTTATTTCTTGGTTTTTCATATTAGACCTATGCATTTTACGTCAGCTTCATTGTGACTAAAGCCTCAGTAAATGTTTATTTTTCTAACCATTTTCTAGTAAGAACTTTCCAAACAAACTGCTCTCTAGTCCCTAATTATTATTCTCAGAGACAACAGTTTTTTTCCCTGTTCCAAGGAAGCTGCCTGTGAGCCCAGGCTCATCCCCACCCCCTCTCTGATATCATACAGCAGTATAATAAACCACGTTAATATTTCATACCAGGGTGAAATATGCTGGAGTATCAATTCAACATCTGCTGTCTTTAGGGTACTGGCATCCCGCAGAGACACTTTCAATTTGTAATTGAGTTCTATACTGAATTAATCAGCAGTTTATCTTTTTTAGTAAAATAATGTCTTCCCCACTAACCTGGATTTACATTAACAATTTATGTCAAATTACCTGCCAAGGCAAGGAACTTATATGATTCGGAACTACTATTCAATAACATTAGTTGCTGTATGTCATTCCCTACGTGGGGATTAGTACAATCCATATTTCCAATGGCACGGAATTAAATTACAAGCTCCTCTCACAACTATGAGATTTCTTTTAATACTGTTCCCACACTCTGAACTAAGAATGAATAGGAAAACTCATTTAATCCATCACCTCTTGCATATGGGTGAAGTTCATGGGTTTTTAGGGAACAGATTCTCAAAATGAGAACTCTCTCAGCAGTACCAGAGCTGTAAATCTCCCCTGGCACTGGGAGAGCCCCAGTTTGCTGTTCCCTGAGCTGCCCTACGGTCACACACCGACCCTCACCCCCCCGGGTATGCAAACCCTGCAAGAGACTACAGTGACAACTACCTGATATTACTGCATATAAACAAATTAATAGCAAGCAGTAACACATCTGGTTTCGAATAAAGCAAATCTCTGCTCATATGACTATTGCTTTACCTCTGACAAAAGGATGGAAGGGAATGAAGGTAAACATTTTATTTGGAAAGGAAGCCTTGGGCTTTCTGGTAATTTATCCTCCCTAATACACCAAAATGCTCCATAAAGCCCGGGCTGGCTCCCAGCTCTGCCTCATCCCCATTCCCTCACAGCAATTGCCCTCGGCCTGGCCGGCCCTCGCTGCGGGAGCAGCGCTCGGGCTTTGTGCCATGTGAAATATTTTCCACTACATTTTCCTGTGTTCTGCACTTATGGGAGATACACAAACTGGAACAATTTAAACTGGAACACCTGCTCCTGAGAAATGCATCAAAAATAATTACCTGTCCTCCCCCTACCCTGTGCAGTGAAATGATCTCTTAACACAGAGCCCTGCTTCTGGCCGGCTTGTCTACATTATTATGGACAAAGTTTAAGTGTTACTTTCATAAAGGTGAAGAAATTGTTGCTCTTTGTCATGCAGCAAGGCCCAATTTACACGGAGGCAACATTTGTTTCCCTCAATACAGTCTGCAAACAGCACACTGGAAGGTGGCACTGCTGGGTACCACTGGTAACACACTGGTACTTGGGCAGCGTCCCACAAACTGGGCTTTAATCCATTCAGAGGGGACACCTCCAAACACCTCACCTGTAATCCCAGCCACTCCACAGCACACCTAGCTGGTACACTCCAAATCAGCCCATGTCTCCTGTTTAATACCAGTTCCACAAAGGAAATCAATCCAGGGCACAATTCTGTGAAAGAAGATGAAAACTGTACAAACTGTCCAACGTGTCAGGCAGAAACCAGGTTACCAGAGGATAATTGTTATCTAACCTAAGAATAAGAAGCAGGTACGATAAGCCTTTATTTTCTGGCTGACTGTATGCACTAACACCTGGTATTTACCCATAAAATCCGTGTCTGCAGGAGACACTAACACAGCTATGTCAGGAGAGCTGCAAAGTGCAGTGCCACGAGCTCTGGCAGCACGGAGTGGAGATATGCCACTAACAGGCTCAGTTCCTGTCACGGGTAATGAAACACCCAAGGCACACAAACACAAAGTCCTGCTTTCTGTTCACCCAGTCAGATTTCCCCCCCACATTTACTTAAATCTCCGTGTCTGACACCAGCAGGGGTTCGAGTATCTCAGGCAGGCTCTCCAGCCTAACTCCCCCAGCCCGGTTGATCTCCATTGTCTGCAGGAGCTGAGCCCGACCCTCGCAGTGCGGGTCCCGCAGAGTCATTAAGGGGTGTCAGCTGGCGGGACCGGCCGCAGTCCCGCACCTGAGCCCGTGGGGCGCAGCCACCCTCATCTCCATCACTAATGAACAGGGCTCATCTGCAGCCTGTCACCCGCCCAGCCCCCCGCACACGCCGACAACACCGAGACAACTATTGTTGAGGAGTAGAGAGTTTCGACAGATTCCAAAAATAGCTCGCTATTCCTGCCGTGGTTAATAAACAAAAACAATTCCACCATATTGAGGGACAGTGGGAAATGTGAGCACAGGAACGTTTGAAGGATCTATGTGTCAGCTGCTTAGAAATGGAAGAAAGTGACATGTTTTCACAATATTTTGTATGTGCCTGATGCATTTTTTTGTGAAATAAGAGGTACACAGTGAAAGCTGCATTCGGGCTACTTTGCACTTCGGTACAGCAAAGATCCCAGAGCACGTGGAGCATCCAGAGGAAAGGCTTCTCCGTGCCTCAGCTGCTTCACTCAGGGAGAGGGGGATACTCACGAGTACCTCAAAAATCACTTCTCCCAAACCTGCCCGCCAACCTGCTCACCAGATTGCTCCCAACCCACACTGGCCCCAAACAGGGGAGCAGAGTCATCACTGCAGAAAGGCCACCAAAGCAAACCTGGCCAACAGGGGAAGGAAGACACCCCTCCAGTGGGACAGCAAGCTGCAGGTTTGGGGACAGCACAGCTGCTGCAGGGGAGAGAGCTGTGTTCCATGTGGAACACACTCAGAACAGTCTCCTCTGCTTTTCATCTGTTCATACCCTCCAGGGTATTTTTGTTTTCATTCAGTAACACTTGATTTCCTGCCACACTTCAGAAACGGTACAATAAATGACTGTAAATATCATCTCACATATTTGTAGTGATCTGTCCTAGAAATAATTATTAACTATCTGCCAGACTATCTCCTTTCATTTTTTCCACCTATTCTATGCTCCTGAACTCATTACTCCAAGATTTACTTCCTTTTCCTTGCAATAGCTCTGCTTTCTGTGGCTTCTACTGGTCCTCATCCTTTTGGAGCCTCTTTTTATTAAACCTGGTTTTTTTGATGAAATACAGAAAAGAAATGAAGTCACAAGCAGCCTATTTCCTTGCTTAAACAAGAAGGCTACAACACAGCTCCACTGTGGATCAAGTAATTCTTCTACAGACAAAAAGCTTCTACTTTTCAAACACCAGAAATCAAATACCAGAATAAAATATATCCCCTCTCCCCATCTCCTGAGGAATTCAAGAACCAGAGGATAGATAAACCCAGAATTCCAGCACTTAATTCTGTAGACACTTTTTTCCCCAGACCACGACGGTTTCCATATCCAGTATTTCTTTGTTATTGTTTAACACCAGAAGGCACAAACGCATTTGCAAAATGACTGTGAGGTTTAAAAACCACGTGGCGACTCTATTGGAAGAAAAATTGGCTGCAATGAAAGATCTGAGCTCAAAACACTCCATTAGATGTGCTGTTCTTCCACTTATGTTTTTTAAAGCAGATCTATAGCTGCCCACATGACAGATTAATATTGTTCCACAGTAGTTAGGTGCTTGGCATTACATTTTTGAAGCATCTACAGGCCTTGAGGGCTGAAAGTGTTCCCATGCTCAGCGATCTCTAATGGTTCCTCCAGAGGCCAGCACTGGCTCCCCAGCGAGCCCTGCCTCCATAAATCAGCTGCACAAGTGGCACTGGGGGCGTCCCCTCGGAGGGGTGGGGGTGAGGATCATCTCCCAGCACCACAGCCAGGGAAAGGACCATCACAGTTGGCACTGACAAAGCATGTGCTACTTAAATCTGAAGACACACTAAGTCTATGGAAAAAAACACATCCTGCTGGTGTTAGCATGCCTCAGGCACTGGGAGAAGCTTCAGCAACTCATCTTCAAAAGGCAGAGAGCCAGGGCTCTAGAAACCTGCAAAAATTGGCTAAGCCTGCAGTCTTTTTTTTATTTTTTTTTTAGTTTTTTTTTTTTTTTAGTTGAGCATCTTCAAAGTCTACAATTCTAACTGTAGGGCACAGCAGCTGCCACTGCAGATTTGATCCTCTCAGCTTTTGGCAGCTCTCAACTTGAAATTCTAGCAAAAGAATTTTTCAAGTTGCTATTATTGCCTGTCATGGATTTATAAATATTGTGCACTATCTGCTGTGGCATGGCTCTCCTGGGACACCAGTGCATGCCAAAAGCATAACAGAATGAAAAACAGTTCCTATTCTTCAAATAAATGCTAATTTTTTTTAACTGTGCTCACACGATGCATTTGGTGATCAGCTTCAATAGTACAGAATATATATCAGAGGCAAAAAAGCTGATTGTCTTTTCCAGTAGTATTCAGCTGCTACTTTCATTAAGCTTGTTTAATTACATTCCAGATGCTAATTTGCAAGTTGATACCAGAGGGTGCAGGACAGTTTGCCTTTGAATCATTTTTCTGTGATGTGATGGTCTTGAAGCACACCACTACCCTCCAGTAGCCCTAGGAAGATATTCTGACAATTAGTGCAAGAGAAAGGAGCATTGATCTTGACAGAAAAATAATAATAATTTTCTACCTATTTTATTAAATTAATCTCCAGGAATTTTAAGTTTATTTTCAATGCAATTTCATAGGAAGTTTTATGTAAAATATATATAGCGTACTTCAGATTTAATTTGGATTTACTTCAATAGAAATATTTGTTATTTTGTTAATTTACTGTAAAAAAACCCATATCTGACTTAAAAGGTATATATTATAAGCTGGCAGCCATAACAGAGTATGAGGAAGTGTTTAAGAGTACAACTGAGCTTTAGCACCTGAAACTTTGCTGGCTTGGTTAATACACTTCCTGAATTGCTATTAGATAATATCAGATTATCCAGGAAAACCAAAGGAAGAGTTAAGGTACATGTGAGCCTCAAAATCTAAATATCTATTTCAACAAATTGGTAGGCTGCATTTCTGCATGCTTGTTATAACAGTGACTATCTGCTGCCACTTATGGTTGTGTGTGAAGACAGTTTAATGAGGATGACCTTTCTAAATAGGAAAATTTGGAGATTTACCAATTTTTGGTGCCTTTTTCGGTTGCTCTTACACAGAAAATGACTTAAAATACAAGCTTGAAAACTAGCTGAGAATCAGATGAAAATGTGAGTTGCACAGCACAGCTCTTTGCCATTTGTATCTCTGAAAGAGGACTGTTGTGCTGTAGCTGTTGGTTCCCAGGATCTGCAGTCCATGTTTTCAGTGGAACAGCACACACACCAAGTGCACAGTCACCCAGGAGGCTGGAAAAGGAGACTGCCATTCTTACAGCAGCGTGAGGGGAGAGGGGAAAACAGAGAGTCTTCCTCTCTGGAGTGGCTCTATCAGCCATCTGCTGTGACGCTCCCTCCCCAAGACACTCGAGTGCCTACCAGAAGTATTCCAGTATTTCTGGTAACATTTATAAATACACTGAGGACCAGAAGCCCAGAGTCTTCAGATACCACCCAAAACACCGTGGTAACACAGGAACCCTGATCCTCCTGTGTGTCCAGAGCTTTGCACACCTACAGCTACTGCACAGGTACTGACAGAGAGGAGCCAGGGGGAGTTGGGAAACTGCTTCTCACCAACACTTCAGCAATTAACTAATGCAAACTTCTCAAAACAAGGTGGGTTTTTTTTTTAAATCAACTGGTATTAGACATGGTGCCTCGTCAGGACGGGTGACAGGGTACAAGAGATCACTTTACATTTTAATCTATCAGCTTTATAGAGAGGAACTCAGTGGACTGATGGGACCATCACCCCAAAACACAGTGCACTTGAAGGGGAGGAACTGACCCACAGCAGCTGCAGAACAAAAATGAGGAACATCTGAAGACCTCTGCTGATGCAAATAAACTTCTTCCTTTTCCACATTACTCAGGGATACTGGAGAGCTGCAAGATTTATCTGCATTTTAGACTGAAATGATTGTGACTGTTAGTGTTACAAGTAATTTTTAATGGGTTCAATTTTCAATTTTGTGTTCAATTCTCATTTCTCCTTTACTGTGGAATTATTAATCAATTGGAATGAGAAGAAGTGTTCGCAGAGAGTCTGAAGAGATTAATGTGGTTTAAGAGGGCTTGACATTACTGAGGCATTTTACAAAATAAGAGTTACAGAAAGCCCTGTAATTGCTTTGGGGTTATTTTCATCAATAGTGGGTCTGGAGACAACTGGATTTTCAGGGTTTAATTTAGGAGCACTGAACATGGTGTAACCAAGTATAAGGAAATACAACAGAAAATACAAAAATAATGCACTGCATCCATTTGTAACTGAACAGCTTGTTCTGATCTTATGACACTCAGATTTTAGCTCTCCTGAATGATTCTAACAACCAATCAAACATTTTTCAATTTTTATCAGTATCAGCAGCAAAACACAAACCCCATAACCTTAAGAGTCTTCTGATAATCAGCTTTCAACAGATGTTAAATTGTAGACATTAGTTCTGAACACACCAAATCAACCAGGATTGTTTCATGTACTACTTGAACACTTTTTGTAGCATTCTCTTTTCAAGACTGAGAGGGAAGGACTGACGGATAAAAAACCAGCAATATTGACTGTGCAAGGGCTGGTAAATTCCTGAAGTCAACTATAACCAGTAAGTTGTAGGTCTTTAAAGCTTTCATCAACATTAAAAGCACACATTTTTCCATATAGAAATATAGCTGCTTGCAAATTTATTTTATCCATCCATTTTTACAACTTTACAGTAAGCTGGCACTAGTATATTTTAAGTGCAGCAAAACTAAAGCAGTTTTAACTTCTTTAAAGCTTCAAACCTCTTAAATTCTTGTGATCACAGGGATTACTGAGGGAAGAAACACTGAGATTTAAAACCCCAAGATTCTTACCTCCATGTCGGGTTTGTACTTATCCTCAAACACTGCCATGGCTGCCAGTGATCCAGAACCTGCAGGGACACCAGGACACTCCTTTAGCCAGTGGAGTTACACAGGGTATTTTTTTAGAGAAAAGTATAACCCATTTCAGCAGCACAGACCAGAGTGAAGCCCAGCTCAGCTCACCACAGGCTCAAAGTGTCTGTGCTAAGGCCAGCACCTAACTGAAGCCCAGAGTTCAGCTTGTGTGCACACACTTGGCACGGTCCTGTCCTGAGAGCCCTTTCCTTCTGACCAGTTTGAACACCAGATATGAAGATGAGGTTAATGGAATCCCTACTCCAGTGCTCCTGCCCTCGTGAGAGGGGATGTGGGAATGAGGAGATGGCTCTGACCCTGGCACTCTCACCCTACACGTGGGGTGGGTGACCCAGCCATGGGAGCAGGGCAGGGGCTGCTGCCACCAGCTTATTTCCCCCAGGAACTTGGAAACAGTCTGTTGTGCATTTACTCTGTGCCATTATTTTTACATTGAACTATAACAGATGAACAAAGTGACAGAGATGAAACCATGAGTTTAATGTTCCTTCTCCAGAAGGGATGAGGTGCAAGTGCAGTGGTGGAACAGGAGCCACCTCTGCCCAAAGCACTGGGACTGCAGGGTTATAAATGGGCTTTCCATGAAATAATACAAAAAGCAGGGTGATACTATCTGAAACTGTAAACTTGCTTTGTTCAGAAAGAGTGAGCCTTCAGGAAGATTATCTTGTCTGTCTGTGGCCCTACCCATATTTCAGAGAACACTACTTTTGGGGAGTGAATAAAGTTACCTGCAATTTTTTACTCCAATTAGAAGATTTTTTGGCATTTATTACTTTTTAACTTGTTTTGCATACTGCTATCTGTTTAGCTGGGTCACAGAGAAAGCCATATTTCCTATTTAAAATGATTTGTGTATATCGCTTGACCACCTCAATGGTTTAGTGAAAGCAAAAGGCAGCGATTAAACAGTTTCAAATGAGGTGTCCTGCTGATTTTATCAAGTCTGCTGAATGTATAATGAAAAAGGAGAAGCTGACAGTGACACTGTTGAGAAAATACAGACTACCTTAGCTGAACCATTTAAGGAGGTCCAATTATAGATCAAATTTAAAGGGTTGAAACAGCAGATTTACAGACACAAATCAATGAACATGGTAATCCCGATGAATATGACAGATATTCCTGTTACAGAATATTGCTGTGGTTGAGGATCATTACCTTTACAGTACCAAATACATCACATCTAAAAGCAGTAGGACACTCTAAGTGTGTACTTGAATTACAGGCAATGACTATTCATTTACACCTTGGAGCAATACACAACTCCATTTTTTAAATGCTGAAGCTGGGAATAAAACAGATTTTTAAGCAGAAATGAACTGCTGATACAAACAGCTGATATCACAGAGCAAATCACAAATAAAAGGAATTTTACTGATCCTTCAAACAAGGTCAAAATAAGGTGGGGGCCAAAACAAATACAGGACCTGAACCATAAAATAATAGTTCTTCTGGAATGACATAGGAACATTTCTAATGAGGAAAAAACATATCTGAGCTATGGTCTCAAACCAAGCCCACATTCTTGCTACACCCAGATGAGGGCCTACTATGAGCAGAACGGAAATCCTCAAAGCTGGGAAACAATTCTGCCCTTGGAGAAGGGTTATTTGACAAAATTAGAGTGCAAAGACTAAAAAATATGCAAGAATGAAATATAAAAGGTATAAATGCACAATTTGACTGAAATTAATACATTAGCTACTGAGCTAAGAAAAAGTGGTCTTAATTTCTTAAAAATTCTACTGACATGTAAAAATTATTGATAACACATGGCTCAGGCTGGATTAATTCCTCCAGCTCCTTTTTAAAATAAGTTCCCAAAAGAACCAATGGGCAGGAACTCAGCAGATTTAAGGGAAAAAGAAAAACTAAAAAGGCAGGGGAATCTTACGTTACAGCACATGAAATCCTTTATACATAAAGAATTACACTTAATTATTTATCCCACTCTGTTACCAAGACACAATAAATGCCAAATCCAGTATCAGCTTTAAATAACTAAATACAGACAGTCCTACAATGTAAATTTTCAAAGAGTTGTTGAAAGTCTTAACTTAATTAAACCTACATGTATGTAGACATTTACATCTGAAAACCCAGATCCTAAGGAGGTTCTAACAGAACAGGAAGTAAAGCTGGAAAAGCTGAATAGACTCGTTTGCTTTTTTCTCTGGTGCTTATAAATCCCAAACATAAGCTTTATAAGCTTGCAGTTAAAAACTGCCTTAGCAAAAGCCTCCCAGCACAGCTAAGCATTCTCTGACAGAACAGATTTTATCTTAACCAGCACAGTGAAGATTCTTCACTGTTCCCAGCACCAGATGTAAGCCCGGGGTGTTCACAGCGATGGACAAACACTTCCCAAGGTCTCCACCAAGGCAAACCACGTGCTGCTTGCCCACAGTGATGGGAACTGCAGTGGGAAATCCTGCTGGCACACAGACATCCACCTGTGGCACAGGAGCCAGGGCAGGTCCCCTGCCCTGCTGGGGACGGGCACAGCCCCTGGCACACAGGAATGCACAGCAGCCAAGGGCACTCACTGCCCAGCGGGGCTGAGACCCCACTGCCCCATCACACCGACTGCCCTCTCCTCGGCAAACTCCACACACCATCCACACAGCCCCACAATGTTCCAAGCACCTCAACTGCCTTGTGAAAGCTGCATTGTAACAGGAGAGCAGGCAATAAAATCTGGGAACTTAAGTAAACACTGCAATAAGGTTTTCTTATTGCAGTTCCTATAAAAACACAGAAAACTTGGATATTAAGGGTCTATGGAGAACTTGTTTGTATATGTGGAAACAGCTGCTCTCTTGTCCGTGCACTTGCACAATAATTCATTTTTAACAAGCATGCTTTGCCTTTATGTAGAAACAAGCTTCACAATTCCCAAACATAATGTCTGGAGAAAGATAAAATCCAAACACAGCAAAACACCATCCATTAATTAGGGATGGATTTCCCACCTCATACACACAATAACTGATTTAAGTCACTGCCAGTTCGGACTCAGCCCTCCAAAGGTGCAGCAGTTCAGCCTCAAATCTGCCAGAACCTTCAGGAAAGCTGTGCAGTAACGTGTCATTAAACAGTGTCTCTACCTGAGCCCAGATTCGAGAGACACCAAACCAGGTATTTATCTTAGCTAAGATTTCAAACTGAAGTCAACACACAGCCAATGCAGAAATAGGAAATTTCCTTTGTTGGACTTTTTTTTTTTTTACATGTTTAAAGTTTCTCTCTCTCTGCTGTGCGTGAGCAGTAAGAATTAAAACAAAGAATAATTGGTAAAGTTATCATTTATTTCTATTATATAACATTCAGGGAAAAAACTCTTTCAGCTGGATCTTCAAAACCCACTAACTGCTAGGAATGGTTACATTTAATATCCTTGGAAACACAACCATCAAGAAAAAGATGTCATTTCAATTCCAAATAAATTTTTTTGCATACATTTTCAGTAAGCTGCACTTTAGAAACAAATATTCAGGAAGTATTAATCTAGTATTTAAATATATAAAAATATTGACTGCCAAGCAAATGCTAAAGAACTACAGAAGCTGAGAGGTAAAGCTCTACTCTGAGACAAATGCCTTTCAGTCTGATGACTGGCATGAAGCAGGTGAGTTATGAGACCATAAGAGAATTTGTTGTTTTCTTAAGTAGCATTGGTCATTTCCTGAATTTTCACAACAAAGTTATTAAATTTCCTGGATGCAATTGTAATAAATTCACTTTAAAAATACTGTCTGGTCCTCACTTGAGCAGTTGTACCACTTCAGTAGTGATTTAAAGTGAAAGACAATTACTGATACATAGCAAAAAAATCCAGCTGACAATAATTTTCACTGTGTTTTGTAACTGCAGGAGCTTTTCTAAAACAGATGAACTGGATCTTTTTAGCAGAACCTTCACTGAAGACAAGCTCTTATTGCTAAGTACAGTCCATTTCCTCACCCAAGGACCTGTTTGCTACCCCACCTGCCACACTGGAGGATGTGCAGAGCCTTGAGAGAGCAACATTTAGCACTTCCTAATCCATCACTGCCAGGGCTCCCTGACAGGGCATTTATTCACACACACTCATTGTTATTCAATTTGCTGTTCATCCCAGGTAAAAATTCCGTGATCTCCGCAGCCCCACGGACTGGGATCATTTTTCAGCCGGATCCTGGCTGGGGGCTGGCTCCCAGCAGTGGGAGTGCTTGCTCTGCAGCACGACACTGCCAGTGCATGAAGAGCTGATTTATGAATATGAAGCACCACTGGCACCAGGGGAGCAGCTCCAGCCACCAGAGACTCCTGAACACTCCGCCTGCTTCCGAAAGCTCAACTACACACTCCAAGTGCTTTAATTTTATGCATGCATTTCATTATAAGTCTTGGCCAGAAGCTTTCCTAGACAAGCCAAGCCATCAGACAATCTTGCATCGTTTGCTGAAATCCAATTTTGTCCTTTGTCAGCATAAACAGTTTAATTTGATGTTCTCACTCCTGAGTAAGCACTGAGTACCTTTTAAATTTCCCTTGCAAGGCAGGACACCGCTCTGTCCATCCACAGACAAACTCCAGCACACCAAAATAAAATCCAACCTCTCAATCTCCTTTCCTATTTAATACCGAATTTCCAGAAGCTAACTGGCCAAAAATACCTACCCTGATTTAAACAAACTGCCTTTAGAACACTCAGGGAAAAAAACAACAAACAATAGAGCAGGTTAAATAAGACTGAAATACAATTCCGACTGCTGTCTATGATTTGACTTTTGATAGTTTTCCTGCTGTTTCAATTCTATCTTTTGTCTATATGCATAAGCTAATTTTTTATTAGCTTATGCATATAAATTATCTCCTAGTCACGGGAGGAAGTATCAGTGCACCATGAGTGGGAAGGTAAAGGACAGTGATGCTGAGAAGGGCTTTGTCTGACAGTGTGACCAAAAGGAGTGTGTAAGCACCAGCCAGGCCTGGTACTGCCAACAGCAAATCAAAGTTTAAGCTACAAGGAACTTAATCCATTGATATGCTACTTCCTACTCGTTTGAACTTAGCCTGCTACTATGTTATTTTGGTGGAGGGAAAGAGGAGCAGCCAGGATGCTCAGAAACGCCACTCCGGTACTAAAGCAGGAAGGTCACCGTGTGCCCAGGGGAAGGCGTGGCTGGCTCCAGGGAACGCGCGGCAGCTCCCGGTACAGCTGGGCTGTGCAGTCCGTGTGCCGGAGCGGGGCAGGTCCGTGGATGCGGGATCCAGGGGAGCAATCCCGCACAATGCCGGCACGTGACCGCGCGGGCCGTTCCCGGGGCAGCGGCGCCATCGCGCGGCCTCCCGCCGCCACTGCAGCGCTAATTGCACCGGGTCATCAACCGGGGCCATCCCAGGGCACCACTGCAGCGCTGACTGCACCGGGTGATCACAGCTCATCCCAGGGCACCACTGCAGCGCTAATTGCACCGGGTGATCAACCGGGGCCATCCCAGGGCACCACTGCAGCGCTGACTGCACCGGGTGATCACAGCTCATCCCAGGGCACCACTGCAGCGCTAACTGCACCGGGTGATCACAGCTCATCACAGGGCACCACTGCAGCAGCGCCAACAGCCTGCAGAGAAACACACCCCTCACCCCTCCAGGAGAACCCTACCGAGGTGTTTGATCCAGAGGTGCCAACCAGGCGCAGAAAAAAACTAACAAAAATCTACGAATTTACGTCTTCCCATCGCAGAACCAGCATAAAAGCTGCCCCAGGCATGGGCTGAATCCAATTTACTAATCTGACACACTACAACTTCAGATCAGTTTTCTGATATGTTTACTCAGACTCTCCATCACACTTCCATGGCTCTACCAAAAACAAGCTTCCCTTTAAAACTGCCCGAGGCTTCCAAATGAAACACAAGGTCCCCAAGAGAAATTTATATGAACCACAAGTGAGGACTACATGCAAACCACACTTCTGAGGAATTTTTTTCATTCAGCAAGTTTTTGGGAATCCCACAATTCTCACGTGGGGAACACACACAGCAAAGCTCCTAACACCAGCTTTTCAGCAGCTGAGAGTTAAACAGTATTCCAGCCCGTGTTTGTAAAGAAACAGAACAGTGCACCCACCTCACAAACGCAGGTACAATTTTATCTTTGAAGTCTGAGGCCCGTACAGCTCTCACCAAACAACGGAGGTCAAATAAAAGCACTTTAAAGAACAGTTTGAAGTGTTGCCCCGTGCTGTCACTCACCCATGGTGACGTAGGGCAGCTTGTCTGTGGATCCGTGGGGGTGGATGCTGTACAGGTGAGGGCCCGTCACGTCCACTCCCCCCAAAACCAGGGCAGCGCCGATGTAGCCTTGGTACCTGGGAGCAAGGTTTGTCTGTGAGTCTGAAACCCCACAATACAGCTGTGGTTCTATTTAACACAACACAGGCACTGGAGAACTGTCCCACAACTACCCAGTGTAGCTCTGTACTGCACAGGCTACTTCTACCAGCTGGGAGCAATAAATTAAGAAATTTAGAAAAATACAGTTTATTTCAGTGTCCAGCAGACATTGAGGCAGTGATTCTATTGCAAGTCACATAAAACTCCCAGTTTTACAAGCCTGCACATTACAGTATTACTGGCCCAGCCATCTCACCAAAGGTACACAACAGTTCTTCATGGGTGTGATCAACAGCCTATTAAATTAATACCTTTCTATTTTTGCCAGGTGATCACTGCACCACGGCACAACTACAGTACCAATTCTCTAAAACTTTGATTTCTCTTCCACCTCAGTTCAAAAGCCTACGAAGCAAAGAGCAATTACAAAGTCTCGTTATGAAAGGTAAGGAAGCTGAGGGAGGATGCTCCTTAAGCATTACTTGGTGGTTTTAACAGCACTGTTAACAAACAAGAAGCCCACTCAGTTACCTGAAGAGCATCTGCTTGAGCATCCTGTTGGCCGTGACAACCCTTGGAAGTCGTCCTGTGGACAGGGAGTGGAGCTCCAGGTTGGAGGAGATCAGCTGAGTTGTCATCTCAGTGTCTGCAGCTGTTCCAGCACCACAACAACTGAAAAGTGTTGGGAGCAAGTCAGGAAAGGGTGGGGAGGGCAAGAGGCAAAAGCCCCTACGCTTTATGCAACAAATAGAAATTTTGTATTTGTAAAATTGAGGAAATTAAGTTCTCATACAGTCAGTATTTTCAGAGCATGAAACAAGACAGCCTGCTAAGTGTAAATAGAAAACCACAAATCCTCAAGCCTTGCTAATAAATTATCGTTTTCAAGCACATCTTTATATTTGGTGTTAGCAAAGGACAGAGCTAAAAACCCCAGTACCATTACCAACACCATCACACAGTAATGGACACAAATAACTATTTATTACACAATGAACAATATCAACACTTACTAGATATTGGGAGAAATGAAGTGTATTTTTGAACAGTTCTTGTCAGCAACAACCATCCCCTCGGTTGCTCTCGTATCCGCTCCGAGGACGATGCCATCCTAGAGGAAGGGAGAATTATTCCCGCTCTCCACAGGGCCGCTCCCGGGGGCAGCGGGGGTGACTCAGCAGCAGCGGCCGAGGCCTCTGCGGGCCCGGCCTCGCCCCCG
This sequence comes from Manacus vitellinus, assembly GCF_001715985.3. Classification (NCBI taxonomy): domain Eukaryota; kingdom Metazoa; phylum Chordata; class Aves; order Passeriformes; family Pipridae; genus Manacus; species Manacus vitellinus. The sequence continues at coordinate 1,101,143 of NW_021940039.1, read as the reverse complement.
CCGCTCACCTTGAACACGATGCCGGCGATGGTGGTGGTGCCCGTCTTGCGCGCGCGGTACCCGCAGCCCCTTCTGGCGAGCTCGCCTCCAGGAGAGTTCCGCAACACAGCGGAGTGTCCCCCGGCCCAAGCCGGACCGCCCCGCTCCCGGGCCCGCTCCCCCGGCCGCTCCCCCCGCCGCTCCCCCGCCAGCCCCGGCCGCCCGCTCCCCCTCCCCCGGGCCTCACCGCGCGCAGTTGTCGAAGCTGAAGCCGCCGGCGGGCGCGCTCAGCACGGACACGGCCGCCATGTTCCCGGCAGGGACGGGCGCGGCCAGAGCACTTCCGGGGCAGCGCCGCCCGCCCCGCCCCGCCCGCGCGCGAAAATGGCGGCGGGGCCGGGGGGCCGAGGGGCGGTGCGGGCATGGAGGGCTGGGGGCGGCTGTCGGGAAAGGGGGAGTCATAAAGGCTGGAGGAGACCCCTGAGATCATCCAGTCCAGCACTGCCACTGTAACCCCCAAAGCACTGCCCCCCATCACCCAGCGCCACCTCCGGACGTCTCTTGAACACCCCCGGGGTGGCGGTTCCAGTGTCTGAGCACCCAAACAGCGAAAACATTTGTCCAACATCTAATCTGGGTGTGTCCTGTCTCAGCCTCTCTGTAAAGTTCTAATGTATCCATAGAGAACAGAACTTCTGGCTACATCTGCAGAAAGGTTGTGCTTTAAAGCAAGGCAGACAGGTAGTGAAAATTCTCTGAAATCTACCACATATCTAATGTGCCTTCTAGGTGTGTAAGTGCCTGAAAATAAAAAACCCGTTGATTAAAAGAAGGTAATTTTTTTTGTTCCACACATTAGATGTTAATTACATGGGGCTCTTTCTCTTGCAGAACAACACAACAACGGGAGTAGCTCCTTGGCTTCTTGCCTAAAGGAAACTTTCTCCAAGTATATAAGTATTTTACCAAGGAAGTGTGTTCCTTCTCGAGGCAGTTCGTGCTTGGAACACGGTGTTATTGCAGTAGGTGCCGTTGCCGAGAGGAGCTCCTGTGTTCATTCCAAGAGGAATGGTGGCTCCCACACCAGCAGTGGCTCAGCCGTGGAGCAGCTCCCTCTGAGCAGTGCCCAGAAAGCAGGTGGCCCAAAACCAAAACTGGGGTCCCGTGTGTCCCTCAGATCTACATCCCTGCAGTGACCCTCCGAATTATTGAAAAATGAGTTTCCTCCACAAGAGTGCTCTTCAGGTGAAAGTAAACAAACAAAAGTGGTGGGGTGGGCAAAGCTACTGGGCGATGTCTGCTTTTCCCTCCAATGCTCAAAAATACTTGCCAATGTGAGAGAACAAAAACAGCCACGGGGAAGAAAACCAAACCCCAGCCTCTTTCTTGACTGTGCCAATCTTGCAGAAAAAAGCTACCAGACCACAAAAGACCATCTTTAAGATAAACACACAGAGAACCTGCACTCTGCACCCTGTTCTCCCCTTCTTTCAACCCTTGGGTAACTGCAATCCCATGTTCTTGTACACCAGTAAGGCTGGGAAGCTGTCTGAGAGACAGAATACCCTGCTGCCAGATGCTCTTTTTTCATTCTAACACAGTTGTTTTTCTCTTCACTTGATAAAGTTAAAATAAACAGTCTCTGGGGTGACTTACAGGCGTCAAAATTGGATTGGCATACAAACTGTAGAGCAGTTGGTGGTGGGGAGTCTGGGGAAAAGGAAACAGCAGGTTTTAGCTAGAGGGGACAACAGCTTTATTTCCCTCTTGGTCCTTGACAACTAAGCAGATGTCCTGCAGTTATTGTTTTACCTTCTAGTAATATAGAGCCTTTCCAGATCCTCCCAGGTACGCCACTGGCTCTCTTGCAGATGTGCAGGTACATCTCTTCCCTGGTTCAAAGCCACCTGAGTGCACCACTAGCTCCATCTATTGCTGGTTAATGGCTGGCTGGGAGTCAGACAAGGCCTTGTTTCTCCCTCTCAGCTTTATAGGATACCTTTTTCCAGTCCCGTTTATGTGGATGGTCATAAGATTTTCTCTGATCATCTGACATGGGCTTTTTCCACAGCTGTTGTGCTGTGAACTTTGTTCCTGGGTGATGCCCTTTGCTGTAGACATGGGTGTCACCTTTGTGTCCTTCAGAGCCTTGCAGTGCAAATGTCACTAAACCCTGACAACAACGATGGTAGTGGGGCTGTCACTGGGCATAACCTCTGTCACTGGGCACCCACTGTGCTGGGCTGGAGGGGGCAGTTTTGTGTTCAGTGCTTTCTCTTTGTGTGAGTGCCAAATGACATCTTGAATTCTTGGACCTTCTAGAGAGACATTGGGTGACTTGGAATGTTTAACAAAGTCTTCAGCACACTCTTACTCCACAAAGCCTGCACCTGCTCCTGCAGTATGAGAGGCAAACATGCTGTTTCAGGGTAACCAGAGTAAATCACCAGGCAGTTTTTTGCTCTCTAAGACAAGGGAGTTACAGAAAGTCAAGTCTCACCAGGTGAGGCTGGGGCCCTGCACCCCCCAGCCCTGCAAGGGACAAGTTTTTATCAGAGCTGGCCGGAGGCAACACAAGCTGTCCAGAAGCTGAAAGCACTTACATTGCTTCTGAACCCTCATCATGGCTGTGTCTGGTGCTTATTCCAACATATTCCTATGTTGGAATATAGTGCATATTCCTAGTTCCCAAACTAGCCAGCAACTCCTGTAATGTCCCAAGGTGAACTTGTGTTAGGAGTGGAGCCAGGCAGAGATAATCACTGAACTGGAGAATAAATGCACCATGTGTCTCTCCTGTTCCAAACCACTCTAATTTCAAACATCTTGCCTCAACAACGATCTGTTAACAAGCTGCAAGCCAAGAATCTGTCAGAGAATTTAAATACAATTCTGACAAGATCAGAACTAGATAGACTCAAACTTTACCAACCTGTGGCTAAACCAAAGCTAATCGAGTAGGTGTTTGCCCAGGTCAGGACAGAAGGGGATCTCACTGGGATCTTCTTCATTGCAACTGAAACTTCCAAAAGTAGGAGATTTATTTGAGATATTTAAATTCATTAGAGGAAATAGAGTTGACTTCAGTCCAAGAGCGTGCCTTCATTGCTCTGAAAACTGAAAGAGGTTGAAGCTGGGAGCAGACAAGTAGTGCAGGCAAGGGTATGGTGCACTGAGATGTAAAGCAAGTTCCCAAGAGTTTCTGAAAGAACCATTTTGTGAATGGGAAAAGTTGCTGGCAAAGGTGTAAATGTAGGAATAGTCTGTGTCCCTCCAAGGGAGGGGATAAATGAAGTACCTGGGGAGCCCTTTTCTTGCTTTCAGGCAAATTGTAAGGGGCTGGAAATTCAAGAGGGCCAGCGCTGATCTTGTGCTGTTTCTAGCATTATGATGCTCCAGTCACTGTGGCACTATCTCTTGTCAATGCTGTTTAGAAGTCCCTGAATTTCTGGTGGCCTTTGACGATTACAAAAGTCCTTCTGTTAGTAGTGTTGGAATCCACTTTCCAGCTTTATTTAGGTTCTGGCAGAACAAGCTGGGGAAACCTCACGAGTTGGAAGAGGAGGAAGAGAGTTTCAGGTATGAAGAGGTGTCTGTGCTGTTCTCAGAGGTGCTGCTGCGTGTCAGTAAAAGGGATGTGAAGTGGGGAGTCCATTCAGACTGGGAATGTGCACTGGAACTGACTGAACCCCAAAACTGCAGAGGCACCCAGGGCTCAACGTGCTTCCTCTTTCTCAGCGTCTGTGTTCCTGTAAGTTGATGTGGAACTGCTTATGCTGGTTGTTTGTAGACCCTCCTGCCTTGTGACTGGCATGATTAAATCCAGTAAAGAGATGGTTTCTGTACTGCCAGGTTCCTGCAGTGAAAACTGGGGCCATCTGCTCGCTGGTCTGTTGCGTTTGTGGTCGCGTGGTGCTGCCGCGCTGGCTGCAGCTCTGCTGGGGTGCAACAGCCACGGATGGAAAGCTTTATCCTTTAATGGGAAAAATGGGAAAGACAGATGCAATCTGGCTCTAATATTATTCTTGTACTTTTTCCTCTCATCTCTCAGGAGCTCTCTCACTGCTGCCTTTCCTCACTCTGTCTGAGCACCAGAGCCCCTCTTTCTCCTTGATAAAGCAGACACAGTCACTGTCCCCCAAAGCGAGCTCCCTGCCTCAGGGTGTTCCTCAGATCTCCAGAGGATATAAAGCATCTCTCCATGATGTTTGTGACCTGAGCCCGTGCACATCAACACCTCACAGGAATGACAGTTTGTGGAGTTTTTGCTAGCTGTGATTCCAGGTTCGAGGAGATGCACAGTGGATGTCTGGTTAAACCACCAAAACACCTTTATTAGAACACTATGGAAAAAAGAGAGATTTAGTGTTTCAAAGAGGATCAGCACCAAATGCCCTGTCTTGCTGGTAGGAGGATGGGAGATTTAGGAGTAGTTAGGAACTTGAGATAAAAAAAAAAACCACCAAAAAGATGAATAATAAAGGCAGCTCCTGTTTTTTCTATTAAGTTTCTAGGCTACACAGATTGGTTATAAATGATGGTACTAAATAACCAGCCGTGCCCAAGCTCCCTGAAAGGCTCTGTAATATCAGCAGCTGATGTCCCACTGTGCAGGGACACAATTGGGTCTGTTCCTCCAGACAATACACCTGTCACTGGAAACAGAAAGCTGGCAATTAGCGGGGAGGCTCTGTGTTGGGCTTTCATCCCAGACAATGAGAAGGGCCTGGAAGAGTGAGATTAAGGCTGGCATGTCCACATGAGATTGTTGAAACAAACCTCACTGAGACTTGGGGGCATTTAAGAAGCAAAAACAAGAAAATAAAACCCTGGTTAAATCTAACTCTACAAAAAAGTCTAGAAAGCAAAATAGCACTGGAACAGGATCCTTTGCCTTAGAAATATAAGTCTGGAGTTGTGGAGGAAACTTTCTTCTCAGCTGTCTTTTCACTGTATCATAGAAAATTAAACCAGGTAGGGTTCTGTGCACCAAAACTGCAGTGAGAGTTCTGCTCAGCCAGGGCCAGGACTAAGCAGCAACCTCCACAGAATAGATTTTTGACCTAACTAATGCAAGTTCTGTGCCCTGGGCTATTCTCCATAAGTGGCACTCTGACTGTTTAAAAGTCTCCCAAATTGCTGACCCTACAAAGGCCCTGAAAGCAGTGCAGCAGCACGGGCAGTGTCAGCTGCTTCTTGTACCAGTCCTGAGCCTGGCAGGGAGCAGCTGCTCCCCTCAGCCATTGCAGAGTGAGCTCTTAGGAGAAACTAATTTGGTCAGCAAGTATCAAACTTTTTTTGTGTTGGTACAGGAGTTCTACCAACACACAGGAATCAGGGAAGCCAGAGGAAAATTAGGCAAATCTTTTCATTACTATCAATTCCATCTCCCCAGGCATGTGACTTTGGATTGCCTCATGGCACAGAGCAGTGTCTGTGTGTCCTCAGTGGTTGAGCCCACGCTGTGCTTTGAGCAGGGCACAAAGCACAGGCAGAGCCAACCCCTGCAAAGCCCCTGCACGGCCCCTGCTCGTGGGTGGCTGAGGTGTGGGTGCTGTGCTGGAGGGAGGTCACACCACTGCTGACAGGGGCACGGGAGGGTGAGCACTGCAGGCAGAATTGTGCTTTTTCTGTGCAAGGAGGTGACCTGGTACAGGCAGGCTCTTGACCTGCGTGTTGAGTCACTCTGTCTCTTTAGGGAGGTGTTGGGTCATTCTGTCCCCTTGGGGAGGTATTGCTCTGCCTGCCTGTGACCTCGTGCCCTCTCCCCTCGGCTTTCTGGGGGAAAATATCCCTGACCTACCAGGCTTTTGATGTGAAGCCTCTAGCATCAGGAAGTTTGGTCAACCCTGATGTGACAGGCTTGAAAGGTGAGGGGGAGAGGAAACTAAGAGAACTAGACAAATAGTGGCATTGCCAAACGTGCGGATGCCTGGCCATAAAATCACATCAGCTCAGGCTTTCAGTGTGCAGAGTGAGGAACTTGTTTGGATACCTGAAGAATTAGCTTGAGCACGTGTCTTCTATGTCCCTTCCTGCAGAGCTGTGAACGGGAAATGGCATCTGCCATCCAAAGTCCAGCCTGTGCACTTGATGACTCCCACTTCTCTGGTCAGTGGTTGCTGTGCAGCTACAGACCAGTCTGCTGGGCAGGGTGTGTGTGGAGGTCAGGTGGTGACACTGTGCCTTTGTTCAGAGGAGCTGGAAGAGTTGTCTAGATTTTTCCAGACACTGCTGCTTCTGATAACTCGCTCCATGTGAGGGTGTTAATGTGTGTTAACAGCTTGCTTGGAGTGACAGGGATGGGATGTCCTGCACTGACAGCTCCCTGTCAGCAGGAACAGCAGGAAGTTGTGCCATGACCAGAGCGCTGCAGTGCAGGGTTAATTGCTGCTGGAGCACTGATGAATCTTCTTTTGGGAGAGCTGGTCTGAAGGTCCCACAGGAGCAGAAACCAACAGCCTTTCAGCCAGCTGGACTCCATGGGACAGCAGTGACTGCTTCATTCTTCTTTCTGAATAGTAAATAGTTGGGCAGTCAAATATGGTTTATTAGGGTGAAGACTCCATGCTTTCAGTTCCTTGCCTTGCAGAAACAAAGAGAAACATCCATATGCAGATAAATAAAGGGCCCATGGGAGCTCTGAACTGCAGTGCTGGTACCAGTGTGAGGCATCAGCACCAAACAGCAGCTTGTGAAACATTCAGATGTGTGGAAGTGTAACATAACTGAGATACAGCAGTTGTGTGACACACTTGCACAGCCCCAGTACTGGGGAGGGAGGTAAGTCTGCTTCTCTTCTACTGGTGCCTTCTGAGCCAGCACTTGTCAAAGCCTGCCTTGGCTCAGAACCAATTCTAATGCAAAGTTTGGGTGACATAAACTCTGTGAGGAGGAACTGGAACATCTGTTTTGAGCAGTAAAAAGTGTGGGGAAAAAAGGCTGGAGGAGAATAACACCTCCAGCTGGACTAAGGGATTGCTGTTTTGAAGCACAGCTCTGCAAGGGACAGGCCTTCCCACGAGCGGGTGATCCCTGACACACACCAGGCTTTGTTCCATTTCTCAGTGCATCTTGCTCAGACACATGGCTTTCTACTCCACTTGGCAAATATTTGATTTATAAAGATTAACATGTTGCTCGCCCATGTGCTGGGAAGCTCTTCCAAGGGTTGTGTGAAAGATGTGCCTTAAGGGTGGCAGCTCAGGGTTTACTCACTGTTAAGGGTAACACTCCTTAAAATGCACCTGAGCTGATTTTTTAAATTGCCTGCGTGTAAACAGAATTGCAACCCACTCCAAACCAGGCTAACCCAGAGTGACAGCATCACCCACACGGTGCTACACAACTTGCCCTCTGCTCAGCTGCTTGTTAGAGAGATTTACCAGCATTAAAAGTGCATTGGGATTTTGCCATCTAACCATCCCGAGGTCATGTCTGCCTGCCAAGGTCTTCATGCACTGGATGGAGACCTCTTAACTCTAGGAACTCTGTTATTTCTAATTTATTTTGAGATGTGTGAGTGGAGGTGACTCTGGGGACCGCAGTTGCCCTGAGGAGACAGCTGACTGGTTGTATGGGAATTATTGCCGATACCACGAGGAACTGCCAGCGCTGGTGGTGATGACTCTGCTCCTTGGCAAGGAGCAAACATACAGCAGTTCCCACATGTGCAAGGAAATCCTCTGGAGAGCTGGGAAGTCTAAAGGAATTGTCCCTCAGGCCAGGCACGGCACCCACTTCCTGGATTGTGCTCTTTGGGGCCTTTTCAGTGTGATTTTTGGTGAAAGCACAGTGAGATGCCAGCCATTGGCTCCACTTGCTGGCTGTGACCTTTTCTTTGAAATGCCAGTGACACTTTCTTGCCATGGTCTCTAGAGCTGTTCTTGATGCCAGCCAAAGCATCACATCTTATTTGAAAGCCCAGGATGTAATTATGGAAGTTAGTTCAGATTTAAATCCAAAGAACTTGTGTAGGTGAGCCTGGAGACTTGGGTCTCAATGCAGTGATCATGGGAACTTTCTCTTCACCTTTCTGCATGTACACAGAGGAAGGTTTATTTGTACATACAGAAAACAGTAGTGGGGCCTGGGAGCTGGATGCTATTTCTAATGCTACCAGAAAACTGCATTTTGTGCTGTTACAAAAGATGATTCATTCTGTCTAAGACACAGGCACAAGGAACGTACTTCACTGTCTGCTGGGAAATGCTAATTCTCATTAAACCTAATCCAGTACTAAGTTTGAAATAATTTTGTACTTTCCTTCCAAAGATGCTTGGTACAAACTTGGGCTCTGCCTCGTGCCATTTGTTCCCTCCACTGCTGAGGGAAGCAGGATCCAGTTTTGGCCAAAGCAGGGGGTGCAGAGCCCTCTCCTGTGCTGCCATGCTGTCCACAGGCCTTTGGCACTCCATGCTGCGCTGTCCAGGAGTGCCAAGCTGTTTCCCAGCTGGCAGTGGTGACTAAGCAGCCCAGAGCAGCTGCCTCCAAGGTCCATTCTTCTGTGGGAGATTTATTGCCGAGAGCAGAGGCGTTGGGATGGGATAATTGCCTTCATTCCCAGGCGAAGACCCTGAAGAACAAAGGACAGTTGCTGGTGAATCCATAGTGTGATTCAAGCATTCTCTGGGAGGGGAGCAGTGGGAACTGTGTTCCTGTTGCTGTAGCAAAAGTGAGTGGGCTTTAACTGAAAGAGCAGTTCTGCCCTGTGAGGTGGGGAGCACCACAGCCCACGGGGGTGACCCGGACCCTCCAGCCTTGGCATCCTTCCCGGGGTGCTGCGGGCCCTGGGGTAGGGAAGCTCTGGAACACTGAAGCTGCTCAGCGAGGACATTACACCAGGGACACACTGGACATCTCCTGACCTGTCCCTCTCACCTGCCTCTGGGCTCTGTGGGGCTCCTGCTGCTGTGCCGATCCCTGGTAACTCCTCCGCGCTCTGACTTCTTTACCAAGACCATGTGCCACATTTCCTGGGAAGCTTTATTGGACACTTCCATGGAGCGGTGACTGCCTGGGAAGCAGATCCCGGTGCTGCTGGGGAGGGTTGTGAGTGCTTTGCTGTTAGTCGGGGCGCAGGCGTCGGGAGCGGGGTGGGCTGGAGGGGCGTCCCGGGGTGGGATGCGGGGCGCGGGGGCAGTGCGGGATGGCGGGTCGTGATGTGCGAGAGTGGGGATGCCCCAGCCCCGCACCGCCCTGGGACTCGGTGTCGCCGTCCCGCCGCCCAGAGCTCAGCCCAGCCCGCCGGGACCCGCGGGACGGCGGGGCGGGCCCGGGGCGGGAACGCGGCGCTTTTGGCGGAGCGCCGGACGGAGCAGAAGCGGACCGGCGTGCGCTGTGGATGCGAGGCGGGGCGCCGGGATGCTGTGCGGATGCAGGAGCTATTGCGGGATGCAAGATTGCTGTGCGGATGCAGATTTGCTGTGCGGAATGCGGGATGCTGTGCTTGGTGACGAGATGCTGTGCGGATGCGATGCTGTGCGGATGCGGGATGCTGTGCGGGATTGAGCAGGATAGCTGTGGGGATGCGGGAAGTGCGTGCGGGAGCGGGATGCTGTGCGGGAATGCAGAGTGCTGTGCGGATTGCGGAGCCGCGGTTCCCGCTCTCGGTCTGCCCAGCCCCCGGACTGCTCTCCGCCGACCCCCGGCTCTGCGCTGCCCCGCTGCCGCACCGGGGGCTCGGCCCTCCGGGCTCCCCAGGGCAGTGCCAGACCTGGGCCGCGCTGGGTCACCGGGCACACCCCGCTGGGTCACCGGGAACGCCCCATTTTTCCTGGAAACCGGTTTCCAGGTTTCCTCTGATCCGTCTTGAGGGCCCTCCCTGGGGAAGTGCAGACCTGGGGCTGCAGGTGCCGGGCTGAGGAGCGGGAGGTTGGCGGTGCCGTGTCTCCGTCTCTCACCCCTCAGAGAGGGTCCTGAAGCCGTGTTCAGTGTTTCCAAAGTCACTGCTGAACTTTGGAAGACTTTGTGAACACAGAGCCCGGGCTGCAGCCCTGATCTCCTCAGTCCCTTAGCAGCAAAGTGCTTCAGTGTGCTTTTACTGCGCACGTGGGAGAGCCCTGCTGAGAGCAGAGATCACTCCGGGCTGCGGCGCCACTGCCCAGAGACAGCTTTAGAGCTTGTTTGCATTGCCAGTTTCCATCTTTGTGTCTTTATGTACCCTCATCTGTGACTTTACTAGGTTTTTTACTGCCATAGCTCAGGGTTCCCTCCCCCTGGGGCAGAGATGGGGTGGTGGGAGCTCACCGCCAAGCCCTGGCCCTGGGCAGCTCTCCAGGACGGCTCCATGGTGCTGGGCTGTGTGTCTGGGCTCATGGAGGCTGGACTTACTGCTCTGCAGGGTCTGTTCTGCTGCTCTGTTCACGCAGGTTTTAAAAGCGACAAGAAAAACTGTCAGTGATGCAACACCATTTAATGATGCCATTTATGGTGGCTTTTTTATTTGGTTAATGCAGATGAAGAGGCTCTGTGAACTTGCCTGTTTATAAATATCACACATCTGTATGCTTTATGCTTAATTATTTTGTATCTTGCAAACAAATGTTAAACTGAGACCTTGCATTCTTCAAGAAGAACTGGGAATTCTTCGGATGGGATACTACCCAGGACAGGTATTTCAGAGGGAGTTGTTTTCTCTTTTTTGATTCGAACCTTTCTGAGGAAAGCAGCTTTGTCTGGGAACTGCCTTTCTGCAGAATGCTTCTGTCTCTGCGATGCATCTCCAGTAATATTTTGTTTATTCCAGCAAAGAGTGAAAGCTTTCCACATGGTCAACATGTTCAGGAGAGATCTGAGACTTGATTCCTGGTTCTTCAGCTTTCTGGTGAGTTTTACAGTAATTTTTATAATTTCAGTATTTGAGATAGTATTAATGTTTCTGTGAATGTTACAACTCACCCTCTCCACCAGGTCAGTCTGTCCAGGAGTCTCCTTGCCTTTGCAGCCCTTGCCAAGAACCAGACTTCTAAAGGTTAGTGTTTTTATCAGCATTCTATGTGTTTACAAGCAACATCCAGCACAGAGAAATAAAAGGTGTCCAGTGGCAGAAACGAAGGTAAAGAAACTTTTTCTGTTTCCCTGCTTTGTGCCTGAAATGCTGTTTGCAGAGCTGAGTATTTGCCAGGCTGTTTGCTCAGCTGCTGCTCCGTGTGCCGCTGCAACTGCAAACAAAACAGGTTATTTTGTGCCTGCAAATTGCATCTGCAAGTGCAGAAGCTGGGAGGAGCTGGGAATTGGGGATAAAATGAGAAAATTAGTTTGTTCATAACTGCTTTGAACAAGCTTCCCTGAGGGCCATCCCTGGGCAAACCACAGTGAGCTTTTCCTTTGGGCTGAGCTCAGCATGGTTTGTGTGTCCCACAGGAGGGGCCCTGCTCCAGCCCTGGGCCAGGGGGCTGCTTTGGGAGCAGGCTCTGAGCTGTCCCTCACTTTAGGTCCAATATAGTCTGAGCTTGTCTGTCACACTGTACCCACTGAATGGCCCAAGGGCTGGATGGGAAGATGAGCTCCTGCCATCAGCTCCTCCAGGATGCACCAGGCAGTGTTTGTAACTGCCTGGGGATGCTGTGAGAGACTGACCCCGTGTGTGGCACGAAGGTGGCTTGGAGAGGCTTCCTGTTTCCCCACATTATGTGTCTTTCTCCAGGTTTTGCTCCTGTCACGATTGAGACCTCAAGACACACATACGAGTATGTGGCCACTGCCTTGGACTGGTGGCATGCTGACAGGTACTGTGAGCAGCACTTTGCTCAGCTGCTCTTTGAACCCCAGCACAGTGAGCAAGATTCCTTCAGCAAGCTGCTGCAGTCCCACCACATCACAGGTTCTGTCTGGCTGAAGGAAAGGGATGGTGTCCTGCACAAACCAAAGAGGAGACGTGAGTATAAGTGGACATGGGCTATTTGGACACTTGTTTCTTTACTGCTGGATTCAGAAAAATCAGACTGGAAAAGTTTCACTTGTTTTTTACTGTGACTTTATTGGCCCTCGCTTCTTCCCTCATGCTGACTGAAATGTCTCCTTCCAGGAGGCCACAGCGTACCAGTCCTGGTGTTCAGAGACAAAACAGACACAAAGTACGTGAAGGTGCTCTCTGACTTCCCAGCCCTGCCTGCTGTCACAGCCTGTGCCCACCTGCAGTGGGACACCAGGACCCAGGAGATCGCCACCATCTTCTCCTACGCTGTGCCAGCTTTCATCAACGAGTTCCAGCTCCGGGGCTTCATGGATGAGGAAGGCTTTGTCCGTTTTGCTCTCATAGTCCATGGGCACCATTCCCCATACCTGCCCGTGTTCCGTGCCGACGGACAGTGGCATCACTTCTGCGTGACCTGGCAGCAGGAAAACGGGACCTGGGCCATCTATGCCGATGGGAAAAGGAGGGCATCTGCCAGTGGTTTGTGTGCTGCAGGACCAGCTGCCCCCCAAGCCATCTACGGCCAGGGGACCTTCATCATTGGGCAGGACCAAGATTCCCTGGGGGGCACCTTCAGGGCGAAGGAGTCCTTCAGTGGGAACATCACTGACTTACACATCTGGCAGAAAGTCCTCAGCACGGAGCAGATTGAGAAGGTTCGGTCGTGCTGGGTCCCAGAGCAGGACCTTGTGTTTGGGTGGAGCTCAAACGCGCTGGAGCTGGAGAGCTCCGTTCAGACAGTGACCACCCAGCTTCTCTGCCCAGGTGAGACTCACTACCCTCACTCAGCACACAGGGACAGTCCGAGAAACCAGTCCCATCCTTAGAGAGGGAATTTGGTGCAGTTGGTAGAATGATGCTTCTCCTTGGGGAAAAAAAGCAGCAGCACATTCAGAGCTGGGCTGGATGTGTACAATTTACAAGTTGTACTTGAAGTCACAGTCATCACAAAACCCTTGGTCACTGGAGAGCCCTGCAGTGCCCCTGGCACAGACAGCTGCTCAGATGTCCTGAGCTAATAATGGGATTCTTCTTCTACTTCCTTGGCAGAGATGTTTTTCCCCAGGGTTTGCAGCCAGTGCTTCATTGCTCTGCTGGGAGGGAGGAATTGGGCTCTCAGCCAGGCTGGGGGGACAGTACTGATCAGTCACGAACTCAGGACCTGGCACTGCCCTCTCCCAGTTCCCTCTGGAGAGGGGGTACCAGCTGGGAGCAATTTCTGAGCCCAGTCCCGGCTCTGCTCTGGTTCTGAGGCCACCTAAGGAGCAGCCCACAGTGTCTGTCATACTGGGCTTTGTGGATTGCTGCAGGATATTGCTGTGGATACCTGCTGGGGATGGCATGTCCCTGGGAGACCTGGCCCTTCTGACTGTGTGTGTTTCCACAGGGCCTGTCGAGGAATGCCGAGTTTTGGAAGTTGGCAGCAGTGGATTCAGTTATGCATCTTGTTTGCAGACTTTGCCTTTCATCTGTCAATACAGAAAGGGTACAGCATCTGTTAGTTATTCATTCCACCACACGTACTCCTGGAGGTCCAGGCTGGGGTGATGCCCAGGGTTGGGAAGGCCTCATGACTGCTCTGAAGGGATGACATGCAAACCCTGCTGTAGTTGGGACTTTGCTCCAGTTGCCTGTGCTCTGACAGGAGGTTTTGCTATTCCCCAGCTGAGCAGTGGTTTTACACATTCCATGGCTTCTGGATGCAGTGCTGTAGAGTGCCTCCCAACCCAGACATCTCCAGACTCCTTGGCTGGGGGAATATGGGGGAAGGCAGAAAAAGGAGTGTCAAACTGTCTGTCCAGATGGGATCTGGTGCTAGAAATAAAATACAGCTGTGAAGTCTCCTTGTCCTGCCTGTCCTGCAGACATAGCCACCATCTGAGGACCATTCCCCAGGCTTTGAACATGGCATGTGTTAACCACACTGCTGGACAGCACGGCAATGGTTTTGCTTCTGATTCTGTTTTGTTCTCAGATGCATACTGGCAACTGAAAAGAGCCCAGCTAGAGTCCAGCCACTCGCTTGTCAGCCACGTGAACACGCTTGCAGCGAGGTCTGTGGTGAGTCCTGCAGCCCCAGCAGTGGCAGGTGACACCCAGAGCAGGGAGAAGCTGTTGGGGTGGACGTGCTGGCACCTGCTGCTGTTTGAGGTCACTTTGCCAGCAGTTGTGCCTGTGACCTTTTCTGATCTACTGTTGGAGATTGTGACCAGTACAGCTGTAATTCATGCTGTGAGCAAACAAGCAAAGTGTTGCTTCAGGCTGACTTGTCCCGCCGAGGCTGGGAGCCTGGACAAGGGATCCCTTCCCCAGGATATGCCTGGCTGGCCAGACGGGCATGAAGGGAATGGCCAAGGCACAGCTGATGGTCAGGCAGAGTCAGGGCTATGCACTGAACTAAACCATCTTTTCCATGGCAGGTTCCTGACAGCATCTTCACGAGTGGTGTCCAAGACATGAACCTCTCTGTGGCTCTTGGTGCTCTTGATGCCTTGGCAACAGTTCTGAGGGAAGGAGAAATGTCCACGCTGGAGCCCTCTGACCTCCTGGAAGTGCTTCAATTGCTAAAGCAAGTTTCAGATGTGGAAGTGCAGGAGGGAGATGACCTGGAGATGTTGGAGCAGTTGGGCCAGTATTATATGGAAGTGACTGAGTTAATCCTGGAAGAGCAGAATACTGGGACGTGGTCGTCGGTCAGCCAGGTAATGGTGTCACCAGCAATCTGAATGCCATGTGCTTATTTAGTTATTTATTTCCATGTTGTTTTAAGGGCTTTTTATAAAGACCAGCAAATTTCTGTCATTGCCAGCCTTGTCTCTTTGCTGAAAGAACTGGGAACATCCTTTAGGGAAGAAATCACAGAAGAGCAAAGCCAAAGCCTTGAGTCCCAGTTTCTCTTTTCTTCTGCCAAGGACCAAACATTTAAGAAAACCCTTGTGAGCTGTGCTGGTTTCCATTGCTCTCTCTGTGTGTACAGGTTGTCAGAGGGCCCATGGCTGTTGTTGAACTCTGTGACAGAATGGTGTCACTCTTAGTCCCACTGCTGACTGCAGAGAGGACAAGGATCAGAGTCCAGCACAGGAATATTGGTGAGTGGCACTGCTAGAGCTGGGGGGGTATCTCACCAGGACCCAGATCAGTCACCCTGTCTGGTTCCCAGTCCAAGTCCACTCCTCGTCTGGCTCATCTGTTACTAACTCTACAGCCTGCTCCCCATTTCCCTGTGCAGAGTGTCACAGTGTGGGGGCACCTCTCACATGGGAGAAGCTGAGCCCAGATGCACATGGTTTGCACTGAAAGGGACCTGTCTGCTGTCGCTGTGGGTCTTGGCTGGGGTTGTAGTGTCCTTGTGGTACTTTGCTGTAGCAGTAGCTCTGGAGGAAGGCTGAACCCTGGTTCAGCACCTGATTTTACCCCTGCCCAGGGATGGAGGTGAGGGAGCTGGAGCTGAGTGGGCAGGAGCTGAGTGATGAGTCATACGTGGTCCAGACTGTCGAGAAGGGCAGGCATGACTTCATCGAGGTTCCTGAAGAAGAAATGCAAAGACTGAAAGCCAGAGGTTGGTTATGACACCTGAGCTTCCCTGGGTCTCCCCTTGGGACTTCTGCAGCACCTTCCTTAATGGCACAAACTGTTTGCCCTGACACGTGGTCTGGAGAAGTGTGGGGAGGGAAAGCCCTTGGTGACAGGGAGATGGGCCGTGGGGGAGAGGTTATCTACAGCCTCTTTACAGACACGGCTTGGAGCTGAGGGTGTTCTGGCCTCCAGCATCACCCCCAGATTAGGGCAGTGGTGCCCAGAGCTGTGTGCCTTTCCCTGCCCCCATGCTCTGTCCCTCCAGGTCTCCGCAGGGTCACGATGAAGAACCTGTGGTTTGGCTACGGGGCCCTGCAGCGCTGCCTGTCTGGCTCTGCTGTGTCCCAGCACGTGGCTGCCTCTGACGGGGGATACAAGTGAGTGGAACACACCCCCTGTGCCCCAGGGCTGTCCTCAGCAGCACGGCAGAGCTCATTTCTAAGTCTGCATTCAGTCTCTGAGTCCCTCGATTTTGGGGTCACCTCCACCCTGACCCACCCCAGCCCTGGTGCTGCCTGTGTGTCGGGATGCACCATCGTGTCTCCTGTGTGCCTCTGGTTCCCCTGGGGCGACCAGCTCTGCTGGGATGGCTGGGCACTGCTGCAGGGTCCCCTCTGGCTGGGGCAGAAGGCATCTCTGGAGTTGGTGGCGCTGGTGGCTCCCGGAGCGGCGGGAGCTCCGAACACTAGGTGGGGATGGCCACCCGCACATCCCGCACATCCCCGCACATCCCCGCGCACCGGCGCCTCCAGCTGTGCCCGGCTGAACCGCCCGGGATGCTGCAGTGCCTGTCCGCAGGGTCACCTCCCGCGCTGGGGGGGTTCTGTGTGCCGGGTGTCCCAAGGGACACTGTGCCCCGTGCCCAGGCGGCACTGACGCCCTCCAACAGTGATCTGTCCTGTGGGAGGTGAGATCCCATTTGCTCAGCACGCCCTGAGCTTCCCGTGCCTGTGAGCGGCATCCTTTCCTGGCAGGTACGTGAGCACTGCGGTGGGCACTGCTGTGATCTCATCCACGCTGCTCTGCAACTACCAGGAGATCAGCACGTCCGTGCGCTACCGCCTGCAGCACCGGGCACAGGTACCGGGGAGGGGCTGTGCTCCCCCCACCTCCAGCACCCTGTCTGGGTACCCCGGGGAGGGGCTGTGCTCCCCCCACCTCCAGCACCCTGTCTGGGTACCCCGGGGAGGGGCTGTGCTCCCCAGCCACCTCCCAGCAGCCTGACCTGGCTGTTCCCAGCCATGGCTCAGCACCCCAGAGCTTTGGGACTTCGGGGTGTCCCATGCTCAGGGCTCTTCCCCTGACTCCTGTGTCCCTGGGGAGGGGTTTGTTCTGTGCTGGCAGAGCCTGTTACAGCCCAGTGAGTGAACTGCACCCATCTGTGTGCAGCCACATCTGTGTGACCTCTCTCCCCTCTCTGCCTGCAGGACCTGCCTGATATGCTGGTGTGGCCCATCTGTGCCTTCTGGAACTTCAGCCTCAGGTGCCTTGTTTCAGTTTGGGTCCCCAGATTTATGAGATTTTATTTCCACTGGAAAACCAAACACCACAATATAAATGTAATGGTAAGAGTAGGGATCTGGAATTCTTTGCCTCCTTTGCACGCTGACATCCTCTGTCTGCTGGAGCAAAGTGCTCTCCTGGGAAGGTTTCCTTTGGAGAAGTCACTCACAAGAGAGTGACCTCTAATGAGGTATCTATAACTAAAATGGAAAGCCCTAGTTAATTATGATCGTTGCCTGTGACAAAGAAGAGTTGGTCCAAGATATATGGCCCAAAGACACACAGGACTCCCAGCCTCATAAATCCTGCCTGGCACTGGGATGTGTTTTTGCTGAATGTCACCACAGTGAGAACACTGAGGCTGTGATATATTATGGGTTGGTGATTAAGTCATTCAAGAGCAAAAAACCTCCTTACAGTCCCAGACTTGTAACAGGCATGGATCAGTTTGGGGAGGGTGGGAAGAGGGTGTTTTTGGAAGCAGCTGGTTACTGTCCAAACGGTCCCACCAGCGCTGCCCTGACCCTGACCTTCCCGTGGTACTGGGGAGGCTCAGAGGGGCAGTGCTGCCAGTGGGGACAGAGCTGCCTGCTGCAGCTGTGGTCCCTGCCCCCGAAATTCAGATGGGGATCTTTGCTGATGACTTGGACAGGCTGGCTTGTCCTGAGGATCCAGAGACCAGTGGCACCGCACAGGGTTTGTGGCAGACTGGGCTGGTGGACGTGGTCAGACATGCCTGGTCCAGGGCTTTACAGGGAGCTCTTCCCAGAGCTGTGCAATTACTGGATTCTGTTTGAAGCTGTGGTGGCTGAACTCTGCTTTTTAATGCACAAATTGACACTAGATCTATTTTCCTTTGCGTGCCTGCTGGATAAGGCAAAGCTGCTGAGACACAGGATGAGCCAAAGGGAAGTTCATATTGAGACCTGTCTCTGATACCCTCATCTTCCTCCTTTCAACACTCCTTCTTCTGGGAGAATGAAATTCCCTTCATGCCTTGGCCCTCTGTGGCAGTGGGTGGTAATTTCCGTGTGTTCTCTCTGGTTTTGCTGCGTTAGCCCAGATGCTGGTGGGATGTGGTCCACAGCTGGCTGCTCTGTGGTGACGTCTCTCCAGGACTCCACTGCCTGTTTTTGCAACCACACCACAAATTTTGCCATCCTGCTGCAGGTGTATGAGCTGCAGGTATGTGAGGAGCCTTTCTCTGCCACCCTGTGGGGTGGATGCCAGGACTGAGAGCAGTCTGGTTAATTCAGATGGGGCTTTGTGCCTTCTGTTGTTTCATGGCTGGAGCAGATGACCGCCAAGGAGGAGTTCACACTGCAGACCTTGACTTTTATTGGATGTGGAGTTTCCTTCTGTGCCTTGATAGTCACCTTCATTTTGTTCTTGGTGGTTCGGTAAGAAAAGTCTGGGCACTTGTAGCCATCTCTGTATTTTCTGCTTGGTATTTTACTTCAGAACCTTTGTCAGGGGAGTGGTTGGAGAGGGGGTGCAGCCCTGGTTGTTTCTGTGGAGATGCTCATGTGAGCTGTGCACACACCTGGGTGCTCGTGGCGAGATTTTTATCCGTGACTAACAATGTTTACCATAAAAGCTGCTCTGCTAGAATTAATTTTTATAAAATAAATGAAGCAAAGACTGTTTCTTTTATTGCCAACCATTCTGTGTCACTTGGTTAGCACGGGGATCTGCCTTGTGAGCACAGCAGTGGCTCCCTCCAGTCTTTGCAGTGAGTGGCAGAGAGATCACGGGTCACCCGGGCAGGTCTGCACAGCCCAGCGAGGGCAGGGAGGACGTGGGCACCCCTTTGTCTGGCTGCAGCTCAGGGCTGCCCCTCTCCTTCCTCAGTGTCCCCAAGAGTGAACGGACAGCAGTGCACAAGAACCTGATCTTTGCATTGGCTACAGGAGAAGCTCTGCTCATGTTAAGTGAGTTGGCCAAGAGCAACCAGGTGAGCTCAGCAGGAATGTCCTGTTCCACCAGCAGGGCCAGGCCTGCTCCAGCTCCACTGTCAGAGCAAACAGAAGTGTAAACCCTTTCATTAATTACCTGTAACTGGCACCTAGAACTGTGTCTCTGTGTTTATATATGCACTGTGCAATCCCTCAGGAAATTCACTGCTTTTCTGACACTTCGTTTCTGACCAAAAAATCCTTCTGGAAATTTAAGTAGTTATAGAACAGCAGCACACAGTTCTGTCCCCTTCTGAGTCCTCTGCTGTGTGATTTCTCTCCAGGTGCTGTGTTTCATGGTCACTGCCTTCCTGCACTTCTTTTTCATGGCAGCCTTCTCATGGATGCTGGTAGAGGGGCTTCTCCTCTGGAGCAAGGTGGTAGCAGTCAACATGAGTGAAGACAGGAGAATGAAGTTCTACTATGTGACAGGCTGGGGTATCTGCACACTCCTCTGCCTTGGGTCCTCAGGAAAATGTTCTTTTTCTTTGTCTATTGAAAGTTTTAATAGGAGAGATTCCCAAATCTTTGATTTCGTTTAATATGAGAGCTGGGTGCCACTGCTCTGCAGAGGCTCTCTTGAGTTATGTGTCAAATTGCCAGTCTTAGAGTACAAGTTAAACAGCATTTCTGTTATTTTTCTAAATGCAAGAGTTGAACACAAAAAAAAAGGGAGGGGAGATTTATGGTATGTTCTTGTTCTTGGAGAGCATCTCTACTGTCTGCTAGTAATTAAAATATAAATACCTTCCTGACTTACCACCCTTTAATCTGAGGGAGCCCTTTAGGGGCATAGAATTCATTTGAACAAGCTGACTTTTGTATCATAGGAGCCTCTCAAGGTCCGTGCTCCTCACAGAGCACACGCCTCGTTGGGCACTGGGCAACCACTTCAAGTATTTTGGATTGTTTTATGTCTTTGATTGTCCATTTTGTTAAAAAAGCAATCCAAAGAGTAAATTGCTTTGGTCAGGACTCAGGACTTGGAATGCTTTATACCTCAGAGAATGATGCTGACAGCTTGTAAATCTGGCCCTGCAGAGCCAGGACAGATTTCAGCTGCAGGGAATTGATGTTGCTCGTGGGGTTTTGGAGGCTCCTGCTGGAGCGTGTCTGGTCACGGGGGCTTTGAAGCAACTGTCTGGTGCACAGTGCCCTGTGTGGAGCATCTCTGCTTTTCCTGGGTTTAACCTGTGGTTTTTTCTGCAGGTCTTCCAGTCCTTATTGTGGGGGTGACCCTTGCAACTTCCTTTAACAAGTATGTGGCAGCAAACCACTGCTGGCTGAACATGCAGACCAACGTCATCTGGGCCTTTGTGGGTCCTGTGCTCTTCATCCTGGCTGTGAGTGCCAAACCCTGCTGGGAAGGGGTGATTCCTTTGGGTCTGGTTCTAGAAAAGCATTGCAGAGATAGGGGTGCCAGCACCTGCTCAGGGGTGTAGCTCACAGGGCTTGTGCCTGCTGCTTCCATAGGAAAAATGTTGTTATGCTTTATACAGACTTTCAAAACACAAATAAATCTCTTTAATCAAAGCAGCTTTTTGATAGGAAAAAGTGCTTGAAGAAAATTTTGCTGACCAGTTCTTGTGTTGGCTGTTCAATTAGGAATGCAGACAAATGTGTAGGCTGACTGTGACATTGCCTTAGCTAGAGGTCTGATTTAATTATGAGAACATCTAAATCCTTGAAGTAGTGTCAATACCTTCATACAAAACATAGCAGAGAAAAGGGCAGTGTTTAGGAGATCCTGAATAGGCACTTAACAGGGAAGACATTCCGTAGGAAAAGTTTCGGGATAAGTTTTCTAGATTTCATACATGTTTAAATAGCTCTGTGAAGTCTTTGGTTCACTGCCTTCTTGGTACTGATACTTTTCTCCCCAAGTTCTGACACTAACTCCCAGCAGAAAACGTCTCCCCTGCTGGAGCTGAGCCCCTGTGTGCAATGGCTCCTCCCTGGCAGGTGAACACCTTCGTGCTGCTCCGGGTGGTGACGGTGACAGTGTCCAGTGCTCGCAGGAGGTCAAAGATGCTGACACCCAACAGCAGCCTGGAGAGCCAGATCGGGGCACAGATATGGTGAGCAGGGAAGGGGCTGCTCTGGCTGTGAAATATCTGAGGCAGTGATAGATATAGGGAAGAAATTCTTCCCTGTGAGGGTGGTGAGGCCCTGGCCCAGATTGCCCAGAGAAGCTTGGCCAAGTGAAAGACTGTGAGTTGTGGGAGTCAGGGCAGAAGGGATTCCCTCCCCCAGGGTAGCTGTGCCTCACCCAGAGGCAGTTTGGCTGCTCTAATGCCTGTGCCACTGAGCAGCCCAGCCAGCACCTTCTGCCTCAGAAATCCGGTGCTGGACTCCATCTGCACTCACACTCCTAAACCTCACCCCTTTGGGATGGGAGACCCTTGGCAGTGCAAGCCTGGGACTTGGTGGGTTGAAAGTAAGGCTGGTGGGGGCTACACACAGAGGGAATGAGGCAGTGCAGACTTCTGTAATCAGTCAATATTGAGAGACCTCTAAAAAACTGCTGCTTGAGTGATTCCTTTATCATCCCCTGTGAATCTTTATTGTTGTTTGCTGGCGCCGGATACCCTGCTAGACACGCATTGTTCCCCTGTAGCATAAATAAATTTTCCCAAATTTACAGAACCACAAAGATAGAGCATTGCTGGAGGGCAGGGTGACATCCATATACAAATAAAACAAATACAGAAGCTCGCCTTGTAGCAGAAATCGGAGGGGGAAATAGCTGTTTCCTCATGGCAAATGATGTCAAACAGCTCCCTTCTTGCTAACTTGCAGTGATAAAACAAAAGCAGGGGGGCATGCTAGGGGCTGGGAGATGAAATGTTTGGTTTTTCCCATCTTATTTTCTTTGCAAAGGAATTTGGTCCATAGCTACTGTCTTGTTAGTGTTTCATCTCTGAAATGTGCCCGGGTAACCCTGAGCTCTTCCTCCTGCCAGGGCCACGGCCAAGCCCGTCCTGGTGCTGCTGCCCGTGCTGGGGCTGACCTGGGTGTGTGGGGTCCTCGTCCACCTCAGCATCATCTGGGCCTATGTCTTCATCGTGCTGAACTCTCTCCAGGTGAGTCCTCACCAGGTGGATCCCCAGCTCACAGCCAAGCAGGTACCTGCAGTTTCTTGTGCTTCAGTGGACTTACCTGGCCTCGTAGCCACGGGCAATTGTCAGCTCTGAAGCCAGCCCAGCCTTCCAAGCCTCTGTGCTATTTTGTCTGAGGAAACTCAGTTCATCCTCCCAAGACATGAAATACCACTCTGGACACCTTGTTCATCTAGTGGCCCTTCAGCACCAGTCTCTGCAGCATCCTACTGATGCCACAGCTTTCCAGTTCAAATGTTGTTTCTCCTGTTGTTTCTTCTTTCTGACACCAGCGTGGCTTCAAAATGGCAGTTACAAACTGACATGCTCACAGGGAGCTTCATTAGAGTTTTTATTTGCCCTTCAATGGGTAATTAAAATGATACCTGTGCACTCAGATGGAGCAGACACCCCTCCTGCTGTTTGCCTCTGTCCTGCAGGACAGGCATGGGCCGTGGGTGCCACCATCCCTGTTAGAGCAGGGCTGTTTGTGGAGAGGGTCTCAAAGGTCATGTCCAGCCACAGTGTGCTTGGCTGCAGCTTAGATGGTGTGTGCCCTGGGAGGGGTGTTTCCCATCTGGCTCCTGTGCAGACGTGCTGAGAGGTCGTGGCCCCAGAATGGTAGGGGCAGAGCCACCTTCCCTTCCCCTGGAGCTCAGCTTTACTGCAGGGAGACCGGGCAAGAACTGAGACTCAAGGACTGAAAATCTTTGCCCCTGAAGTCCGTGCTGTCTGCAGCCACGCAGCCACTCACCTGGGATGCTCCCAGTGCTCAGTGGAGCTGCACTGGATGTGGTGGGAGGCAGGAGTGTTCGGTGGAACAGAGATGTGGGCTGGTGATCAGAACCTCACATGGGGCATCTAAGTGTGGGGGCTGTTTCTCACTCTGACTTGCAAGACCTTGGGTGAGTCATGTCATCTCCTTCTGCCTCTTTATTCCTTTTTTGGTAGCATCACCTGGCTGCGTTTTCAAGGCTCTTTGCTTCTCTCTGCCATATTTCAGAGTCATGTTGTTAATAAGTTTATGTTAATAGGGAATTCTGTGGGGCAGCAAGTAACCCTGGTGCATAAAGCAACACTTAATATTTACTTCTGAGTTTACTGTTTTCATCAAAAGACTTTAAAGCTTTAGCCAGCCTGTGTGTGGTTAAGAGAGCAAAGCAAACTGTGTAAGTCCCAGCAGCTGGGAGCACTCAGTTCTGCACTGAGCTAGGACTGTTCCCAGAACCTTGGGATAGCTAAAACTCATGGTGGCAAAAAGTCCTGGAACATGTGCTTGTCACCTACTATTCAAAGCATCGGCAGAAGCTTTGCAAAGCTCGAGAGAAGGCAGCTGTAGATGGAGCTAGAGAAACACTGAACACCGATTAACACCACCAAACACCACTGCTCCCAGCACGGTCCGAGGGGAACATGGAGCTCTCTGCAGGCAGATACTGGCAGCAGGGATCCAGCCAACAGGGAACACAGCCGGGCTCAGTCCCACCCCCGGGGCTAAGGCTATGCCTGCATCAGTAGTGCCCGAGGGTCACTCCTGTCTCTGGGCACTGAGTGTTCAGGGTCCCCTGCCCAGTGCTTGATGACAAATCCTACTCCAGGGCATCAAAGTCAAGAGAGCAACTGGGCACTACTCTCCAAACCACTGGGATCCAAAGAGTTTTCCACCCGTGTCCCTGTTTTTCCTTTGGACTCCATAGGAATTGGCTCCTGCTCAGGGAGCAGCCGAGCTCACAGTGCTTCCCTCTGGCACGCTTGGCCGGTCCCAGCGCAGCACTGGCCAGCTCTGCAGGGGTGAATCCAGGCGTTATCACCACGTGCACAAGTTGGGTGGTTGCTCAGGGATGCTCTGCCTGTGGCTGGCGCTGCTCCAGGGCCGGGTGCTGCTCGCGCACATCCGTCGGTGCTGGGATGGGTGTTCCAAGGCCAGAGCAGGGCTGCCTCTCCACATCTCCTCTCCTAAGTGTATCAGAAGGGTGGCAGGAGGCCTGTGCTAATGGTAGTTGAATATAGCATCAGTTCTCCGTGCCTCCTCATGCCATGCTTGGGTTGTTGAGCAGGAGAACTCCAGGCTCAGTGCTGTGTGGACAGGCACAACTCTGCTGTGCTCTTTTGCCTCTGTCCCTTCATAACCAAGTTCAGGGCAATCTGCAGATTACCCCAGAGGAGAAATGCTAGTGGGAAGCTGCAGAGTTAAAATAAAGCCATTTCAGCCCCCTTGCTCACTGTCTTATGGATCCCTCGGAATTCTCTTTTGGGCCAGTGTGTTTCTTCACTCGAGTCCTGAGAATCTGCTGCTGGGGTTGTTTGTTTGTTTGTTTTCTGTTTGTCTGTCTTCAAGGCTATTCTGTGCGTCCACACCAGACATGACAGCTCCTTCTCCAGCCAGGCAGCGCAGGAATCCAGCCAGGGACTGAGCAGCAACAGGGAGCCTGTGGTGCTGTGCCAGAGGGGGCTGCAGTGGCTGTCCCGAGGCTGGGACCAGCCCCATTTGGGAGGTGGGAGCACCAGCACTCTGCCAAGCACTCAGCACTGTTAAACAGTGTTGGTTAAACCTGTCAGCTCCACTGGCACTTGGAGAGTGGGAAGGATGGTCCTGAGGCTGGCTGAGGGCAGGGGCTCACAGGCAGCTCACCAGGGAGGGTGGAGCAGGAGGTGGGGTTGTGCCCAGCTGGGTGTGTGGAGAGACAGGACGTGGCTGCTGGACAGACGGACACCAGGCAGGAGCATCCATCCTGCTCTGAGGGTCCCAGCACGTGCTGTGCCTTCGCCACAGGGCCAGGGCACGGTGGGCCTTGCAGGGAGAGGACAGCAGGCGGGTGGAAGTGTGGATGGGAGCAGAGGTAGGAGAGGGCTCCTCCAGAGCCGCGTCTCCGCTCCCGCCGCTGCAGCTGGGCCTCCTCTCCTTCCTCGCTCTCCTCCCAGCCGACCTCTCCGCTCCCCCCTCCCCACGCTCATCCAGAATGATTCTTTCAAGGAAGACCTGCCTTGGCAGCCTGGCCAGAAATCTGGTCTGGGGGAGTGACCAGCATTGCTGGCTGAAGGACAGGTCACGGCACGGTGCCAGGGGGCTGCTACCATTGCGCCTGCCAAGAGCTCGCAGATGAGAGCAAGGCTCATTGAAGACAAGATGAATTGCATCTCTTGCTGCAGCTGATTTATCTAGCTGCGATAACAAAACACCCCACAGATATAACATAAATCTGGTGGGCTAGATAGGGCTGCTTTAAGGCCAAAATCGCTGGTCTGGAGCTGTAATTAGCCCCAGGCTGTGGCCCCCAGGCAGTGCTCACTCCAGCCCTGGCCTGGGTGCTTTCCCTGAGCACATCCTGCCCTGGGTCCAGACTGGGCCGAGCGTGTCATTGTTTGCTGGTCCTCAGTGTGTGAGAGGCACCACTGCTTTGGTGAGCAGGGAGGGTGGCTGGGACTGTGCTGCCATAGCCCTGTTGTGCCAGAGGGAAGGATTGTCCAGACTGGGCCTGAGCAAAACCTCTGGGTCCATCCTCACAGGGTTTGGGTCAGAGGATCCATCTCATGCTGTGGTCTGTCAGTGCATGGGACAGAGGAACCATCCCATCATCCTGCACATGGTCTGTGGGAGGCTGGCTAGAGCCCCCCAGGGTCAGTGCTCGGCAGAAAGGGAGGGCTGCTTCCCAGATTTCAGTTCTCCTAGCAATTAATTCCCGGTGGTTTCTGTTTCTGAGAACAGGAGGTGTTTCCTGGGGGATTTCACATGCATGAGTGAATGGGAGTGTGGGAGAGCTTGGGCTGGGGAAGTGGAGTGCCCGGTGAGAGATGCCCACTCCCCCCAGATGAAACGGGGGGAGGAGAAGGAAGAGGGGGTGGGGCAGGGACTGTCTCTGCTTTGGACCCTCTGTGAAGAGCCCGGTCTCAAGTGTGAAAGGCTGTCCCTGGCTGTGTTGTGCCCACCGTCTGTGCCAGTCTCACCCGTTCCAGTGCTCACCAAACCCATTTCCTCCACTGAAGGAGCACAAACCAGCTGTACATCTCTGACCCTTCCTCTGCTCTCTCCTTTCCAGGGCCTGTACATATTCCTGGTCTACGCAATCTATAACAGTGAGGTAAGAGATGCCCCTGGCTGGGTTCATCACAGCAACAGTTAATTAGCAGTTCACAGGTAGCTAGCTGGGTTTGTAGGAGTTGCAACAGGCAGCCCCAACTGTGCTTCTGGAACAGTGGCTGCTTTTTCTCCATGACTTGCTGGAGAATCTCTTGCTGTGATAGAACTGCTCTGGCCCTCTCTAATGTCCTTGCTCTGCTCCAGGTGAGGAATGCCATCCAGAGGATGAAGGACAAGAAGAAGGCCCTCTCGTTCACAGTAAGTTGGAAGGAATCCCTGCTGCCCCTTCATCCATTGGGCACTCACTGGAGAAGGGTCCAGCTGTGTCTTTGGTCTGGTTTGAGGAGATTATGTTGGAAAGAAGTCTTTTTTCTAACTTTTGTCTCCCTTCTTTGCAGTCCTGTTGGACAGCACAGACCCAAAGATAATCTATCCCAATTAGGCAGCAGCCTGCTGTGCCAGGGCAGGGTGGGAGCCAAAGTCCACAGTGCTGATGAAATCGATCTTTAAAGTTGGATCTGGATCTAGTGAAGACTCATGTTACAGTTTTCACTGTCCTGTGTCTCTTCCCTGTGATTACAGAACTGCTCTCATCCCATCAACTACTTATCAAGTCCAAGAAATACGACCTCCTGGGAGACAGGGAAGCTGGGTCCTGCAGCTGAGAGTGCCCTGCCGAGCCCTGCGCAGAAAGCCCCTCCAGTGAAGAACATCACCAACAGAGGTGGGGCATTGCTGTCACTGTTAGCCAGGCTGTGTGATGACAGGCAGTAAAATGTTATTCCCAAGGCTTGAATTTTAGTGCCCGTTCACCTGGCACTGTGTTAACTCGTTTGCACTCTGTGTCCATGTGAGCACTCGGCTCTGGTGTTGCTGCTGCTGAAGGTGGGGGGCTTGTCAGCAGGTTAGGCAGCCCTGCATTCTCCTGAGGCAAAAATCCGTGTTTGTGTCTTACAATGAATTTTCTGCAGAAGGACAGGCAAAGGTGGCAGTAGGAAATAGGGGGTTTAGCTTTGGGGGAAAAGTGTTTTGTATTCTCCAACCAGTTTGTGGGTGCAGTGGTACAGATAACCTGTTTGGTGCCTGTAAAGCATGAATATTTCTATTCTCTGGTCTCCAAACTCATTGTGCTGCTTCACCCCGTAGGAAATTTTGGAGCCAAAATTCCCGTGGGAATTTCATCAATTATGTCACCTGAGAGACCGGTATGTAACGTCTGTTACCCTTCCACCTTCACCCTCAGACAGGGCACAGCAGTTCTGTGGGGATGCCCCCTGAGCTGGGGCTGGCCTGGGCAGGGACAGGCAGTGGGGACAGCAGGGGAGGGCACATTTCCAAGGGCAGGAGAGGAGGCAGCCCCAGAACAGCCGATTTCCAAGGCAAGGGCTCAGCCCTGAGCCGATGGGGAACCAGCCCCACTGCCATGGCAGGGGGTGGTTATTGCAGGGCTGTGCAGCAACAGAAGGTGCCAGTGAATTTGAACCATGAAGCACCAAACTGAGGTTGGCATGGATCAAGGCAGGAGACTTTTCCCAGGGACAGCAAATTAAATCAGGCAGCAGGAGCTTGCTGTCCCTGCCCTGGGCAAGTTGCTTCTGTCCCAGGAGGGCAGGCTGGGTTGTGCTGCCTGCAGAGGGATGGAGAGCTCAACAAGGCATGGCCTAAAGCAGGAAACAATTTAAATTTGACTACTGTACTGCCACTTCCATCTCCCACTATTGAAATGATCATCAGTCCTTGTGCACTTGACATACAAGTGCTGTAATTTCCTCAGAATAAAATCCAACACTACTTTCATGAGTCTCTCACTGAAGGATCTCTCTTTCCCTCTCTAATATTTATCCTTTGAAAACCTGTGTCACATAGACAGCTCTTATTTATCCAATAGATAATACTTCTATAGCTGGCATATCATTTTGAAGCCACTCAATAAAATCCATATTTCCATCTCTCATGATTTATATTGTGGTTAATGCTGTTCCTCCCAGTGTGCTGAACAACACCAGGACTTGGAAGCAGGTGATGCTTTTCCCAGCCAGCCAGGTGCTGGCTGTGTGAACTGGGGCCAGGGCTAAGCTCCTGGCACCAGATGTGAGACGTGGGACGCAGGGATTAGCCCAGGGGCCCGAGTTCCCTAAGGCAGGGGCATTGGGAGACAGCAGATCTCCTAAATACCAAGGCCGTGGCATTTCTGAGCAGGCAAAGACAGAAAGTGCTTCCCACCATGTGAGGGTCACCGAGGGCTTTGCTGTATCTTTGCTGCATAAACATGTTTTTAATGTGCTTGTTTCCTTTTTGCCTACCGTGGGTGCAGCCAGGGCTGAGGCTGTGCCGGTGCCAGTGTCGGTGCCGCGGCAGCTCCCGGTGCCCCTGCGGGGTCGGTATGAGCCCCGTGGTGCTGGGCTGGCACTGGGAGGGTCCGTCCCAGCCCCAGCCCCACCGCAGGGGTGGTGGGCACACTTGTGCCCCGCGTGGTGCCAGCCCGTGCTGGGTGGGGGCTGCTTTCTGCCTGCACAGGGGCTGCTGTCGGTGCTCGGCACTTATATAAGCCAGGGCTGTTTTTCCTGCTCCCCAGCTCAGTGAGTCATGGCACTCGCTGGAGGAGCGGCGGATTCAGAATGTCACTGGCAGCTGCACAATAGTTTGGATGAAGAGAAGCAGCTACTTAAAAACGTTTGAAAACACTTAAAATGACAAAACACTGAGCGAGTGAAGATACAAACACAGACGAGATGTTCTTCGTGTTTCAGCTTTTTTAAATGTTCTTTGGTGATATTTGTTGTTGTTGGACTGGGAATAGGAATTTCACATCTCCCAGAGCATTAACCAGCCCCTAAGCACAGACTGTGCAGGCTCTTTCCACCACAGCACTGAGGGACAGAGCTCCCTCTCCTCCTTTCCTGGATTCTCCTGTGGTGTCCAAGATGCTGTCCAAGCTGGTGGGTCACCACAGGGCTGGGAGGGTCCCTAGAGTGGGTGTGTGGAGCGGGGTGCCAGCTCACCGCTGCTGAGAGGCGCAGCTCTGCCAGGGGCCCTTCCCTGGGGACAGGGATGAAGGCTCTGGTTCCCAGCCTGGTGGTGGCTCAGGGGTGGGACAGTGCTGGGGAGCCCTGCCTGGCCCCAGGGCATGTGGTGAGGGGCGACCAGCAGCAAAGCAGTCAGACCTGCACCTTCTGCTAACACATGTTCTCCCCTCTTTCAGGCCGTAGAGCTGACAGCGTTCAAATCCTCAGGTAACATTTGCCTACATCATTTTCCGTCATTTTTGTTACTGCTGATGCTGGGTTGTGTGGTGGAGGGCTGCCCAGAGAGCAGCTGGTTTCTGCTGAGGCTTCAAGAATCATTTTATTTCCAAACTGCCCTGGTGGGTCCTGTCCTGGCCAGGCTGGTGGGATATCTGAACAGATGAGGGAGAGGGGGTGGAATATGGAGCCCCAGCAGCTCTGCCAGTGGCACTGCCTGTCCCGGCAGCACTGGTGGCTCAGCTGAGGGTACCTGTCTCTGGGCACCCCCCTGGTTTCTCCCCATGTCTCTGCACCTTTCTTGCTGCCCATCTGGGCCAGCTCTCACTGCCCACTGGCTCCCTGGGCTCCTCTGTGCCAGCAGAGCTGCGGGTCACAGGCATGGACAGGCATCAGAGGGGCAGGGGGGACCTGCAGGTACCTGATGCTGAGCTCTCTGCCTGCACCACCCAGCACAGCTCCTTGGGGTGCAGCAGGGACCTGTCCTTGCTGCTGGGCAGGGTCTAGGCTGCTTCCAGGGGTGGCAGCAGCTCTTTGCTGCCCTGGGGTATTTTAAACCAGCGGCTGCGGCAGAAAGTTCTGGCAGGTCCTGGGAGTGCCATGATCCCAAAGAAGGGAAGCCAGGGAAGGTGGGGTGTTCAGACAGAGCTGGATTTATGAGCTTAAAAGCAGCCATTTAGCATCTTCTGTTTCAGATTGTAGAAAGGCCAATGTCACCATGGAGGTGGGTAAAATTAAAACCAGAAATCCCTTCTAAGCCCCAGACCTCTGCTCGACAGCAGCACTGGAGAGAGGCCAGCCAGCCACAGCTCCCTGCTCCCTCCTCAGCTTCCCAGCCTGGCTTTGGGCAAATCTGCAGCTCCTCAAGAGACAAATGGAGCATATTTAGCTTTATTTTCTTTACCAACAGCTGCTGGGCACTCCCAGTGCTGCCAGTGCAGCCTCTGGATGGGGCCCGTCAGGCAGACAGAGCAGTGAGGAATGATCATATTTTTTCTGCATTGTGATATTTTCTTTTGTCAAGGGAAGCAGTGCATTAGCAGGTTTCTGATTTTGATCCACATGAAGTGTTTAAGCAGGGCATCCTCAGACTATTTTTGAGACGATGCCGCCCAGAAGCAGTGCAGCTTTCCTCCTCCCAGTGGACACATGAGAAAGGCAGAAATGGTGGCACCCAGGAGTAGATGTGCTGCAGCATTTCAGGCATAGGAGCAGTGTCTCAGAGACAGCAAGGGCTGCACCCAGCACATGCATTTGTGCTCTGACCCACCTTCACCTGCTCCTGGATATTTTATGACCCACATGTGTTATTAAACTCCAACTGTGCAAATAGGTGGGTTGTTAAATTTGGGTTTATTTTCTCAGGTAGGCCCTCAGTGTGTTTTTAAAGGCCCGTGTCTGCCTGGAGGGTGATGGACACACCAGGCTGGGCTGGGTTGCCGTGGCCGTGCAGCAGGCAGGGTGTGCAGGGAGTGCTGAGCAGGGAGTGCTGAGCAGGGAGTGCTGAGCAGGGAGTGCTGAGCACACCCACCCCCACCAGCCCCCCGAGCGGCTGCTCCACCTGGCCCTGGGGCCAAGGTACCCGTGGCTGGGCAGTCCTTCAGCCCGGGGTGAAGGAGAAGATCTTGAACCAGAAGAGCTCTCCTCTGTGCTCTCGTGCAGTGGAGCCGCGTGCGGCGCAGCGCCGGTGCCGGCCCCGCTCCGGGCTCAGCCACAAGTGCTTCCAGCCATTACAGCAGAGAATAAAAGGCCGTAGCACCCAGCTGCAGGGGTGCCTGGGGGACTCCAGGGCAGCTCAGCCTCTGCCTTCACAGCTTGTTCACAGAGCAAGGTGCTGTGGAGATCTTGGGTAAGAGATGCCAGGGTCAGCAAATCCAAAACCAAGACGTTGCTGATGAACAGGGACAGATCATTTCAGCTCAGACACCATCCCCTCTTCTAGTTGTTGTCTCCCAAATTGTTTAATGAAAAGAGACATATTTTCCTCAGGTATATTTATTTCAAAGTTGCCAGCCCACTGATGAAAATGGTGCTGCCAGCAGCAGATCCTCTGGCAGAGCCAGCTGCCCCTCAGGGCAGTGGGGAGACCTGGGGACAGTCCATGGGTGTGCTCACAATCTCCCAGGGAAGTTGTGCTGAATCTGGACTGGGGTGCAGCTCTTGTCTACTCCAGGGCCTCAGCCATGCTCCTCTGAGAGTTGTGGGCATGGCACTGTCTGCCAGCTCAAGAGATGGCCAGTGGGTCCATGGGGAGGTAGGAGATGAGGAAGAGGATGGATAAAACCCAGGTAAATCCCATGCTAATTTCAGAATTAGAGAAATGGGGAGTTTTGGGGTCAGAGACAGGCATGGGCTCTCCCCTTCCCAGTATCTGGGCACCCCCCACGAGGGCTCAGCTCACAGAGTATTTTCAGTAACAAGCTCCAGCCCAGCTGTACAGAGCTGCCCTGTGCAGCGAGTGCTGCCGCCTTCATTGCACCCTTTTTGTGAGCAGGGGATGGCTGGGGGGGCTCACATATTTGCACAAACAATAAGTCCCATCTTCCTTGTCTTGGCAAACAAGGGCTCCAAGAGGCTTCCACATCCTCCATCTCCTCAAGTGATGGCTGCTTTGTTTCCCCACGATAATTTCATTATTCTGTTTGAATACGTTTATATGTTGCTAAGCCACACATAGCAACGTGGATCTTGTCTCCACGGCCCAGCCTTCCTCTGATCGATACTGAGTAATTCTGCAACTCTCGCTGTATTGCGTTAAACAAGATTGGTTTCAGAATATAAGGAATTTATGAGTCTTTGGGATTCAAAGCCAGGCAAACGCCTGAGTGTCGTGGGGAGAAGCGCAGGGCCCCCCTGTGCCAACCCTGCTGGGCTGCCCTGTGGTGGGATCACTGCGGGTGCCACGGTCCTTCCTGATGGGCAGCAGGTCCCTTGTGGAGGAGGTGCAGCCCGTCTGCCATCGGCGTGTCCTGCCATGGCAGTGCTGGTATTTCCATTGAATCCCATTTCAAGCTCATCCTCCCGTGCTTTCAGCAGTGGGTGCTGTGCTCAGGCTGGTGACTGAGCAGGGAAGGTTTCTCCTACAGCCACGGCCCTGTGCATGGCTGCTGCTTTGGCTCCCTGCCCTAAGGACCGTGTTACAGAGACCCCAAAGGGGCAGGGGGGGCTCTGGGATGGCAGAGCTCTGCCAGTGACAGGCTGTGCCAGACCAGTGCCACCTCCACCTGCTCTGTCCTGAGGCAGGTTTGGGCTGTGCTTTCTGCCCCTGTGCTGTGGGACCCCGCTCATGCTCCCACTGCCCTGGGAGGGTCCTCTGCCCTTCCCCTGCTGCCAACACAGCTGAGACTGTCTCTCTTTTGCTTTAGGTTTCTGAGAAGTTTCTGGGTGACAAGCCTACAACACTGAGGGTTTTCCAACAGTTGGGAAGGACGGCAGGTTGGAGGAACTGGCTTCCCCTGGAGGGCTGTCCTTGTTACCTGCACTTCTCCCCAGCAGCATGTGCAGGTGAAACCAAGGCAGGACTGGGGTACTGTGGGGTCTTGTGGGGTTTCGTCTGCTGCTGATGATGGCTCTGCTCCTCTCCTGGGTGTGCAGCCAACAGCAGGGACTTGTGCTGGGGGTCCCTGTGGCTCATGCAGCCACTGCCAGGGCAGCCAAGGCTGGCCTGGGGAGTGCCCCATGTCACTGTCACCACCGGCAGCACTGGCAGCGTGGTTGTGTGCACTTGTTGCTGCTTCTAACAGAGCTCATTTAGCCTGGGAACCTGGAGCAGTGGGGTGGGAACAAGCCCAGCTGTGCCCGTGGCAGCCGTGCCCATGCTCCGTGCCAGCGAGGACGGCTGCCTTCCCCAGCCCCACTGCCAGCCCAGCACATCACTGTGCCAGGGCAGGGCTGGGGACAGGCTGCATAGGAAGCACATGCACTAGGGAAGCCAGCAGCTGGCTCCAGGCCTTTTCTAAACCAGCTGACATCAATAGCATCTTCTGCTGTTTATGACAAAAATCCTCTCCCTGCTCTTGCCTGGGCTCCTGCCCGAGCTCCTGCCTGGCTGGTGTGGCCCCTCCCAGCTGGGTTCTGTTTTCCCTCCCTGTTCTCCTGTTACCTCCGTAGTGTTTAGAGCACAGACAACGTGGTGGGGTTTTGCTGATTATGATGACAGTAAATGCTGATTTTAAAGGCAACCTTCTCTCCCTGTTGCACTGTGGCCAAGGGAAGGGGCTCATGCAGTGGCTCTGTGCAGCTGAGCACAGCGGAGGGGTTTGGCCGCAGTGCAAGGACCAGGGCACTGCCCACTCCCCTGTGCCCTGTCCTGTGTTCCCCGTGTTCCCTGATCCCAGCACAGCGTGTGCTGCCCAGCCTGTGTTTACGTGTTGGGTTCTGCAGCCCTGGAGCTGCCCTGTGCTGGGCAGGAGGTGGGATTGGTGTGTGGATGTCACTTGGCTGGAGTCAGCCTTGGGGCACCCCCAGCACCGAAATCTTACAGACAGTCACCACATCTATGTCAGAGGCTGTGGCAGAGCTCTGTGCTTTGCCATGGCTTTGCTCCCTGCCATGGTGTGTGCCACGCCAGGGGCCATGGTAACCACCAAGAGCTACATGAGCAATCCAAGTCTAAGATAATTGCTAAGATAAATGTTGCCATTCGTTAGCTCACTTGAAAAACACGCTCAGTCACTATGGCAGTTCCCTGCAGCACTTTTTACCAGACCTTGAGGCACCGATGCCTTGAATCCCACAGCCACAGCGTCCCGGGCCCACAAAGACAGGCAGCACCCTAGGAGGGGGCACCAGGAGCCAAGCACTGCTCCTCTGCCCATGGGGAGCTGGGGAAACACCAACCAGGAGGGGTAGAAAGACAGTCAAAAAAGACGAAGTTTGTGTTTTTAAATGAACTGCAAAATTTATTACAGTGGTTTGCTCCTGACAAGGAAATTGGTAACCTTCTGCCTGGGAAGGAAAGGGGAGTAGTGGGGAAGGGGAGGGAAGAGAGGGAGAAAAGGATGTGAGAGACAGAGAGAGAGACACTTAAGGACACTTTTCATTTTCTGAAAATAAAACATCTTTACCTCCCAAACCATTTTCTCCAGTTTTTTAAGTTCACAAAAAGAAGAAGGTGAAACCAAACCACAGACTTCAGGAGGAAAATGCACAAAGGTGTTAAAGCAGAGACAAACATACTCTTCTGCGTCTAACAAGCTTCACAAACCACGCGGCTCCGGGCGCAGCCTCTGTGGCTCCTCAAGGCACCGGCTCTGCAGAGCCACGGCGGTGACGGCCCCTGGGACAGGGAGACCCCCGCCCTGGGGACAGGGAGACCCCCGCCCTGGGGAGCAAACCTGGCCAGCCCCTGCCGTGCGGGAGGAGCCCACGGAGCCAAGGTCGGGCCGGGGCAGGGGCTGCCTGGTGGGGCAGAGGAGAGGAGAGGAGAGCATGGCTGAGATGGAGAGAAAGCAGCAGTCAGAGTCCAGCATGTCCCAGTTCAGGGGGCTGCGGCCCCCAGTGCTCCCAGTCCTGTCCCATGATGGGAGTGGAACAGAGAGCTCTTTGCCTGTGGCTTCACCACAGCATTTGCTGTCCCCTGGGGACACGGCAGACCACAGGAGGGGGTGTGGGGGCCCAACACGAAGTGCAGGAAAATCCTTATTCCTCCCTGCCCATGTACTTGGGCCAGTAAATGCAGGGAGGGGGCTGCAGAGCTCGCCAAGCTTCCCCAGGCTCCTGGGCACGTGCCTGCACCTCCTTCCTGCCTGGCTGCTCTGCCACCGTCAGCTGGGGCAGGACAGAGCTGTGCTGCCCATGAGCTGTGGGCTCCGGGCACTGCGGCCACCACGGCCTGCAAAGCCACAACTGCTGCCTCCAGCACCAGCAGGCACTGGGAAAACAAACCTCAGCTGAGGACTCAGCGCTGCCCACCCCTGCCTGCCCTCGCTTTGCCGGGGCACTGGTGGGACACAGCGTGTGCACCTTGGGGTCACAGGACTGAATAGGGCCAACCCCTCCAGCCCAGCCCCAGCGCTCTGTGTGGCTCCTCCGTGTGCTCCCCCAGTGCCTGGAGACGCCCCAACCACCACAAAACCACAGCCTGGAGGGGGTTCACCTCACCTCTCCCCTGCCCTGTGCATGACGGGCCCTGAGACATGGGGCAGGGCTGGGAAGGTGAAGAAACAGCTGGTAGGGATAGCAGGAGAGGAGCAGAAATAGGAGAAAAGCCGGGACAGGCTTTACCCTTCCTTGGTGCTGCTGAGCCAGGTCTGTAAGTGGCAGGCTCAGGCACCAGGCGTGCAGTGGAGCTGGGGCAGTGCAGCCAACGGGGCAGCTCAGCAGCCGAGCCCACGGCCCTGCAGCCTCAACCATCCTTGCTGTGTGTTAAACCACCTGGGACGTTTCCAATAGCAGAGGTTAAACAGCATCACTGAGGAAGGCGGGGTGGAAGGCAGCCAGCCCCGGGCACCAGTCCTGCCCCTGCTGTGCCAGCGGCGGCACTGGGGCTGCGCCGGGTCGTGCTGGCGGCCACGCTCAAGTCCGCTTGGCATGGAGCATCTCGATGAGGAGGTTGTTGCAGGGCACCTCCCCGCTCAGGTGCTTGTGGTACAGGTACTCCTCTGCCTGCATGCTCAGCGCCCGGACCTCCGCCAGCCACAGCAGCAGCTGGCGGAACTTGTCCGTGGAGTGGGGGTAGTGGCACACCGTGTACTCCAGCAGCGCCGCGTTGGCCTTCTCCTGGGCATCCTTAGCCAGTGTGTGGTTCTCCAGGTACTTCACATCTGCACGGAGGAGGAGGAGGATGAAATGGTGCCAAGCTCATGTGTCTGCCCCACCCACGCTGTGCTGTGCTGGGGTGAGCCAGGAGGGACCCACGCTCCTGGGTCAATGCTCCTCATGCAGGAAAACACAGTGCAGGAGGAGTCTCGTGCCCCATCCCTGTCCCACCGTGGACTCCCTGTCCCTGCTCTGCCTCCGAAGTCTCCCCTGATGCTGAAGACAGATTCCAAACTCCCTGGCAGCAGGACTGGTGTCCCCCTGCCCTCTCTGCCCAGGAAGAGGCAAAGCCAGAAGGTGCTGCCAGCTGTGTTCACACACTGGGAGCCGCTGCCATCAGCCCCCTTTAATTCCTGAAGGTCAAGGAAGCGGCTGAATTAATTCCCCGATAAACCTGGTCTTTCCAATGTGGCAACCAGGCTCACCAGCCTAGAAACCCTAATCCTCCACGCCTCACCAGGGCTGCAGCAGCTTCCCATAATCCCACTGCCAGCTCTGCTGCCAGCAGGGTGGGAAGCAGCGCAGCAGGCAGTGGCACCAAGGTGCAGGCAGGGTCTGGCAGCAAGAGGCTGCTGCAGACCTGAAGGCAGAGCTGCAGGAGCTGGGGCAGGCACAGCCCCAGGGGAGGGGTGGTCTCCTGTGACTGCGGGGACAACCTGTGCTTGTGGGTTGGGAGTTCTCCAGGATTTAGGATGGCCTGAGATGGGGTTTGCTCTCCAAGGGTGCTGCCTCAGCACTCAGGTTGCCGGGAGTGCTCCATGGTGAAGTGTTGACTTCCAACCAGCACACACGTTCCACTGGCCCTGCACAAGGATTTTGGTGGCTTTGGGGAACCGGTGCCGTGCGTTGCCCCATCACCACCTACAGCTGTACACAGCAAAGTACCAGACCTGCCCGACAGCGACCTTGCTGCCAACCCTGGCCCCGAGCCCAGCTGGGGCAAGAAGATTTAGTGGATTTGCTGTGCAGCACGAGGAGCCCAGCAGTGCTGCCTTGGTCACAGTCCCATGGCCCACAGCCGCTGATGCACGGCCACATTCAGGGAAACAGGGCATCATGGGCATGGGTTCCTGCCAAGGCAGCTGAGAGTTTGGGGGTTATTTCTGGTTTTCATCCCAAAAAGGTGGGGAGCCAAACGCGGCTGTAACCCAGAGGGCTGAGCAACATGTGGGAGGGCAGACTGCAGTGCTGGTGACGGAGCTGCCTGAGCAGGAGGGAGCAGGTGGGACCCCTGCACCACTGGGTGGGGGTGTCTCTGGCCCCCCCCACTACCTGGCCCCGCAGGGCTCCCTCGAAGGGACCACGGCACCCAAGGCTGCTGCAGCCCAGCAAAGCCAGGAGCCCCCAAGGGGCAGGGGCTGGGGAGCAGAGGTGCAGCTGGGGGGAGTGCAGAGCCCCCCGGGAGCAGAGGCAGAGCCGGGGGGGCTGTGAGCCCCCAGGGAGCCCCAGGCTCCGGCCATGTCCACGGCCAGGACAGGCACTGTGGGTGCAGGCACAAAGGGCACAGGTTGTGCCAGGATGCACTTTATCAGATCACCCTTCCCTTTTCACTGGGCAGCACATTTGCTCCTATTGTCTCCTCCTATCCGGGTTCTTGTTACGAAATCTCTTTATCTGCATAAGGTTATTGTGCATGTCATTAAAAAAAAAAGAAGTTATATTGATAAATGTCAAATCTATCCCCTGAGTTGGCTCAACAATAGCTAGTTCTACTCGATGAACTCACCTGGTTCTCTGAAAGACCCTATTCACTGTTTAATTGAATATTTGAATAATCTTTTCATTCCTGCAAGGAATAAAGAATGTTGTCCAAATAACATTGACTCACTTCATTTAGAGACACTGCAGCAGTTGCAAAGACTGTCCTGTGACAAAGCCTCCCATCACACATACAGATATGCCTGGGATTATTTCTATGCCCTCAAGTGTTCTTCCTATTCACAGCTCCTTTTGTTTGGGAGAAGCTGCTGATAAATTGCAAACGCTTAAGGGAATGTGGGCTATAAAAGCCTCTCTTCCTCCCCTCCCCAAGAGTAGCTGCTTCATGAATGTAAGTCATGAAATCGAATGATAGGTCAATCCATTAAGGCTCTATTAAGCCCTTCTGTAGAACAAAGCTAACCTGTGCCGTCCTCATAAATATTGCTATTTTGAGAAGCCCTAATTTTAATTAAATCTCTTTACCTGCTCAGGAGAGAAATCTATTTAGAACTCAAATGGCAGCTCTTGTGAGCAGGGCTTGGCTTTGACTGCGCTGTGGCAGAGTGGTAAATGTGGAAATTCTCTTGTTAAAGGCAATTACATCCTGCACATAATACACAGTCCCGTCCTCTACAGCTGAGCCTGCGAAGGGCAAATTACTGCAAGTGAGCTCTGCAATATGGAGAGAAAAAGTTGCATTTGGGGCAAAATGATTTATGGGAAAACACAGGTATTGGATTCCACGCCATCCCTGAAAGCCACTGCTCCAGGGAAGCCATCGGGGTGGACGCTGTTCCTGCTCGCTGTGCCGTGCCAAGGGGGCAAGAGGGGACACGAGGCAGCACGGTGGGGACACAGCTCTGCTGGTGCTGAACCCCCAGGGCAGTGGCCGAGGAAGGTCCCGGCTCGGGGTACGAGCCCCCCCAGCTCCTTCATTTCCCAGCCCAGGCACTGTTTGTCCCCCACCTTATCACTGTTCGAGCAGTGAATTATCGCATCTTGTTTCTCTGGATTTCAAAACAGCTCCAGAGGAAAGGAAAGCTGAGGGAGGAGATGCCACAGGTGCAGAGCGGGATGGCAGCCTGGCTCCCACCCCTGGTCCCTAGATAGGACCTCATGGATGGAGAAGTGCAAGCACAGACTAAGGCACTGGGGCAGGGATGGGCTGGGATAGGAACAAGAACAGAGATGGAAAACAGGTCTGCCACAAGCTGGGCTCACCATCCCGGCACCAGCACTCGGATGCTGCAGGGACCCCAGCTTCCCTGGGGAAATGCCAGTTCCTGTCCCGTCCGGTGGGTGCAGGTATCAGCCACTGAGCAGGTGTGGGAAGGGAGGCAGCTGCAGTGGCAGGGCCGTGAGCCAGGAGTGGGGCAGCCACAGGAGCCCCTCACGGGCCTCATGCCGGGACAGGAGATCTGCCACCGCGGGGAAGGTGCCGGCACCTGTAATGATGGTAGCTGGGCACCCTTGGGGTCCCTGTGGGGCTCAGCACCACCCACAGCTGCACTGCCCTGCCAAAGGCTGAGATCCCTCCCATGGGACTACCCTGGGCACCTCTGCCTCTGTGAGAAGCCTGCAGGGAATGGAGGCACATCCCTGGCTGCAGTGTATGTGGAGATGTTCCCTGCAGTGTGGGCAGGATGGCCAGGGTGGGAGGGGGGTGGGAGTGGGGCCACAGTGTGGCAGGAGCAGCGTTGGAGCAGGGCAGGATCAGAGCTGAGCCGCTGTGCCACCCCAGGGAGGTTTCAGGCTCTGCCAACAGCGCCTGCAGCTCGGTGTTATTTAGTCTGGGTGAGGTGGGAGTGTGTGAACCCACCGCCTGGGCCCGGCCACAGGCTCCAGGCTGAGCCTAATCAGTGAGCACACGAAAGCCCCGTCCAGTGCGGCGCTCGGGCCCTTGTGACGCAAATCCCGGGAGATATCGGAGGGCCCGGCCGCTGCCTGCCGCTGTCAACACAACTGTTTTGCCACAGCCATATCAGCTGTGTCCCTGCCTGGCCTGATGGGCAAGTGACCAAAACAGGCCCCACTTGGCCAACAGGATGGCAGTGTCCCCTGCAGCTGGAGCAGAGCCCAGCCCGTGGCAGGAGACATTTCAGATCCGAGGGGGAAAAACAGGTCCCAGCCGTGGCTCCTGGCGCCTCATTAAAAGCCCTTTCATCACACAGCCAGTCCCTGGGCTGTGTGTGCTCCCTCCTGCTCTGCTCCCACCCCCCAGGACCCTGCCCCCAGCATGGCCATCCCCCCTGAGAGTGGCTGCCTCGTCCCAGTGCCCCTTGCAGCAAGTGCTCACCAAGGCTGAAGAGGATGAGGGGAACTTGAGGCAGACGAATTCATGCCGGTCCAGCCTGGAGCGAGTGCAAGTGCAAGGACGACGCTCCTGCGCACGCAGCACAGAGTGTTTGAGGATGGAGCCGGCTGGGCTGCGATGGTCGACATGTCCACCTGCGGGGATCGGGACGGCGTCAGCTTTGGCAGCCCCAGCCCCCCATAACCTGCTGCAGGAAACCCCACACAGAGCAGGAGCTGGGAACCAACTGGGAACTGGCCCTGAGTGCCCACTGAGAATGAGGGGTGTCAAAGAAAAGGCCAATGGGTGAAACAGGAACCTCATTTCAAACAGGCGGGCCCTTCATGGGGTGCTGACATTGTAGGCACCCTATTTCCAAAAGCCACCCCTAGGGAAGGAAGGGGCCCCTCTTCACATCCTACCTCTGAGAGTACGGGTAGGGCTGGTGATCTTCCCATACAAAATATTTTTTTCCAGAACCAGGAGCTGCGTGGTGGGATGGGATGGGATGGGACCTTCTGCACAAGCAGACCCATAGCGTAGCAAACCAACCCACGTGCCCTATGCCTGGTTGGCCACACTGGGCCAGAAGTGAGAAAAAAGTCGCCCCGTGCCCGCAGCCAGCCCCCAGCCCTGCAGAGCAGTCCCTGGGCCATTGCTCACCTCCTGGCCGGTGACCAGCAGCACACTGTGCTCCTTGCCGTGCTGCAGCTGCCGGTAGATGTGGTCAAACACCAGCAGCTCACTCCAGCAGTTCTGCAGCAGCTTCATCTGGTCACCCACCTGAAAGGGAGAGGGAGCAGAATGGCTGAGACCCACCACACTGCACTGCACAGCACCCACCCTGCACCTGGCACACATTCCATGGCAGGGGGGCCCCTTGGATGAGCAGGGAGAGCTGGAGCTGCATCCCAGAAAGGGGGACCCTGAGCTGGAGGGGAGGAGAGGGGCAGGTGGCTGTGCAGAGCTGGCTTCAAAGCAGCTCAGTGTGTTTCAGTGGCACTTGCTGGCTCTTATCAGCACTGGTTTTTCCCCACCAGGCACAACCTCCCCGAACTGCACACAAATTTTAACAAAATGACTGCAGGAGGGATGTGCAGCGGCTGCACAAAGGGCCTGTGTGTCCAGGCAGTCCCTCTGGATACTTTTAAACGAAAGCAGACAGTGCCCATGCTCGCCTCCCCGCGGGGATGGCGGCTCTGGGGGGGCAGCAGCGCCGTGGGGGAGCAGGGGCATCGCTGTGCCCTGCAGCTGCCAGCCCAGCCCCTGCCCACGCACCAACACGCGTGCTCACGTGCACACTGACCCTCGTGCTGTGTGTACCTGCAGGCACAGGTCCAAAGGAACACCTGAGGCTGCCCCTGCGAGGAGCTCGAGCCGGGACACAAGCAGTAAGGGTCCCCAGAGGTCCTGCAGGGTGCCAGGGACTGCAGGCAGCACCACTGACTGGCAGGACAAGCTGCCAGAGCCAACAGCTGCATTTGGCAGAACTAAGAGCTCTGCCAGACCCCTGTACCCAGAGTTGTGTCAGAACATGGGGCACACTCCCGTCCCGGCACGGGGAGCTCAGCTGCCTTCCCACCACCCTGCTGAAAACCACCATGAGTCACCAGCTTCATCCCCTCAGCACTGCTCTTCTCCAGACCCCAACTCCTTTCCACAGGGAACTGAACTCCTGTCCTGCCTGGACCCCCCTTCTCCTGCAGGGCTGGTGTAGGGAAAGGGCTGGGATTAAGGTACTACCTCCCTGCGGAGCAAATCCAGTGCCAGCAGCTGAGCTCTGCAGGGCCATTGTGCTCCCCCTTTAATAGAGGGAAGACAGATGCAGCATCACAGGGCTGGATAATGCCCTCGTTTTGCTGAAGAGGCTGCAATAAACCGGCACTGGGAGATTGCAAAAGGAATAGAAGCCAGATGAGAAAGAGCTTTATGGTCTCAGAGCCTCAGAGCCGGCGCTCCCCGCGAGCCGCCGGGATTTGTCTCTCAAGTGCAGTGGGTGGTCAGAGCGGGTCCTGCGGCGCGGGGAGGGGATGGGTGGGAAGGCAGCGAGGTGGGGCTGCAGCACCCACTCCTGCCCAGCACTGCAGGGAGGGCAGGGGGCACAGGGGGCTGCTGCCCCATCGCCCAGGCCAGCCAAGGAGCCGTGGGCTGTGGCCCAGCAGCTCAGGCTGTGAGGCTCCTGTTCAGCAGCTGAACAAAGGCCTGGGGAAAAGCTCATTCTGCACCAAAACAGAGCAGAGATTTTCTGCATCCGTGGTGACCTCTGCCCCGAGGCTCGTGGCCCTGGCAGGGCGCTGGGGTCCCGGTGCACAGCTCTCTGCCAGCCCAGCTGCACGCTCCCGCACCGGGCCGAGCGCCTCCGCTCCGGCTGAGCTGGGGCGTTGTTTTGGAAGCTCCTTCCTGTGCCTCATTCCTGAGCGAGATGAGCTCCAGAAGGGACAGACAGAAGGTTTCGCCTCGAGAAAAGTTCTAAAAAAATTTAGCTTTTCCAAAAGAAAGCACTTCGACAATTTTGAAATCTTTTCTTCCTTCAAAAATTGCTGATCGGCTCCTGCCAAACTCTGCGGGGGGGTTCTGCTCCCTCCCTGCACCCCTCAGCAGCACATGTCACCCTGTGTGGCTGCTGCATGGCTGCTCCCTTGCCAGCACACCCCGGTGTGCCGGGTGCTCCCTGGGAGCGTCGCAGTGCACCAGAGCCACACGGCCGTGGCAGGGGGGTGAGGTGGGTGGGGGCACGACAGGGTGGGCTGGGGGCTCAGGCGCCAGTCAGGGCTGGGGGCCATAGAGAGGT
The DNA here is from genome assembly GCF_001715985.3 of Manacus vitellinus. Lineage (NCBI taxonomy): Eukaryota > Metazoa > Chordata > Aves > Passeriformes > Pipridae > Manacus > Manacus vitellinus. Next base: position 1,058,251 of record NW_021940039.1, on the reverse strand, counting down.
CCCCAGCACCAAGCTGGGGGTCCCTGTGCCCCAGGCTGGGTGGCAGCGGGCAGGGCCCACGGCCCCGCTCTGGCACTGTGGCTCTGCTGCAGGGGGCTCTGGCTGGGGGTCACCTGGCTGTCCCCCGCCCTGGCCTGGCCTCCCGGAGCAGAGGGCTGCTAATGGAGGGGCACTCAGAGGCAATCAATCCTCGCGGCGAGGCGGCAGCACACACACACTCCCCGTTAAAAGTTAAGCAAAGGATCTTCCTCTTTTAATGTCAAGGCTTTTCCACGGAGTGCTTTATCAAGGGCCTAATGCAAGCTGTCTTTGAGAGGCAATTTTTACCTTTTTTTAAAAGCAAGCATTTATAACCCATTCACAAAACACGCAGCAAACACACCCCCCCCCTCATGCTGAGAGAGCAATCCCCTGTCACCAGGAATTCTGATAGGCTGTGACCTACAGAAAATGCAATTCCCTGCGGGAAAGGGTCTAGGATGGCGCCAGAGGGGAGGGAGGGTGTGCAGAATCAGGGGTGATGCTGCCCAGGCAAGGGCTGCAGGATCTGCATGTGGGTGTAGTTTTAAACTCCTACAACCCTCCTTGTGGGTTCACAGGTGTGAGGTGAGGAAGCCCCTGGGAGTGTTGGGACTCCCAAAACGTTCCCAGGCCATGTGGGGACAGTGCAGCCCCACTGTGCTCACTGCTCCCTGCACAACTGGCTCAGGGCATCCCCCACCTTGGGTGCCACTGCTGCCCTCCAGCATCTCTGTTAGGAAGCAGAGTGACCACCAGCAGCTCTGCTTTGACAGGAAGCCCTGAGCAGGTCCCAGGACATCGATCCCCAGACATGGGCACCAGGAGTGCTCGGATGCCCCCGACCTGCCTCCTGCCCACAGATGCTCTCCAGGCCTCCACCCAGATCTCAGGTGCAGGATTTGTCCCACAACCCTCACACAGGTGCAGGACACACGTCAGTGCCCCGAGCCCCAGCAATTACTGGGTGTGAGCAGGACCCAACACCTCAGCTACCGAGAAGTGAGACAGTGAATTAATGTCCACCAGCCACCTGCAATGGAAACCTCACACAAGCCCAAGGTGTTAATGGTGAATGTGTGTCCCCATCCCCCTGCCCAGATACCACCACGATGGGCAGCTTAAAGCAAAAACCATCAAAACCAGTGCAGCAAGACCAGAATCTCGTCTCCCTGCTGGCTCCCATACTGCTGTGGCCCAGGCTGCACGAGCACCATGGCTCTGCAGGCAGGGCTGTGCTGGCCAGGCCACCACAGGAAGGGGAAGCGTCACTTTTCCCCCAGTGCATGGGATGCTAAACATTGCTGCAGCATCCATGACCAGAAGGAGATTTTAAATCTGCCAAAAATGGTCTGGCCATTGGCCAGGAGATGGGGTCAAGATGACCCACACATGCTAAAGGCAGAGAAGCAACTGACTGCAAATAGGCTTCGTCGTGGCTCTGAGATCTCTGACGAGGACGGAGGGAGAGCAGCCCAGCAGACAGACCCAGCGACCGCAGGGACCCCTTGGTCTGTGGGAACGGTGCTGCCCTCAGCATCCCCCCATCACTGGTGCTTGCCTGTGGGTGGGAGGGCAGTTTGCCCCAGCCCCGTGGCATGAAGGGGCCAAGGAGGGGGTCAGCATCATCCCACCACCCTGTGGCTGTGCCGTGCCCCTCTAGCAGCACAGGGACCCTCTGTACACCCAGCCCAGCCTGGCCTTCGGGCTGAAACCGTGGCAATTTGTTTAACATTCCTGGCTGCTCATCCCAATCTAAAGGTCACTGCAACCCTGTGTGCACAATATTGATATGTAGGTATGGCAGTGACACCTATATAAACCAGGCTGTGCAAGACATGTGCATAAACCACTCCAAAAACAGACACAGTGTGAGCGTACAAGAGCACATATATGTGTGCGTGCACATCTCTCTGTCTGTCTCTCTCCACATATATATATAAAAAAATTACATCTGAAAGGACAAAGTTGCCTGAGACTCACGACCCAACAAAATATATTTCACCTCCGGCCCATATTTTTCTTCCTGAAGAGATGCTGCAAATCTTCCCTCAGTCCTGACACATCTCATCTAGACTCAGTTAAAGTTCGTATTTATGGGCGTCAGCGCTGACCTCTTCCACCTCCGCCCGCGCGGCCTCGCGCCGCGGCTGCCTGGCCGGCCCTCGATAAACAAGCGGGCCCCCAAATCCCCCTCTGCCGCACAGCGTTATTAGTCTTGCCTCCGAAGGCCAGCGCAGTCCGTAATTCTCCTCCTGGTGACACGAGATGAGCGCCGCGACATCAGTCTCCCGGCGGATTGGCATGGGGACCCTCGTTTGTCAGTGGCAGACTGACAGAATTACTGGCCCTTAAATGAAACGATATATCTGGGAAGTTAAATCTGTTTTCAATCTGACTGCCCCGCGCCTGCGGGCGGACGTGGCGTGTGAGCCGATGTCAAGAGGCCATTTAGCCCATGGCCCCCCTCCTCCCCCGGGCGCAGCGGGGGAGCCAAGGGGCCTCTCCCCAACATCTCCCAGCCCAGCCACCCCGTCAGGAGGAGAGGGCAAAGCACCCAGTCTGCCCTTCACCAGACTGCTGGGCCAGGAATGAGAATGGGAACAAGACTGGCCAGCTCCAGGGAAACCTGCTCCCACTCTCCTTGGGCAGGGACCAAAGGCTCATCCTGGCCAGGCATGAGCCAGCAGGTCCCCATGTCCCTGAGGGTTTTCTCCTTCCCCTCCAGGCCCCCTCAGAGGCCCTGGATTGAAGCCAGCTATCTATCTGCAGACAGCCCTGTGGAAGCACAGGAGTGCTGGGAGGGTTCAGGCAGGGCATGGCATGATGGGGTCATCAGCCTGCACCCCCCTTCTCACCTGCCTGCATGCCCTCGGTGTGTGATGTGAGCCCTGCACGATGCCTGGAGCAATATCCCAGCACAGTGCCCTTCCAGCCTGGATCCCTGCACTGGCCTCGGCCAACAGCCCATCCCTGCTGGGGTTGGGCACCCTCACTTTCACACAGACCTTCCCAGGGGATGGAGAGGGCTGCTGGCATCCCTGCTCTGAGGAGCCCCGAGCACCCAGCAGGGACTGCCTGCAGAAGTGGCCATCGATCTCGGAGATTGCCATGTCCCTCTGTGCTGGCTTTAGGGCACAGCCATAAACCCTGCACTGGCAGGAGTTCATTTACTGCCCCAGCAGCTGTTTGCCTGTGAGCCTGCAGGAGCAGGAGCAGGGATTCGAGATCTCAAACCTACTCCTTCCCACCAGCTGCTCTCTCCATGGCCAGGGAGAAGCTACCACCCTGCACCAGGGAATTTGCACCGTGCTGGGGGGGCAGAGGGCACCCCCAGCACCGTCCTGGGGGGCCTGGGCACCTCCACTCTGTGCTGGGGTTTGGACCTGCCCTGTTGTGCCACAGAGTCAGCGCAGGGAAGGGAGCCAAGGACGGCGACACCGCGTTCCCCCGCTGGAGCCAGAGTGGGACGAGGTGTCCTGGAGTCCCTGGCCCTGCAAAGTGCTGGGAATGCACTCCATAATCACCATGTGGATGAAGGAAAAATGCAAGAGCCCCTGAGATGGCAGAGACGGATGCAGATCCCAGCTGAGCTCCCATCCCTGAGCACCGAACCCCATGTCCTGGGCATGGCAGGGGACATGACCTGCTCCTGGCAGGACACAGCTGCCCCTGCCCAGGTGAGACCTCTGGCACTGCCATCCCCCCCATAGCCCAACGGTGGGAGGAGCACCCACCAACAAGGATTCACACAGAAACAGCCTATTTTGGTGGCACAATCAGGCTAACAATGGAGTTACAAGGCTACACAGCAATACAGCCGGGAACTGAATTTACACTGTTTACAATATCTCCTGGAAAACAACAACCACCCTGTTCCCAAAATCCAGGCTGGACACTGATATGATTGAAACAAGCCCGACCCACCCCCACAATGCCGTTTCCTGACACTGTTCTGGCAGCTGGGGACTATTTTGAGCTGTGAGGCTTGGCCACACTCAGCCCCATGGCGCCCCTGGCACCATGGCACAGGGAAGAGCCTGGTCCTGTCCCACAGCACCATCCCCACAGTCCCACAGGAAGAAGGTAATTTTGGCCAGAGTCAGGCAGCAGAGCCTCACGCTGAAAGCACTAGAAGGCACCCATGTCTCTCAGATGCCTCAGGACGTGGCTCTCTGGGTTTTGGCCATGACACAAATTTTCTTTCCCATTTTTGCACCAGTTTGGGAACTTGGGTCAGTGCAGGGCATGAATGGAAAATGTCTGAAAGCCTGGCAAGGTGTGCAGGATGGCAGAGGCTGCCCCAGCCCTGCTAGGCTGGGTCCAGTAAATGTTCAGGGGCATTTGCTAAGTGGGTGTCCCGGCAGGATGGAGTTCAGCTGCACGTCCCCCAGCCGAGCACACTCGTGGGCTGCCGGCAGCAGACGCGGTTCCCGAGTGGGCTCGGTGGTGTCCCTGCCCCAGCCAGCCCTGCCCCGGCTGCCTGGCGCTAACAGGACCCACCTGACCACATCGATTTTCCTCCTAAAGGCAGAGAATTGTCTCAACTATAATTCCTCAACGTTACATTTTTCAATTATATCTTGAGCTTGACACCGCAGTCACTCTGCCGGCGATTGCCTCCACACCTGCCCCTGCCGTGATGAATCTGAAATCATTAGCCCCACACGACAGTGGGAATCGCTCCGGCACCGCAGCTGGGCCCCGGTGCCTCCAGCCCTGCCGTGCAGGGAGCCAGGAGTGGGACGGGGATGTGCCAGCAGATCTGCTGTGACAGCACCGGGCTTGTGCCCATGGGTGCCACCCTGCCCTCGCAGCATCTCCGCCTCAGTCCTGCCCACAGCAGCACCCCATCCTCACGGCATGGCAGCCTCAGTCCTGCCTGCCCCCCATCGCCCGCCCAGAGCAGCATCCCTCCCCGCTGCCGGGCTCCTACCTCCAGCTCCTTGAAGAAGATGCAGCTCCGTGCCCACTCCACGATGGAGAAGAGAGTCTGGTCGGCCATCTTGCACATGAGGCCAAAGGTGCTGAGCTTCTCGTGCCGGCCCTTGCCCTGCTCTTGCTGCAGGCAGGCCAGTATCCGTGCCTTCACCTGGGCCTCGTCAGGCTCCAGCTGCAGCAGCTTCAGGATGACCTCGGGGATGTCGGGGGGAGAGCTGCTGGGGTAGGTCTCTGGGTACACGTAGGCAGGCACGGACTCGTGCACGTTTGTGTAGTGGTCGGGGTACTCAGACTTGATGGTGCGGTTGGGGAAGGAGGGGTAGTGGTATCCGGGGAGCGGCGCGTGGCCGGGCACAGTCACTCCCAGGGAGGGCGTCCCGTAGGGGCTGCGCTCGTAGTCGACGGGCGTCAGGGCAGCGGGGTTGGGCGGCAGCGTCTTGGACATGGCGTGGATGCTGTGGATGGTGGAGGACAGGCTGTAGTCGCTCTGCACCGGGGACATGATCTGAGGCACCGTCTCCAGCTTGAAGCCATTGGCACGGATCAGAGCTTTCTTCTGCTGCTTTAAGGCACGGTCCCGCTTGTACATGGGGCCAAACTTGTTCCTCCCTCCGCGCATCCGGTCTGCACGGACAGCTGGGGACAGAGAGAGGGCAGAGGCTGCAGAGAACCCTCACAGAGGAAGACCAGGTCTTCCACACGGCACAGAGAAAAAGGGGGGGTGGGGACACACACGGCTTGATGGTGAAAAGGGTTTGTGGGGCACCAGGAAGACCTTCCCACAAAGTGGACAGCAGGTTGTGCCACTCAGCCCAGCTGATGTTACTCTCAGAGCCTCTGGGAATTGCAGAAAAGGAAAAGACATTTGGCTTTAACTATAAAACAAGGTGGGGGATAAAGCAGATTCCATCCCCCATGAACTGAGAGGAGAGCCCTTGAAGCCTGAGCAGACGAGGGGGTTTGACGTCCACTTTCGTTTTAACAACCCCTGACGCTGGACCAGCCCTGAGATTTCCTTGTTTCTGCAGAGCCTGGGACCCCACAGCCCCCTCAGGACCCTGGTTCCCTGCATCCAGGCTGCAAGTGCTGCTTTTCTGCAAATCTCTCCCTCTTTCTCGAACAGCACGGCCGGCAGGTCCCAGTGGGTGCACTTCACCCCGGCCTCGGGCAGGAGGCTGCCAGCCCTGCGGGTACAGCCTCACCGAGGGGCTGTGCTGGAGCATCCTGCTGGCACAGTCACTCCGAGGACCCATCGCAGTGTCCTGGCTGCAGCAAAGCAGATGTTCCCCTTGAACACTGAAAGAAACCCACGAATATGTGAACAATCAAGGGAGCAGGTGCTTCTCTTGGCAGCAGGAGCCTGTCCTTCTGCACTGCCTTGCTGTGCTCCCAGGGGCTGCTGCCTACGTACCCCTTTGGAAGAGCCTCAGGTCGCTGGAAGCGGGAGCTGGAGGATGGACGGCAGCGCAGAGGGACGGAGGAGTGAGCCAGCGAGAGCAGCTCGCAGGCTGAGCATCAAAGCAAAATACCCTCCGCTAGTTCGTGTTCCTGCTGACAGCCAGCGGGTCTCGCTTTGTGTCTCAGCTGTTACCTCTGCCTCTCTTTCTCCTACTTATCCTGGGGCGCGCAGCCAGCCCCCCCGGAGAGCCCGAGCACCTCCCCAGTGCTCCCCAGGCAGGCTGGAAAGGCGGTCGGGAGCAGCAGCATTTCCAGGATGAGCAGGAATGTGCTCCCAGGAGAGCCGCCCTGGCTTCCTCCCTCATTCTTTATTCATGAAAACAGCATCTCGCTGGGAGCGGGCAGCCAGAGGCAGCCTCTGAAGCGAGGGGTGGTGTGGCCCCCGCCCCTGAGAGCCTCTCCCCACACCTCTGGGCAGCAGAGAGCTGCCCTGGGGCAGTTCCTGACGTGGGGGCACGAGGGAGGTGCCACAGCCAGCACTGTGCATACCCAAGCCGGGGTGTCCCATGGGCAGGCACGGCTGGCAGCCCGAGCTGGCACAGGCAGGCCTGGCAGCCCCAGCCACACATCCCAGAGCCAGAGCACACCGAAAGCCCAAATCTCACACCCACTCAAAGTGATGTGTTTCCACCACTGCTTGAGGTCAGGCCCAGCAATGCCCAGGAATTGCATCCCAAAGGGACTCCCATGGCCCTGGGCAAGGGTGCACAGGCAGAGACCCCCCTGGTGCTGCCTGCACCCCCCACACAGCACGAGGTGCTCACAGTCCAGTCTCACAAACCCTCTGCAGGCAGCCGCATACACCTCCTCCCCTCTCCCAGCAAGAACACAAAGGGAGAAGAGGCCTTTTAATTCCCTTCTGCTCTGCTTTTCCTGCCATTTGTGCCACACTTGGGATCAAGAACAACTTGCCATTTGCTGTGTCCCAGTTGGCAGCTAGGAAGGAAACGATGTGCCCTGACCTCCAGGGCAAGAGGGCCCAAGTGGAGCCACCCAGGAAGAGTCTTCACCCCCAGCACCCTCCAAAACCCTCTCCAGGTGACCCCCAAGCCACACACCCACATGGCAGCAGGAGGGGTCTTCAGCACCCTGCAGGCCCCACTTCCCACTGCCACTACCTCGCCTGCCCTCACCCCCATGCAGCCCTCAGCTAGGGCAGGCTGCTGGCCAGGCTCTGCCTCCCCTTGCCCAGGCAGGGGCATGGAGGGTGCCCAGGCTGGTGTCCGTGGGCTGAGCAGGGCTGTGGGCAGCCTTGGGCCAGGGCTGTGCTGCTCCCGGGCTGGGCTTCCCTATGGCCTCCCTTCAGGCACTTTGAGGGGGGCCTGTGTCAACACTGCCCCCAAAATCGATCGCCTCGGGCTTGCTCTTGTTCTGTGGAGCTGGAGACTCACCTCCAATGCATCACCTCGGATGCCTTGCCCCAAAATACTAGGAGCTGAGGAGAAGTGATCTCTGTTTTTTACCACAAAAGAGATGGCTCCATAGAAATATCACCCTCCGCTGGGTGATCCCCCTGACAGCCCAGCTCAGCTAAGGGACCAACAGCAAGAAAAGAAACAAATAAAGGCTGTTTGAGACAGCCCTGGGACCAAAGGACCTCCACAGTGAGCAAGACAAAAACTGCTGGAAAGGGATAAAAAGCCATGCCTGTCTCCCTCGGGCACCCCAAGCGCTGCCCCTGCCCACTGTCCCAGGGCCCCCAGCCCCTGCTCAGCACCCAAATCCCCCTGAGACATCCATCAAAGCTGCCAGAGCATGCACGGAGTGATTTAGGTCACCAGTAACTCCAGCCCGGGGAGAAGAATGAAACTGGGATCTGTTTTGGAAGCCAGCCCACGCCGGGAGTTTGCTGGGGCTGATTTTGCAGCTCTATGTTGTGTCTTATTCCTGTGCCGCTGCTCGCAGACTCCCATCCCGCTCCCGGGGCGAGCGGCCGCCCGGCGAGAACACGGAGGACTTTCCGATAAAC
>NW_021940039.1:1046283-1047545 GCF_001715985.3 Manacus vitellinus | reverse complement strand
GCCGGCCCTGCCAGCCCAGGGAGAGCTGCGTGGGGAGCACCAGGATGTGCAGCAGCTCCTGACACCTCCTCTGAGGCCACTACTAAGGAGATGACAGTTCGGACCTAGCACCAGCCACCCCACCTGGAGCACCCACTGCTAACAGCGTCCTGGTCTGCCTGTCAGACAGCAGGGATCAATTCAATGCTTAGGGATTCTTAATGAAATGTTCCATGATGGCTGCAGAGCAGCACAGGAGCACCCTGACTATGGGCATGTCCTGTTTATCAGGACGCTTCCAGGCCACATGCCACAGCCCAGGCACTTCACCATAGGGAGCTCGAGGCATGGAGCTGAGCCCTTCCCACAGGAGCCTGCTGCCAGCACAGCCCTTGGGCAGTGGCACAGGAGGGCACGAGTCTGTGGGTGTCTGGAGCTCTGGACGACCGAGGGCTGTGCTGCTGGCAGTGCCCTGCAAAGGGGAGCCATGGCTCATGGCCCCACATGGCTGATCCCGCACAGCTGATCCCGCACGGCTCGTCCTGCAGGACTCATCCCACTCATTTCATCCTGCCTGGCTCATCCCCCCTGCTTGCCCCACTCATCAGCTGCCGCCCGCGGGTGCGGCGTGTAGGAAGCAGCACTGGCAGGGAGAGCGGCAAACAGGAAACGGGCTCGGCGCAGCATCGCTCCAGAGCCCTCAGGACTGGAGCCTGGGCTAAGAATAGGAGCGGAGCAGCCCACGGTGCGGGTCGGCAGCCATACGGCCGGGAAGGAGCACTGCCACCACCAGCAGAGCCCCTTGGCCATGGCCCCCACACTCGCCATGAGCTCCCAGGGGAGCTGCTGGGCAGCCATGGAGCAGGGCCTGCCATCCGGGAAGACGAACCCAGGAGGGGCTATGGGTTGGGAGAAGAACTGAGCAAACACTGCGAGGAACAAAAGCAAAAGCAACTCGGAGCCGAAGGCTCTGATCCCTGCCAGTGTGGGCTGGAGGGGGATGTGGGCTCAGCCAGCATCGAGAGTTGAGGGGTCCCGGACAACTCCCACGCTTGCTCCAGGGTGTGGGGGCTGCCTGTGCTCCCATGGGCAACACCCAATCCTTGGGTGACCAGAGCCCCCAGCACCGCTGGCTGGCCTCCCCTCAGCAGCCAGATCTGTCATTTCTGGGCAGCAGTGTGGCTGAGGGGCCAAGGCGATGGTGAGGCCTCGCCCAGCTGCCCGTGGTCTGCAGAGCCGCCATCCCCACACCCGCTGGCGGGGAAGGGGCGGGAAGCGGAGGC
>NW_021940039.1:1023349-1045973 GCF_001715985.3 Manacus vitellinus | reverse complement strand
GTGGGGTGTGGGCACCGCTGCCCTGTCCGTGGCAGGCTGGGGGATTTATGGGACCTGTGTCCGCCGGGAAGGTGTCGGGGCTCTGGCTGTGCACACACCGCCCCGAGCAGGACACCGGCCAATCTCCTCCCCATGGGGGCCAGGCTCAGACGGGATGGACCCACTTTGGTGCCTTATTGGCTTCTCTGGCCACGTGACCGTGCTGAAAAACATCATAATTAAGCTACAGAACGCTGCCCATAAACTAGCATTAGAAAGTGACAGCGAAGATAAGTGGGACCCCCACAGCAGATAACACGCCCCGGGAGGGAGACCCTGCAGGGAGCAGGGGGCACCGGCGGGCAGCAGGGAGTGCACCAGCACCCACAGACACCCTAATTTACAGCCCAGAGTGGGAGGGAGGGAGACAAGGGCATGGGGCAAGACACCTCTGGGAGGAACGTGAGCCCACTTCACCCACCCGGGACTGGGACACAGCCCGGCCTCCTGGCCAAGGGAGGTCTCCTCTGCAGGGGAGGGTGGGAGGAGGCTCCTCCACACTCAGGGCCCCACTCCTGGGTCCCCGGGGCTCACTGCGCCCATGGCCAGCAACTCTGCTTGTGCCAGAACAGCACTGGTAGAAAGGCAGCATCCCCGGGCCTAGGCAGCCAAGCTCTGGCTGTGTTTGCCATATCTGATTCCCCATGTTCCTTCACTGGGCATGGTCCTACCCATGGGCACCCTGCCAGCTACAGGGCCTGGGTCCCAACCACCCCGTAAAACATGGGAATGGCAATGCTGGGGCAGGAAGCTGCATAAGAGACCCCCCTATCCCAGCAGAGCAGGGATCCGCCCCCACAGCCGGCCCTGCGCTCCAGCCGTCCATCACCACCGTGTCTTCCCACATGTTTGTGCAGTGTCCTCCCTGCTTTGTCCCAGTGACGACAGCCCCAGGAAGGAGTGGCTGCCGCGGCCTCGAGCCCCACACCAGCACAGCGAGGGCTGTGCCACAGCTCTGCTCTGGCCAGGTGGCTGCTGGCAACCTGGGCGGCACAGCAGGGCCCACAGTCCTGGGCTCAGGGGTCAGTGAAAGGCTGGTCCCCTCCCTCTCTCAGCACAGCCCTGACGTGGAGCAGCAGTGACGTGCCCTGCAGTGTACCCACGCCGAGTCAGGGGAGCAGAGAGCCCCTGGTGCCGCGGGGAGAGGAGCAGGAGCATGGGCTGCGCAGCCCTGCTTGTTTTTTCCTTGCATTGCAGCTGAAGAGAGGAGAAAAACTAATGAAAACAGAGCTCTGGAAGAAGCGCCAGGCCCGGAGCGGCTTCCGCCCTGATCCCCAGCAATTATCAGCCACATGCCAGATGTTCCGACGCGATGCCAATGTCAGAGAAAATAAATCTGTGGCAGGTTCAAGGTCCCTGCCGGGCCGGCACGCAGCGGCTCACGGCTCAGCGGCCTGCGAGGCGGGACGGGGCTGTGGGGCGGCCGCAGCCGCTTCCTCCTGCCAGGCATTGTTCCCCCGGGAAGCCCCGGCCTCACACCGGCCACTTGCTATTTTTGCAGCAAGGTGCTTTCGGGGGTAAATACGTCCCTGCCGGCCTTGGGCACTTTCCTCTGCGCTGGCCCTGGCCAAGGCTGTGGCCCAGCTCCTGCAGTATGGCCACGGTCAGGGCCAGCACATGGGCCGCGGTGCAGCCCAGCGGGTCCCGGCTGGTGGCAGGAGGGTGGGTCTAGAAGGCTGAGCTGCGGCGGCCACACAGGCACTGGGTAGAGCCGCCTCCGGGCAGCCTCAGGGGTCCCTGGGGACAGGGAGGAGGTGCAGATGGGTGACATTTTGGGGGTCATAGCACCCAGGAGGGACAGACGAGGTGGCTTGCGGCTTTCAGCCACACAAGACATGTTGGGGAGGGGAAGTTCAGGGCTGGGGATAGGTCCCAAAATTGCTGCCCTGTCACAGTGTTGTCACATCCAAGGGAGCAGCACAGCCTCTGTCTTGTGCCACCGACAGGCCCAAGCACCGGCACATCTGTCACCAAAGCCCTGGCTGTGGGTTTGGTGACTTCGCTGCTCCACGTCCTCCCAGCATGGCCCCGGCACAGCTGGAGCTGTGGATCCACACCACTCACTGCGGGCCACGGCGTGCTTTGGCTCCTTGCTGGTGCGTAGCCTTGATGCTCAGCAAAGCATATCTCCTGCTCGGATTTTATCTCCATCCACTCAGTTTATCGGCGCAGGGCAGCCCTCCTGCCTGCGCCACGTTCCCGGAGCGTGCCTGCAGCAGGTGTGGCCAGCACTACTGTTTGCCAAACCCCGCTGCCTGCCCGCAGTCCCTGACTCCGGGGCCGTGCCGATAATTCGCGCGCGGTGAGGACGCGGCGATAGCGCTCCCGATGACATTACCTTGTCCCCGCATTCCTGCGGTGCCACACACCTGGCGCGGGCGGCCCGGCACGTGGCGGCGGGTGCAGATGCTGCGCGGGCAGCGCTGGGAAGCGCTGGTGGTCTCCTCCCGAGGGGACTCATTGACATATCAGTCACATAGTTCTGCATAATTGGGACTTGGATGCAGCCTCTCTTTATGTTTCCTCTTGGCAGTTGCCAACAACATGAAGCACTCCTGGGTCAAAATGACAGCCTTTTGTTTACTATTCCTGCTTATGTGCCTCATTTTCTTCAAGGATAAGAGCTCTTTATAGGAATCTTTATTGTGATGAGGTTAGCAGAGAGAAAGATTTCTTTCCAGCTTTCTCTCTCTTTCACAGCTGATTAGCAGGGTCAGCCCACAAGGACAGCAATGTGGAGCACAGATCCAGCACTTGCCTCGGGGTCCCTCCAGCCATGAGCCACATCCTCTCCAGCACAGTCCTAACCTGCAGACCCCTCAGCACCCAGACCCACACAGGGTGCCCAGGCCCTCCTGTGGCACCATTCCCCTCCGCCTTGTGGGGACTGCAGGGAGGGGATCCACCACCCCAGCAAAGGTACCACAAAACCCAACTGCCCCCTAGAGCTTGTGCAGGAGCTTACCGGGAGCACACACCTCCTCTCCATGCTGTTACCAGCCCAGCTGTGGTGACATGTCCTTCATCTGACCTCTGCAGCGGTGACCAACCCCGTCAGAAGCACCTGCACTTGGCAAACCGAGATGTGAGAGACTTGTGATGGTCCAGCCAATGGCGACCCACCAGTCTGCTGCACTCAGCAGTCTGGTTTTCAGGTCTAAACTCCAAGAGGACAGTGACCAGGCAAGAGATGAGATGTGGGAACAGTTGGTGACAAGATGGAGGGAAGCTCATGGATTAGATACGGGCAGGGATGGACATCAATGGAAAACCTTCCCCAACCCTGGAAGGGGCCTCACAGGACCAGCCCAGCAGATCCTTCACCGTTGCTGGGCTGACCCCAACACTGCAGGGAGGTGACCCAGCTGACCCCACAGCCCTGTCCCAGCTAGTACCCACGGGGTGACACTCCTGGGAACAGCCACTCTTGTCAAGAGGAAAGCAACTTACCCTTGAAAGTTACTTTGCGAAGGTCAAGAGTGGGACTGTGACAGAGCAGCCTGACAAACGCATCTCCCAAAGTCCTTGGGCCCGATAATGTATGTCCCGTGCAATGTTGACACTAGTGATCCACCAAAGATCAGGTTAACAAGTTTGACGTTAGTGACAGTGTGATTTGTTCCGCGCTGGCTCTGAATTCATAGAGCCGCTGGCCTTCGGCGATAAACTATTGCGCCGCGTGCACGAGGCTGTGGCAGTTGTCACCCGCTGGAGCACCGAGATGAAAAGGAAGCAGAGCTCTAATCAAAATACAGTGGTCAGTAGGGGTTGAGCTGAAAATTAAAATGCGCTGGTACTTTTCCCACTCCAGCCCTCCTTTCCAGGCAGCCCCTCATGCCAGAGTGAGGGGAAAAGCCGCCTTGTCGCCTCTGCGCAGCTCCAGCTTGGTTTGAAAGTGAGGACAAACCCATCACCCCACGTGCATGGAGCATCCTCTGCCACCTCCCAGGGAGCCCCTCCACTGCCGACCTTCAGGGCCCCCTCACGGGGGATAAATCCCGGGTGGCACCGTGTCAAAGCCGCTGGAGCTGCTCCGCCGAGGGGAATGCTGTCAGCAAGGAAAATGAACACAATGAGAGGGCAGGAGCCTTGAGAGCGCTCGGCAGAGGAGCGGGGCAGCGGCTCGTGGCAGGACCGGGGGAGCGGGGCCGGCTGCTCACTTGGAGCTGCCTTTGCAGCAGCACATCTCCTGAGTGGGCCCCCACGTGTGCTCCCAGGCACAGGAGTGTGAATGTGGAAAGCGCTGCTCAGGCTTTTAACACACCCCGCCAGCAACACCAGGGATTGCTAAATGATTCCTGCAGTTCCTCTCTCTGGAGGGCGCTGGCCAAGTGTCTCTGGTGCATTTGCTTCTTTGAATTACTCCTCCTGAGGGTGCCCCTACCCCAAGAGAGAGCCGTTGCCAAAGGGGGAACATGCAAGGGACCAGCAGACGCCAGTGCTGCAGAACAATTCACATTTATTAGTTCATACAGCTAAACACTCGCTAAACATGCATTCAACACTTATTGGTCACATTTCCACAGGTAGTCAAGTCCCAGAGCAGAGCAGCGGAGCAGGGGCAGGTCGGGCTGGCGTGGACGGTGCCACGGTGCGCCCGGACACGCCGGCACAGACATTCATTTGGTCATAGCAGTGACGAGGGGCAGCTCCCGGGCACAGCACGGGGCCCGCTCCTCCTCGGGCCGCGGGGCCAGGGCGGCACCGGCTGGACACGCTGTCCTGCCCCAGCCCCAGCTCAGAGTGTGCCAATGTTCACCGTGTGTCATGCCGAGGCAACATCCTGCTTCCCTGATTTACACAAGGGATTGTGGGAAAAATGAATGGGAGAAACCATCACTTGGGACATCAGCAGAAGGACCTGACAACCGGGACCAACCCTCCCAGAATCATCCCACAAGCCAGCGAGGGGCCGACACAAGCACACACAGCAAACCAGACCCGCTGCCCCCCCAGGCTGCCCAGGATGGACACGCAAGGAGCTGTGAGGGCCCAGGACACAAACACACCCTCTGCACGAGGACTGAGCTGGAACCAGGCCCGTGGCTTGATGGGCACCAACAAAAAACAAACTAACATGAGCCACGACCTCCCCAGGAGGGACACCCACAAGGAGGGAGTCACAGTTTCAGCCATCACAGCCCCTGTTCCTCGCTGGCAACAGACACTGACAGTGTTTAGTTTTTCACACAATCCCTTTGCGATGATAAACAGGATGTCACACGAGGTAGTTTAGTTATGGAAATTGAGTCAATAATGTTATCAACTATTACAAGACATTTTATAAATTGAAAGAAAACAATGAATCACAAAAGGCTTTGTTAAGGTTGATCGTCATCTGGTTTCAATTTCTGTTTCTTTTTGCCCTTGGAGGCTTTTCTTCCACTGAACCATGTTGCTTCTTTCATGGACTTGTCAGAGGCAGCTTACAGGAGCTATTTATAATCTTTAAGCTTTTTTCCAAGGGGAAGACACTGCCTAGATTGGCCTCCCCTGCTTTCTGTGGGCCCATTTAAGCTCCAGTTTGTGGATCCTGGCTGAGGGTGTTGGGAGGGGAGTTTCAGCCCTGCAAACTTTCAATGCCTTTGGCTCAGTGCTGGCCCTGCCCATGGCTGGACAGGCCGTCAGGTACTGGTGGATTAGAGCTGCTACGAGTGTCCATTCTCAAACAGTCTGACTTTGACTACAACCTTCTGACCATGGTGAGAAAGTTGTACTGAGGAAAATTAAGATGCTGTAATTCATAAGCAACAGAGTACAGAGCCCTGGGACTGGCTGCCAGGGACACAATGAGAAATTCCCGTTTCCCCTTTTCCACAAGTACTCAAACACATTTAACACCAAAGGCAGAAGGATGAGGTAATGCAGAAATAGAGACAAACCTCCCCTAGACCCAGGAGCTGATGTGCTGGCAGCACCACACACCTTTGGGGTGCTTGCCCATAGGACCACACCTGAGCCTTCAGCAGGCAAACTTCCCACAGCCAAACCTAAAGCTTTTCCTCCAAAATCTCCATATGGGGCTTTGGTCAGCTCTCAGACAAGTCACGAAAGAAGCAACTGTTGCAACATCAAAACTAGGGTTTCTCTGGGTCACATTTTAAATACTTATCCCTGAGCTTCTGTGTATTGAAACAACACACCGTGAACCCAGAGAAACGCCACAGCTTGACACTGACAGCTATGCCTTTCCCTCCATTTACACATCATCTACAACTTAAAAATTAGTTTCATACTTAAACTAGTTCCCCAAGTTTCCCCCTTTCTCCTGCCTTTCACGTGGCAGGGATGATTGCCGCTTATTATCCTGAGAAATAACAACATTTTCACAGACACCGAGCTTCATAGCTTCAAATCAAAACCAAGAAGGAAGAAAGAACAAGTGGGAAATAGCACATTCACAGGAGAATCTTTTTTTTTTTTCCTTTTTTAACTTTTAAAAAATGTAGTAAAGGTAAAAGAATTCAAGTTTTTTTAAAAAAAGTTGGTTTGAAGGACAAGACTTAAACTGCTTAACCTGAGGTGGCTGTGGGTCTGTGCAGAAACCTGAAGAGCCGGGCAGATCCTGCCACGTGTGGCACAGGAGGGACAGCAGCGAGTGGCACTTGAGCCTTTGCAGGGTGGTGACATGGCCACCCAGGCCTCCCTTGGCAAGCAAGAGCAGTCCAGGAGCCCTGTTCACACCACTGGGACCCCTTGCTCTCAAAGCAACACCCCAGCACTGGGAACACGGGCGTTACTGGGGCAGCAGCTCACCTGCACTGGCTGGTGATCCCACTGACCACGGCTCACCCTGGGAGCGCGGCGCTCCCCCTGTGCTCTGTGTGTGATGGGAGATGGCAAAAGGTTTAAGAATTAAAGCTCCAGATTTAAGAGTTACAGAGGAGTCCAGAGCTGCTCCCTGATGATCCAAAGCACACGGTGCCTCTGCAGAGCGTGGTGGGCACGAGAGGAGAAAGATGGAGGCCACTGGCACAATTCACAACTGAACAGTATCTGATGCACGTGCAAAGCAGAGGAGATTGAGCTCCTACTGCAGCAGTTCTGCCGTGCCCAGAGCCCAGCAGTTTTGGGGTACCCAGCACCTCCAAGCATCCTGGCTGCCCCTCATCCCCTGCCCCCCTGCAGGGCTGGACATGTTGAGGACAAGGACTCGCTACCCAGCTGGAGCCTGAGCTCAAGTGGAAGAAAACTCAGGCACCTTCCAAAAGCTGTTGTTGAGGCCCCGGGGTCTCACACTCCCCCCATCAGCCAGTGGCAGCAGGTCCTGCTCCACTCCTGGCCTGGGGACACCTTCAAACTGCACAACAGCAGCGAGGACCCCTCAGCACCAACCCTCCGAGAACGTGAGCCCGAGAGCTTCAGATTTATGTCCCAAATCTCTGCTCGGATTAAAAGTAACTCTTCAGCTTTCCATCTGCACAGATGCTTCGAAGGAGAGGAGGGGGTCAGCCAGCCAATTTATCTTTCAAATCGGGGATAAAAATTGACTTGTCATGGCAGAAAATTCTACCAAAGACTATTATTGTTGATTGATTCCTCTATGACAGAAGGTCAGATAAGCAAGAGCAGATAGATACCTAAGATAATGAACTTCCCCCTACTAGCATTAAGCACAAATAAAATATGAGTCCCTGTAAACCGAATGTTACGTGAAGAATGGAACAAAAATTCCAACCTTTCCAGAGTGTCCTTCAAACCAAATTCACAAATACATCTAGTGACTGACCTAATGTCTCTACATCTCTAGCTACACTCCTACCTTCTCATAATACCTGAGTTTGCAATGCAACACATTCACTTTACCCTGTTTAAAAAATACAAGTCGTTAGAGGACTTGGTGCAGAAGATATCAGGAATGACTGTCCAGTGATTCTGTTCTGTTTGCTGCTTCCTTACCTGTCAGTTCAGGAAGGATTTTCTACTCCCTACAGCAAATGAGTACTTGGGAACGGATACTGCTGCCAATCAACCTTTGGAAAATTTGCTTTCTACAACAGAAAGTAGAACATTCACGTCCGTTCATCATCATAACTGAATTTAGGTTTTTGGTTGTTGTTGGTACAGCATTAGTCTTGGGAGGCTATTTTGGAAAACCACAGATTACCCAATAGATTATTTTGTTGGATAGCTGGCAATAAGATGACTGTTTTTATGTACACTAATTAAAACACTTATTCATCAACAGATAATAATAATTCAGTAACTGTAGAATAAAATTACTCCTATGCAATTTTAACAATTCCTTGAGTGTATAAAACAACAAGCCAGAAATAACCCGTAATAAAAAGATCATATCAAGCTATTCAGAAATTAAAAGCTGAGAAATACTTTCTAACTTACAAACAGGTACACTACAATCTTCCCCTGTACACGTGAGGTATAGGCTGTATGCAGAAGGCTTTCCTGAGAATACACGTGTGTCTCATTGTACTGTCAAAGTAAATGAGATTTACGGAACCACCTTTGGGTGTGAAGCTCCATCGAGCTGAGCTGCTGCTGGGCCCAGCAGCTGTTACCCGTAACATCCTGTTTAAATAATGAAAAATGAGCAGCTATGGACTTTTAGAAAAGGGAAACCGTCGAGCTGGAAGATGCCCAAGCGGGGTGCCCAGCCAGCAGCGGGGCCCTGGCTCAGGGTGAGCGCGGCCACCGGCACCGGCGCGGCCTGACCAGGATGTGCCAAGCCAGCGGGTCACCGTGTGCCAAGGCTGCAACCCAGGGAGCACCCGCTGGGCCAGGGGGAGGGAGGGAGGGAGGGAGGGGAAGACGACTTTGGTGAGTGGGATTTTTCTCCTGTTCACCACCACATTCATCCACGGCAACCGCAGCCCCCCGGGCTGTGCTCGCCCTGTGCCACGCTGTCATCGGGGCAACGCGAAAAGGGAGCGACTCGTCCCTCCGGCCTGAAGGGTCAAAAGCTGTTTCCCCAGATATTTTTAAATCAGTATTCAAACAATTGTTCATGAACCATCTTGCTACACGAATGTCAGATCTACATCTAAGGAGACAAGGAGGGAAATCTAGCCAGGACTGTCTAGGAGAGTGACTGAGTCTTTGAACATTAATTTCTACTGCAGGAGATGAGAACAAGAGCATCTCATCCAACCTCCCCACCACGAGCAGGAAGCCATGAGATCACTCATGAGAATGCCCAAGTTAAGCTGAACACCAGCACTCAGCAATCACTCCATCAACTAATCAGTTGCCATCAAACCAGTTCTCCATCTGGAGGCGGGGGAGCTTGCGAGATAGAAAATCCAAGCCTTGCAATATCTAGGACAGAGCAGGTCACCAAGGACTGCAGTAATGTTGTTTTTCCTGAGATTCCACAAGCAGCAGAACAGTCCTGGCAGGATGAAACTATGGAACACACATTCCCTGAGTCCAGCAGAGAAAGCCATGCCAGACAACCCTGGAGTCCCTCACCCCATTACACAGGTCACATTTAAGCACAGGGTACATGAACTGCTCCCAGAAATGGGGATTGCTGCACTGCAGAAGCCTCAAGAGTCAGGTACCACCTCAGATGAACACAATAAGGGGGGCAATCCTGACTCTTCTCTAAGTAGGTTTTTCCTGCTTTTGTGAATCTAAAATGGATGTTAAGGAAGTGAAGAGAAAGTACTTGCAGTTCTCTAGCAACAAGAGCACCTTTGTGTAATGCCAGGAGCCTGCTATGAACTGCAGGAACAAAATTTCAGTGGAATTGGAACATATTGTGGGAATAGTGAGAGGGCAGCTGGCCAGGAGGGGCTGGGGCAGACCCCTGCCCACAGCTCCCCAGAGGGGGACAGGGGCAGCAAGCCCCTCACAGTTCCAGACACTGCCATCCCACTGGGAAACCTGCGTCTGGAAACTGCCAGGGGAAAAGAAACCAGCTGCACAGACAGACTTCTCCTTCTTCTCCGCTCCCTGCCTTTTTAAAATTAAATTTAAAGAAAAAAGCTTGGCACTTCTCTATTACCCACTTCTCCAAAGTCGTCCCTTTGGGATACTAACAGCTCTGTCGATGCGGTGAGGCCGTTTGCTCTCTACGACAAATGCTTTTGGATATAAATCATGGAAAGAGCAGTGCATGAACAGCATCTTCTCCTTGAGGTAGTCTTAGTCATCTCGGTCCCCAGCCTCAAATACAAAAGAACTAACCCTAACAAACACTGTAACATTAAACATCTTCACATTCTGTAAACCGCTGGAGAATGCATCTGCTGCATTCCTACAGAACCATGTGCATCGTGTTGAAGATCATACATTCAACTCTGTCGTGAAATAAATATATAGGAAAAAGAGTAAAAAAACAAAAACAAACAAAAAAGACTCTTGCTACAAGGGCAGGGACGCCCCTGCCCCATCTCCTGCCTGGATGGCGTTTGCCCCTCTCCCGGGGTGAGCCAGCTCACAGCGTAAGGCACCGGCCGGGGCCAGCTGGGCTCACTCTTTGCTCACACTCGTCTTGCAGGAATGTAGAACAGCCTTAAAAAGGAGAGGCAGCTGCTCCAGGGGGACATTCACCATTTTTCCTGGTAAGAAAGAAACCAGAATTAGCAGCCACTCCTGAATCAGATTTCAGAGACACCTAAGCCAGCAGTGCTGGAGATGGTTTTACCTTGAACCTCTCAGAGAAACAGTTAATCATCCTACAGCTACATTAGACATTTGATATTCATTTGGACACAATGTGATTTATTATTTACTGAATAGAAAGCAAAATAAACGGGCAAAGTCAGATCAAAATGATTTCTCCACAATGGAGCAGTATTTATAGAAAGTGGGAAGGACTAAATCCCATCTCTCCTCAAACCCCCTTGTTGGTCTCCATGAGTAAATTACGAGAGCTACTCTGAGATTATTATCTAGTTCGTTATGACGGAGTAGGATAAAGCATATGGAGCCTTGACACGGGGAGGCAACTATCCCTCCTTTGCCATAACATTCAGGAACAAACAGTTTTAGTAACACCAGACCTTGGAGATCTAATTAGCGACAACTGCAGTTGAGGATTCACCTGCGGATTTCTGAGGTCCAAATGAGCTGGGGGGTTACACTGCAGGTCTGCCCACTGCTCTGATCCCCTTCTCCTTAATTCAGCAGCATTTCAGGGATCTCTCTAGTTCTTATAACTACTTAAACCAGGATTACACCCATTTGAGACAAAATGCCTCTGAGTTGGGATTGAAAGAAAGAAAAGGAGAACCTGATCAAAGTACTTAAAGGGTGTCAGGTCAGAGCCAGGCATATCTTCCTGGAGCAGGAAGGAACCCTGTGCCCACCATCATCACCAGGGCACCTTGCCAGTTGCCGCTCTGGCTGGGTGAGCTTGAGCCAATGCCTTAAAGGTGGGCAAGAAGCTCTGACAGCAAAAGGTCCTACACAAACATCCTCCACCAAAGTCAACAAGAATTTCACCGTTATAAATTAATTTTCTTTTAAAAGCACATTTCATAACTTGCACATGATCCTGGTGGGAGAAGAGCTCAGGAAGTTACCTGCAATATATCGTATCTCTGGCAAACACATCATCAAATCCGGGAAGCGGTTTGGCTGGTGTGGGTATTTGTACTCCGTGAAGTCCTGGCAAACGTACCAGTACCGCTTATTCAGCTGCTCCAGTTGGGATGCATTGGTCAGCCCCCTGATGTCTGGAAGGGAACACAATACAGCAATGAAAACATGACAAAAATACCCCAGAAGTGCAGCAGCCTCGCACTTACTGCCTCTTCCTCAGGACAGACTGATTTCTGTCACTCTGAGCTCGGTCACTGCTTCAGAGAGTGGCTTCCAGCACCCAGTTACACCAATACTAAAATTCCCAACTCCCCTCCTGCCATGCCTGCATCGTGGATCTTTACATGCATGTCTGGATACAGGATTTCCCTCCACAAAGGGGGAAGAGAACAGCTAATGTCCTAAGCTGCTCACCTGCAGCTCAACGAACGCTCTCAGAGATAACAGCTCCAGCAACCTGAAATGCCTGCCTGGCACAACGTGGCCGTGTGTCAGGGTCCAGTCCTAACAGCAGATCAGTGTAACACCTCCTCAGGCAGGAACACGCTGGTTTTAGCTGTACCATCTTGGCTGAGGACAGTGCTCAGCTCTATAATTCAAGGTATCACCACATCTCTCTCCTCATCTGCTTATGAATTATGTCACAAGAGCTTTACAAACTTGTCAACTTCTTATTTTTGAATTTAGCTTTGGCCATGTCAGGCAACACACACAAAGGACAAACGGATGGGCAAGAAGGGCCACTGGCACCGTGACCAACAGTGTGGGCACCCTGCTGGGGCCTGGGGAGGACCCTGCACAGCGAGGGAGCTGCAGGCCCTCGGAGCAGGCTCGGAACTGTGGGACCATCTGACGGAAGAGGCATTCATCTGCTGCCCAAAAGCTGACTTTTAAAAATAAGTCTCAGGTATTTCACTTAAAAAATTGCAAACTTCAACTAAAAATAAAAGAAGACAGGAAGTTAATGAAAATACATTTTGGAAAACAATGGAGACAGCTCGAGAAGTGCATTATCCAGTGTCAGGAAACTGCCCAGGGAAGCAAACCGGAACCTCAGCCCGGCACAGATTGAAGTGTCAGCACTATCTCCTGCTGGAAATGAGTGGGGGAGGAGGGAGCCTGCAGCACATTTTTACAGACTGCGACTATCTTTCACAGTACAAAATACTTTGGGGACATTTATTTCCAAAATTACAGACAAACACCATCTATTGAGCATTTGCCTCTGCATGGATTTTGAAATGCCCAGGGTCTTGAAGTGGCCAGGACTACCAGCTTTAGTGTGCTGCTTAATCAGCAGATTTACAGCCCTTTCCTAGGTTGAATTCATGGCCTGCACATAAAAACTTAATCCCTGATCACCTTTCACTGTGAAGAGTCAGATTTAGGTACTGAACCTAAAATGCAGGAATCCAGCTAAGTGATCTAAGGATATCCTCGAGGTAAATGTTTTAAAGAGTCAGAAAAGCTCTAAAAAAGGGAGTACTGGTTTTACAAATTCACCCTTTAAAGCACAAAAATGAACAAATACATTTTCTAGCTGTGAATCTTTAGGTTGTTATGCAAGTAGTCATCATTTACTTAGAAAAAAAGCCATGCAAATTAACTGGTTTTAAAGCATCATTTAGGCAATTAACTAAACAGTCACCTAAAGCAGTAATATTTTCAGATGACACGTCTGCTGCCTATATTTAAAGGCAATAAAAACTTCATCCCATTCCAGGTTTCTCCCCGTGGGTACCCAAGCATCCCGTGTGTGAGCACGATGGCTCAGACACACTGAGCGTTCAGGGCTTGAGCCTCTTCCTGGCTCCTGGACCCTTCCTCCCATTTCCCACCAGGGAAGCAATGACTGCTCAGACTGTTTCAGAGTCCCTCTCTGCAGACTCACCCTGATTGAGGAAGTTGATGGCTTTCATACAGGCGTACTCCTCATTGCTGACCTTCAGCTGGTTAAATTTGCGAAAGAGGTAGATCAAGCGCTCCATCACCTCCATCCCCTCTTCACTGAATCTGCAGGACAGAGACCACACATCAGCACGTGCAGCACGTGGACTGTACCATAAAGGCAAGAAGCTTTTTGAAGTATTCAGAGATTTTAACGTCTTGCAAGAGAATTAAAAAAAAAATTGCCATCAAAACTGCCCAAAGTCTGTTGGCATTATTAAATTAAAGTAGAAGTAAGGAGGAAAATGTCTCAGTTACAAACTTAGAATCATAGAATCACTGAATGGTTTGGGTTGGAAGGGATCTCAAAGATCATCTCATTCCATCCCCCTGCCATAGGCAGGGACACCTTCTACTAGACTGCTACTCAGAGCCCCATCCAGCATGGTCACACTAGGGATGGGAAGTCCACAGACTTGATTGATACAGATATTTATAGCAAAAAAATATCTCTTGGTGATTCAGTTCACCACCAGCCTGCTTTGACAGTGGAGATGGTTTGATGGAGCCAGGAATCTGCAGCAGAGCCAGTGACAGAGGTGGATAGGATAGGGCACACTGATGCATGGGGAATGCAAATCTCCCAAAAGTCTCCTGGGAAATTGCCTGATGGAGATTTTCTGGTTGCAGAACCAGGTCCTCCTGCTGAAGGGGGTGACAAACCTCTTCAAGAGTAAATACCCCACGTGTGCACCATGACTAAGCCACGGGGTAAGGACCAGGCTGGAGCAGAGCAGGAGGGTGTGGAGGGCTGCTGGTGTCTGCAGGTACCTCCAGACCATCCAACACCCGCTCGGGACCAGAACGGCCTCTCAGGAACACATCTCACAGCAATACCCCCGGCTTCAAAGAAACCACATATTAAAAAGTGCTCAGAAGTGGGACAGAAGTGTTTCGGGAAGCTTCAGCGTCCTCTGGCATTGTGAAGCACAAAGCACAAGAGCACAGCCAGCAAGCCATCTCTGAATAGAACAGAAATAGAACCTTTTTCACTGAATAATACCTTATTTTGGCATGTGTGTTTGTTTACTTCAAAGTTATTTGTAAAATGCATGGTGGAGTTTAACCTCTGCGAAGTGAAAACAAGCTGTCTGAACTCCAGGTCACTTCTTCAAGAAAGTAATATTGTAAGTGATGAAAGCCTTGTCGGCTAATCTAAAGTTGTACAAGTTTTCTTGCTCTCCAGTTGACATTAAAAATCTTGCAGGTGCAAGATTGCAAAGCTCAAGAAGTTAATGAGCACAAAGACCACTCAGTCGTCTGTTGGGTTTAATTGTTTTTAGAGCATGCACATTTTTACCAGCCACTCATCACTCCATAAATCCAGGAGAGCTCTTCTCTCATTCCTTCAGTTGAACTGTCTTACTTTCTGCACATACTTTCCTCCCCCCTTTCAAACAAAGCTATTCTGTTTTTCACAGCCCTATTTCTTCTCGAGGACTGACTCCTCCACACTTTTCCTTGCAGTTTACACCAGGCGAGTTTCTGGCTGGGAGTTATCGGGATCAGCTGGGGAGGAGAGGGAAGGGAAGCACTATCAGGAGTGCTGGGGGAGGTCAGGAGTCTATTCATTTCATATTCATCTTCAGAAAAACAGCACAATAAAAGAAAACATTTGATCTAGCAGGCTAACAGAACATTTAGCCAGTTGTTAGAAGCGATTAAAACACAGGGGCTGGGGAGCTCATCCTATGCCTTTGTTTGTCACCTACGCATTAGCATTGCTCTTGTCATTTTGTTAAGAGCAGAAATTAACCCTGAAGTGCCAGACTATCCCTGCTCAGAGAGATTTCTCCAACCATCTCTGAAGTTTGCTTTGCAGTCATTACGGATCAATGTCGGAGGAACCAGGGGCTCTCTGAACGCATTGGACCTCACCGAAAGAGCCCCTCTCAAATCTGAAGGGACTGGCTTTTTCACGACTGCTTTGGATAGGGAGCTATCCCACTGCTGCTGGCAGACAGTGAAGCTATGGCTGGAGGACCATGAAGACAGGAGTGAGGGAGCCACACAGCTCGAGACCCCTCATCCATGCAACTTCCCCCTAAATGGCTTTTTGGGTGTGCATTCTCCCAGGTTACTAATGACAATTAATGATACTTGAAAAGCTAAATCAGAAGAGACTGCAGAAGCATTCCTCTCCCAAGAACACCTATTTTCATCCATGTGCACAGATCTTCTCTGAAGGACCTTTGAGGCGACCAGCTCTGAATTGCCGGTTTCTGCAGGGCGAGGATTCCTCCTTTGTCTCGCTGTCTTAGCCCTCACTTGTATTTATCACAAACCCAAAATGAAAGAAACACTTCCCTCGTGAGGCTCTGACCAGGACAGCAGGAACAAAAGGACAGCTGAATGCAGGACCAAGTGTCATTGTGGTTTTCTATGACCCTCACTGCTCCTTGCAGAAGCAGCACCAGATGCACGATGAATGGCCAGGCAGAACAGCGGCGTGGAGGAACCTGCCCCAGGAAATGAGACACCTGGGGCCAGCTCTCCACTCCACTGTGGTCTCAGCCCACCAGTGCCTCTGGTTGTCACAACAGAAGCACAAAGGTATCTCAAAGAGCTGTGAGGCACCGCAATGGCTGAGGAGCACAGCAGTGTTGTAAATCCCTGCCCATCAGACAGCGGATCCCCGGTGACTCCGGCAGCAAAGCCGAGCCCAGCGAGGGCAGAGCACACGAGGCAGGTGTTTAAAGGGAGAGTAGGCAGCAGTTTCCCTAAATCCTACCTATTCTGCCAGAATATTGTGAGATTGTGACTCTACTACCAAAAGGAGGATGTGTCTGGCACCAAGACTACAAAACAAAACATCCAAACCAAAAAAACAACACCCTGACCAAAATGATAAATGAAAGGCAAGTTCCCCAGAGCATCAGATAGTCTGTACCATGGAAAAAACGAGAGCTAAGTTGCAACATTTTTAAATTTATGTAATCAAAACAACGAAAAAGCAATTAATAATGAACACTTTGATAATACAGATAACCAGCTTTGTGAACAGCCTTTCCACTGGCCCAATGGGTTTTTAAATAAACTTTCTTTCAGGTATCTCAGGGTTACCAAAAGTGTTGGTTAGTTTTACTCTCCTCATAAAAAGGTGCTTTGTAGGGCTGTGCTGGAGGACAACAGCATTGCTAAGGGAAATTCAAAGAGCACCATGCTGCACCATGGTCCTTTCCCTGCAGAAAGAAGGTGTGATCCAGCACTGACTAACCATGGTGTGCTTTCTAAGCCTGGAACAACTGTTCCCTAAAAATCAGAAAAGGAAAACAGGCACAGGCGAAGTGACAAGAGAAGTGGTCACAGAGCACCTGACCACTGTCCTTCCCACGGCTCCTCCATCTCTAGATCTCACTCATCTCTTACCCGTGGGCTCAGCCTGACATCTCACCTGTGCAGCTCATCGTCAGAGGGAGAGTACTTGGAGGTGACATCTGCCAGGTCACCGAAGATCTGCTTGCTGTAAACAGTCAGGGAGGAGAGCAGGATCAGCTCCTGCCACGTAGAGCTGAGCAGGCAGGTATAGTCCTTGATGGAGAGTTCGCAGAAGAACGGCAGCTTCTTGATCCAAGCAATCTGCCTGAAAAGCAATTCATCCGCCAGACGACACAACAATGCAAACAGCTCTGCCTGGGTCACTTTATACCTGCAGGCACAGTTAAAACGAAGGCAAAAAACATTAAAAACATTGAATGACATCACCTGATGAGGCACTTGAAAACAAGGCAAACACATAGGAATTTGTGTTCAAGTGGCCAACGTGCCAGTGCCCCAGGGTGTCACCTGGTGATGGAAGCCAGGATGGTGAGCACCCACCCTGCCCGACTGGGGGCTATGAGGGGATCCCCCCCAACCCCAGGGGTCACCCAACTCACCAGCACCCAGCCTGGCCAGGCCACATAGCCTGGAACCCCATCCCAGGTCCATGCACCCCAGCTCCAGCACCAGGCAAGGGTACAGGATACCCATGGGATGGGGTCTGGTTTGCTGCCTGCACTGTGGCTGCACCTTCTCCCAGGGCACCTGTGGCCCCACGTCCCAGCAGGAACACACAGCCCTGGTGCCGTGCCGGGTACACACTGACCCGTCCTCGATGAGCATCGGCGTCCCCAGTGGCTCCAGGTCCTCGGCAGACACCAGCTGGTTGATCAGACTGTGAGACTGGGGGTCCAGGCTGCGCGTCTGGGGGGGCACCAGGGCCGAGTGAGCAGAGTAGCTAAAAAGGTGCGGGAGGTACTGGTAGTGCGTGGACACCGGCGTGCCGATGTACTGATCCCTGAGTGCGGCGAACCCGTTCAGCTCCACAGACCTACTGGAAAAGGAACAGCTCTTCAATATACCCCAAAAATTCCACTTGACTCATTACAACGTTGCATCCAGCTCTTTCAGAAATGCTAATAAAAACAGGGAAAGCAAACAGAATGGGAAATGCCTTTGTATTTAAACCCTGCCTTGGAAATAACTGAGTGTGCAGATCAGAAGCCACGCGCTGGCTGCACGTTGAGCCCAGCCAGGCACTGGTTAATGGAGATCTGGGAGCTGCTGCTGAGCTGCCATTCAGGGAGCAAAGCAGAAACCTACCTGTGCACAGCTTTTCCAGCCCAGCTTTCTGAAAGTGCCAGAATTTGGGATTGTACATTAAGTACTTCCACAGCCAGTGAACACAAACGTGGCCATGCTTAAGATGCAGCTGAAAGCAGATGGGATCAGGTCTGAGATCCTCACTGCATCAGGAGGTTTGCACTCACAGTAAGTGACTTTAATATTAAACACCACCAATTATTAACCTAAATGGAGTCTTTTATTTTCAAAACCTGAGCACAGTGCAGAAAAGGAGTTTATGCAGAGTGAGCAGTGAAAGGTAATCAAGTACCCATGATCTGCAGAAAGTATGATCAATGCAAATTGAGATACATTTAAAATTTAACTCGAGTGCCTTTTTTTCATCTGCTCACAAGCATCTCACCTCCCAGTTCAATTCTTTTCAATCCAGTCCTGTCTGTCATAAAACACAGAGAGGTAGTTGGAACCTGTTATGCCCAGTTTACACAAAGATGCACTTGTGTGTTTTTCCTACACTGACCCCAAGTATCACTCAGGGAAAGACAACCAAGATTCCTCTAACACCAAATTCTTCCAGAGGTCATTCCCACCTTGAAGATGGCGTAGAAACAGGTGAAGGCTGGTTGCTCTCAGAAACTCCATTTCCAGGGGAACTATGGTCACTGTCTCCGTTGTTGCTCCATGACATGTTTGCCTCTCCCTCAAATTCTTGCCCAGACATAATTCTCTCAATCTCTTCCTCTGATATCTGTCAAATATAGGACATGATGGTTACTTTGGCTGAGAACAGAAAGGCAGAGCCTCTCTCTGCCTGTGAACACCTTGACTTCAGTCACATCCAACAGGGCTGACCCCCTCCACCCCTCCTGCAGGTACCACATCCTTCCTTTGCATTTAACAACATACATGAAAAACTTCTATTTACAGCCAATTGTGGTGACCCCCAGTTCCTGCAGTACCATTCAAGTGATGGTAATGCAGCAGACAGGAATGGACACGTGAAAAGATGATGTCAGATGGACACTGTAAATCAGCCACTGTCACACCATGAAAAACCTGGGAGTAATTGAGGCCAGTGCATCAGGAACATCACTCAGGACTGGCAGAGGGAAAGAAACAGAAGGTGGGGCAGGCTCTGGTTTGATAAAGCAATTGAGAGAAGCAAGGTGACACATATAAAATCAGCAAGGAGAACATTACAGGGAACCACAGTTCTCTATTTTTCCCCAGCTAAGAACCAGTTGCCACCTGAAGTAGTAATCAAGCATCTAATACTTAAAACAAGTATTAGAGAATAACATATATGAAGCTAAAATGGACTAAAAAAAATTTAAAATCGAGTTCACTGAAATACAAAGTTTCAAGAAAGTGCTGGACATGCTCCTGGAGGAATGTTGCACCAGTAGTGGGGAAAATGCAACATAAAAGTTCTGAGGCTTTTTTTTTTTCCTATTCTGTGCATGTCCCTTAGTGAGGTTGTCACAAACACTGGAAGATCTCGAGTCAACCTGTGACAAGAAAGCACAGTGAACCCTGAACATCATTTTCAAGAGCCAAACGTTGCTCAGACAGTTTATTGCACTCTTGCAGAAGAACTCGGTGGGCTCACTCGGGTACAGGACCTGGAGAGTGCAGTACCTAAACAGTCTCAGCCCAGGAAATGGAGGTGACAGCAGAACCTCTGATCCAGCAGGGACAGATCACAAACACCTCAGAGGAGCAAGGGCCCACTCTGGTGAGCAAAGGCTGCTGGTGTAGTGCAGTTGCACTGCTCAGAGAGAAGTGAAAACTGTTACCTGGCCAGAAATGAAATGTTTGTTGTTCTTCAACAGACTAAAACAGGTTTTTAAAACCAGTAACTAGTGCTGTTATAAATATGATGCTTGCAAACAGCAAGGAGGATTTTTGTTGTTTGAGGTAGGCTCTCCCTGGTGCTGACCCCAGGCACGGCTGCACCGTGCAGCTCTCCCCACAGAGCCACTCACTGCGCAGCCTTCTCACTCTTTGGGTTTGGTCTTTCCCAGGCACTCAGACTCACAGAAAATGCTTTCAGTGTTATTTCTGTTTTGTTAAAATAAACAGTAAACTTTTAAAAGCCCCCTTTTCCAGAAGTGAGCTGGAAATGGCCATCATTTCTCACGCGTGCGGCACAAGCTGCTGTGCTGAATTACCTCGCGCTTTACAAGGCATCTCTGGACAAGCTGCACCATCAATCAGAGAGACATTTACTGGTGCCCCGCTTGCTACAACTGAAGGGATTGCAGCAGGCAGCCGGAGATTTACTGGGAGCCATGGAGGGACAGACGTCCTTGTGCAGCTCACAAAGGACAGGGCTGTGAGGCTGCTCAGGGGCGCACGTGACACCCTGGGACTGCGCCGGGTCCCCCCGGCACAGGCAGCACCAAGCTCTATTTACAAATCTACAGTTCACACGCATTTCTAACACTTGTGGAGAGTCAAAGCCCCGTCAGGCCAGCAGAAGGCACGGGCAGGGATGACAGAGGCTCAACAAAACAGCCACAGCCCCATCCCAGGATGAGCTGCTGCCACGGTGCAAGCCCAGCACCACAGTCTGAGCCGTGTGCCACGACCAGGAGGGCAGAAGCTGAAGGGAACCGGGGAGAGACAGCCAGACATGCTCACCTGGACAGGTCCAATGCTTTTGTTTCTGCCTCCTGGCATGCCATCCTCTCTGATTGCTGGAAGAAACAACCAAACCTTGGTGAGGAACACTACTTTGGGTATTCCAGAAGGTATCTACTTACTTTGAAAAAAAATCTTTCTACCTTAAAAGGTTCATTTTTTTCATCAAAGAAGTTTATAGAGAAACCTCCAGTGCTTTCCAGGGCACAGGAAACCTTGAGCAGCACACATCATGTTCCTCACCCCAAAGGGCACAGACACATCGATGGGGCTACAAGCATTACTCAGATACTTGAGTTTCTTCATGTGATCCTTGAGTGACAGGTGATGAAGGAATAGCAATCCTTTATCCCAATTAATTCCAGCATAATTCCACAGAGAAGTGACACATGGCAAGGAACCCTACTTCACCCCTGCATATAACCCAACCAATGACCAGACTGCTGGAAAATGAGATGTGAAGGCCAGCACGTCTCACTCCACTGCCCACAGCCCTGTGAGCCACCACGAGCCAGAACCTGGAGAGACACTGAGCAGCGCTGCCACCAACACAGAGACAAAGCACTTCCCTGGTGACTGCTGACCCTGCTGTCACTGCAGAGGGTCACACCTCCTACAGCCACTACAGAAAATGGAGGGGAGATGTTTGACCCTGTCAGTCTCTTGCAAAGCCATCATTTAAAATTCAAGGTACCAGGCTGAGCTGTGCAGTTCCATTTCAGAAGGGCGGTCCTGTTTCGCAGTACAGCAGCTGCATTTTTAAGGCTCTTTAAACAACTTCCAGGGAGTTTTAGTGAAGTCTAATTAAAGGGATTATCCTGGAGCAGCTTCTCTACCTTCCTCCTCCCTCTGCTTTCCTCTGCAGTGACAGAGCAGCTCTGCAGCAGCACAGCACTCGAGGACAGCCCCGCTCATGTGCCTCCCCTCCTGGGCTGGGTCCCCCGTTTATCAGGTCCCAATCTCTTTCCCAGCACAACCTGGCCAGACTTGGCAGGAGGTTCTCCCCAGCTGCATGGTGACCTTGTGGCTGCATGGCCTCACCCTGCTTGGCACTCGGGGCTGCAGGAGGCCCTCCCAGAGCAGAAAATGACACAGAATTTAAGGAAAAACTTCCGCCCCAGAAGAGCCACGCTGCTGCTTGGTTTTGGATACCCTCAGCTCAAACTCTCCTCAGTGCCTCAGGGCTGTGCCTGCAGCTCAGGGAGTGCACACAGGTTCAGCCAGGGCAGAGATGTACACTCCCTGCACTGGGACCTGAACTGCACCTTCCCAAACCCCAACCACCTACCCAAGCCAGACACAGCACTCGAGGAAAGGTCCTGGTGACTGACAACTGCACCAGCCCAGGACCAGCAGCACAGGGATCCCCACACACCCTTCCACCACCACTTCATGGGACCAGCAATAGTTTTAATTCTTCTGACAGAAACTCCATTCCCTCCATGTAACAGCAAGTATTTTCATTTCAAACACCAGGTAACACTCATTTAAGCACACTGAAGGAGCCACAAACACAGGATATAAACCAGCTTTGATTACCTTTGAAATCACACAAATCTCTTACGATATCGCAAGACAAGAAATTCATTTTAACAAACAAGGTTGTTTATTTCCTATGGAAGCCCTTCACAAAAACCACCGGTTTCTCATTAAAAAAAAAAAAAAAAGAGTGATGTAAAAAAAGCTGTCGTGGTTACCTGTTACCCCCTTTAGGTTTTTTTTTAACTTAATAGAACTACAGAATCAGTTTCCCATTTCTGGGGGAATTTCTCTCATTTTCCAAGATATTTCACTGCTAATTGTGACTCAGAAGCTTCTCAGCTTCTTCACCGGTGGGGACTGAATTTCATGCAGTGTTTGGGTAAGGAAGGAGGAGGAAACAAGGCAAGGCAGGGAAGAGGAGGGAAGCAGGACAGGCGGC
>NW_021940039.1:1016503-1022696 GCF_001715985.3 Manacus vitellinus | reverse complement strand
TTTTGCATGAGTGATGGCCTGGAGGCATCAACAACCACATCTAAAACCATAAGGTGACACTTCTGTTTGGCAGGAGAAAGGGGGTCCCTCCACCACTCCACTGCACTGCCAGGGTGAGCACCAGCAGCCCCCACTTCTGCCATCAAACCAAGAAATCCCTGCTTTTAATGGGTACCAGCAATTCCAGAGGTTAAACAGACAAAAGATGGAAGAGCAGAGACGTGACATTGAAAACAACCCCAGTCTATTCATTATTACTAATTTCAGAGCTATTTCAGACTTTCCATCCTGAAGATGGTACCACAGCATTCCGTCACCTCTGCACACATGAGGACCAAGAGCTGGCTGTCCCTAACACAGAACACACCTGGTTTAACCAGGTCAGTGAAGACCCTAACACTTTACCCCTGGGCAGCAGCTGTGAGTCTAAGCTCTCACTGCAGCAAACAGGTAAAGTCTGGCCCAGATCTCTTGGGATTTTAAAGGCCTGCTTAAACGCTTTCATTCTTGCCACGTTAGCAGATTGAAGCATAGAAATAGTGACCACTTTGCTCAGGGTAAGCAATGCAAGGATAGATCTGTCAGGAAGGAACTATTACCTTCCCTAAATCATATAGATCAGTTCTCCAAATATTTATTCACGGTTTCAATTTACACAGATTGTGGCTCAAACACAGTAATGAAGCAGTTCAGAATTTTGTATCTGTGCACAATTTTTAATCCGTGCACGATTTTGCTGAAGTTTCACTTTTCCTCGTCAAAGAGTTTTAGAGGCAGAATTGCAACACAAAATGGCAGCTGAGGGAGGGGCAGCACACGCTGCTAACACCGGCCCCAGTCTGTACCTCCACCCAGCACAGGCCCAGTTCTCGTTACCTTTCCGGTTCATTCCCATCTGGAGGCATTTGAGCAGCCGGCAGTACTGGCACCTGTTGCGCTGTTTGCGTGACATGACGCAGTTCTTGTCCCGGCTGCATCTGTAGACCCTCTTGTTGCAGATGCTCCGCTTGAAGAAGCCCTTGCAGCCCTCGCAGGAGATGATCCCATAGTGCAGCCCCGTCGCCCTGTCCCCACAGATCAGGCAGGTTCGCTGATCCACCCGCTCATCTGCAAGGCAAGAGCAAAGACTGAGTGGACAACACAGCATCACCGAGGGATCACAGACTCTCCTGAGGGGATGGGGAAGGCTCGGCACGCCGTGGCCTGCCCGGACTGACACCTGTGAGGCCAAGCAGGGCACTGGCTCACCCAGAAACCTGGATGGGAAAAAGGGTCTAAGATCCTCAGCAGCACAGACCAGGGTGTGTAAATGCAGGAACTGTGCTGGGCACACACCAGTGACTGCGAAATCCTGTCACACCTCGCATGTTCCAGGGGCAAGCACCTCCGGGCTTCAAACAGCCCCACAGCACAAGTCACTGCCCAGAACCAGAGAACACCATTACAGAAACCATTGCACAGTCAAGCCACAGTGATGTGATTTTACTCATCCTTTTCCAGATCTCTGGAAGACCTTTGGACAACAAAAAATGTAAATTGCAGGGCTCCCCACAACATTAAATTCAGAATTTTAAGACTAACACTGCCTGTGAGAGAGTGCAGGGATGATGCTCAGCTCAGCGAGATCTCCAGACATAGATATCAAACAGAAAGGAGAAAGTAAATGATGGCAAAGACACCAGGTAGTTAACCCAGAATCTTCATCACCTTGTCTTGCATAGGAAGGCCTAAACTTTGGTTCACACCAACAGTCATCTAGCTTAAAACAATGCCAGCAAGTTGCACCAGAAGCTTTTCTTCTAGCAGATGTTTCACACCCAGCACTTTAACCCCTCTCATGCCAGGCCAAGCTGCCTCCAACCCCCATCCTGCATTTTAATCCATTAATATCCCAACAGCTGCAAACAGAGCTGCACTGCATAGGTGGGGCTATTCCAGCAAACCTGCAGTATTCCAGGACTCTCCACGGAGTGGCTTTCCCAAATGTGAAACAGGCATTACCAAGATGATTGGATCCCTCTGCCCTAGCAAGGCAGAGGCACCAAGGAACAGAAAGGAACCACACTGCTGTCTCTCACTCAGTCATGCATTTCCTAGGGATGCTGGTTGAACCAGATTGTTTCCAGCGTTTCTTGGCTTAAAGGCAGGATAGTTCCTCTGCCAGCAGGCAGAAATGCCCACAGCTGAAGCAGGACCTGGGAGGTGGCACTGGGAGCGAATGGAGAAGCTCAGACTGGACAGACATACAACTGCACAAATCCACATCGTGTCTGGAGTGCTGCCCACACCCTCTGTTCCCCTTTGGATACAGACCTTGAAAAATCCCAACCTCAGGACAGCGCTGGCTCGTGAAGATGAGCTGGGTCAACCTCACTTCAGCACTGGCTTTCCTCACTTAGATTTGGCATGGGAGTTTCCTGAGACAAAGGTGTTTATCTACAGGATGGATTTTTGGAGCAGCAGGAGGTAGGAGTCACATCAAAGTCCTGTCCTGCCTAGATAAAGCCTAAGCAAGCTGACAAACCAGGGTGTAGTTTCTTACTACTGCAGAATATGTGAATGCAACAGAAATTAATAAGCCCAATGTATTGGGATCAGAAATGAAACCAGTATTCAGTTACACAAGCCAAGTAAAAATCTAAAGCAGCTGTTTCTACTCACAAGCAGCTTTCTCCAGAGCTTAAACCTAGTAGAAACCAGAACCAATCTGTGTTAATCTCTAAAAGGTTTGCTATGCACAGCACACACATTTGCACTGTTCTGCAAATTTCACTGTTACAAAACCTTAAAATAGAAGGATGAACAAAGGAAACACAAACTTTAAGTGAAGAAATGTCACTGGTTCACACCAAAACATTCCCAGTTCTACAGGACAGACCACCTCAGGTATGTGCTGAGGCCAAAGGAATGTGGGTGCATTTCAGGAGTGGGGCTATCTGAGCATCTCTGAAGGGAGGTAGCTAAACATGACTTTGTAGTCACCACGTGCATAATCTCCACCTTCAGCAATCTGATAAATGAGGGGAGGGGGCTGGGGATTAGCCAGGACACAGGAGTCCTCTATCTGCAGGGTTTAGCTCAGCCTCAGCTTAACTCCTGGCCCTCCCCCTGCTCCCACAGCAGTGCCATAAATCCCGGGGTCAGCAGCAATGCCGTGCCACGGCCGGGCAGGACGAGGGCCTGTGGCAAGCACGGCTTGCACAGCGGGGCAGGCAGGGAGCACATGGAGCAGCAGCGCCGGGCACAGCACCGGGCACAGCGCCGGGCACAGCACCCAGAGCTCGCTCCTCACCGGAGCAGCCCATGGAGGCTCATTTCCAGGCACAGCTTTTTTTGTTGTGGGAAGAATAGGGCCGTCACCCGGCCAACGTGGGAAGCCTGGATGATTAAAGCGAGGGGGAACCAGAATCCTTCCCGCGCCGTCCCCATCTCCCAGAGCAGGGCAAGGCGAGGTGCTGTGAATGGCCCCATCGCCTCAGGAACTGCACATGCCTCCCGCAGAAACTGTTCCTTGGGTGCGTTTCCAGATTGAAATCTGCCGTAGAGCAGCGTCACTCACCGTGAACAAAGGCACAGACCCCAGGGACCACGGAGGTGTCCTCGCTCCCCGCAAACTGACGCTCCAACAGAACCGGGAGATGAAAAATGATGGCCTAAACCAAGTCTTAGGGGTTTACATGTTTAAAAAATCCTGCAGGGACCACGGCCAGGCCCACATCGTTCCCCTGTGCCCACGAGTTTGCTGCTCCTGACCTTTGCTCGTTTTCACCCTACTTAATGCAGTGCCTGGTGCAGGCAAAGGGCGGGAGAGCCAGGGCAGAACCACAGCAAACTTCCCAGAAATGGTAAAGCGCGGGCAAATCTGAAGCAGTTTTGCATTGGGGGTGCTCTGAACTCCCTTAACCCTGAAATTTCATTAGAATATCAAAACACATACTAAGGATAGTCATTTTTAAGTGAATAAGCCTGCCTTCTTTTCCGGCTCTGTCACCTCTCATCTCGCTCATTCCTCCAGTTTCAGACGCTACACAAAACAAGGCAGATTATGAAACAAAGTATTTGAGATGAAATTTTTTTCAAATACCTTGCACATGTTTTATTTCAGAGAGAGAGCTGAGGAAGCTGCCCCCGCCCCCCTCCCCAATTTTCCTGATGGGTCTTACATTTAACAAACTCATACACGGGATATTCTAGCTTTGTTCTCCCAACCCATTGTAGCAGGGGCCACTAAATCAAACAGTTGCTGCTACGACAAAAGCACTCACAAAAATCTCAACCTCATCTTGAACCCTGAAGATTTTTATGGCTACTCCCTCGCTAGCCCCTCCCCGAAGCCACATTAAAGGATGTATTGTTTTCAGAGGTCATGGTAGGTTTCATACCACATACAATGTAAATTCTCCAAGAATATGATGATGCTACACAAGAGTCACAGAAGATGGAAGAGAAGGAGAAGGAATCTCCTCTTTTCTATATTTAATAAAGCAAACAGTAGAAGCAATACACTCACTTTTCAAAAGACTTGCTTTTCCCCTCAGCAAAATGAACAATCTTGATAATTCTTACAAGAAAATTGCTATGCATTTCCAAAAGGAAATACCTTCAAATCCCGCTGAAACACATGGCAAAGGCACATAGAGAAAGCACCAGGGCACATGAATGAGATTGTAAAATACACAGCAAATAAATTAAAGTATGGGGACACACCCTCAGCTCCCAAGCAAGCCCGTGTCACCACTCCCACCTCTGTCACTCCTGAGGGCAAACACCCCGAGCAGGTGAAGGGAAGCACCTTCAGTGTTCGGCCGCATTCCAGGAGGGGACCAGGTGTGGCTGCATCTCAGCAGTTCCCCAGGCTGCAAGGGGATCACCCCATCCCTGGAGACCCAGCTTAAAACTCTACAGCCACTACAGCTCCCTGCAGGATTTACCTTGGAAATCAGGCAGCATGTTGGTGCAGCTGGCTTGTGAGATTCTCCATATCGGTGCTTTAGGATGGAGGAGAAACAAAGACTTTATTTCCCAGAGTGAGGCCAAAAGTGAAGGCACAGTCCCTCACCCAAACCCCAGGACAGACGATGCTGGGATTTGGTCTGGCTGGAAAGCAAGAGGAGGCCAAGCTGCTGCTAGCAAAACATCCCATTTATACAACAGAATGTGATTTACAGCTAAGAAAATCTTTTGTCACTGAAAAAAAAAAGATTACAGGCAACACTGCAATTCATTAATATATTTAACATCTTTTCAACTGTGTACCAGTTAGTTGCTTCTTGATTAACTGACCCTATCACACCCCCCTGCAGCACCCTTTAGCTGGGTTTAAATCTCAAGCTGCTAAATACCAGCTGTTTGGGGAGGGAGGGCAGAGGGGGAGATCTCACACATGTGTTACTTAAATCCCAACAGCATCTCGCTCCCCTCTCGCCTCTGCTGATGACTCAAACACAAACAGATGTGTTATGTGTTGGGGTTTCTTTCTCCCCTTATTTTTCCTAACGATTTTTTTCATTGTCAATTTTTATTTCAAGAAAACCATCCTGTGAAAATCAAGCCCCAGAAGTGGAGGAACTCCCCCCTTGCTGCAGAGCAGTTGCATTGTCCAAACAAGCCCACCCCCAAACCAGGCGCCTTTGCTTCAGGGGCCTTTTTTTTTTTTTTTTTTTTTAACTTACAATCGATGAACACAGGGATTAAATTTTCTGTGTGCCAGCCCCTGCTCGGACAGCAGCGAGCTCAGCACGCAGTGGGCTGGGGCATCCCACTCGTGCTCCCCATCGACCCCGCACACGGGGGTCCCAGCCCCACGCTGGAGGCGGGAGAAGGCACCCGCGTCCTGCCTGGCCAGCCCGGCTCAAAGAGCAGATTGTGCTGCCCCGGATCAGGCCGGCCTTGGCGAGAGATGAATAGAATTAACCCTCTCTGAACTAAAACAAAAACATTTGTGTGCCCAGCTGGGAGAAAGGTTAATTTAAATGGACAAGCCTCCTGGAAAAAAAAAAAAAAAAAAGGAGGAGAGAGAAAGAGGCGGCCTGCAACCTTATTCTCTGTACTGTAAAATGATGTTCTTCTCACAGAGAGTCGCATTTTAAAAAGCAGCGAGTGAGCACTGGAAAGAAAAGAGGAGAAACGCTGCACCAGAGGAATGGCCAGTGCATCTCACTCTGCTCTTGCTTTCCAGTAATGAGACCCCAAA
>NW_021940039.1:996780-1014628 GCF_001715985.3 Manacus vitellinus | reverse complement strand
CGACCGACCGACCGACCGACTGACAGACAGACCGACTGACTGACAGACAGACCGACCGACTGACAGACAGACCGACTGACCAACAGACAGACCGACTGACCGACTGACAGACAGACCGACCGACTGACAGACCGACCAACCGACTGACTGACACACCGACCGACCCACAGACTGACACATCAACAGACCGACTGACTGACAGAGAGACCTACAGACCGACCGACAGACCGACCCACAGACTGACACACCGACCGACTGACCAACTGACAGACCGACCCACAGACTGCCAGACCTGACCGCCTGACAGACCAACTGATCAACCATCTGATGGACAGACTGATCAACAGACAAACTAACCACTCAACTGAGCGACAGACCGACTGACCGACCGACTGACTGACCAACCACTGCCCCCGCCACAGGCACAGCCCAGGCAGTAGCCACCAGCTGTTGGACACTGGCCATCACCACTGGCCATCACCACCAACCACCAGCCATCACCACTGGCCATCAGCCACCAGCCATTGGCCACCGCCATAAGCCACCAGCTGTCCCCACTGGCCACCAGTCCCAAGCCAGAGTGTGGCCACCACCTTGCACAGTCCTTCCACCAACTCCAGGGCAGTCAAGAGAACTGCCCACTGCAGTATGAAACAGGTACCACTGACACACATCCCCCAGCAAAATGAGGGATCCCCAGTGTGAAAATACAGGTTGCCCAGAGAAGCTGTGGCTGCCCCATCCCTGGAAGTGTTCAAGGCCAGGTTGGACAGGGCTTGGAGCAACCTGATCTAGTGGAAGGTGTCCTGGCCCATGGCAGAGGGTATAATGAGATGGTCTTTAATGTCACTTCCACCCCAAATCATTCTGGATTCTGTAACTCTATAAAAATTATTTCTTTATACTAATAACAACTCTTGGCCAAAACCTGATGTTTAATTTTTAATCACAAGTGAAAAGCGAACTTGAGATCAATGGGTTTGACAACTCAGCAGACACAGGCAGCACCAGCCAACATGCACAGCCACTCTCAGGCCAGTGTGGGCCAGATAGCACCATGCTGCTCTTGAGCAAACCCCTTCCCATGCCCACGCCTGGCAGAGCACTCCCAGGGCACAACCAGAGCTGCTGTGAACATGGAGTGGGCTACAGTGCAGTTCACCTGTCCTTAGGGCTGCAGACACGAGGTGCCTGATAAACTGTCCTGGTGCTCAGCTGTATTTGACCAAGCCCAAACAAATTCTCAACACACTGGCAGCATTTAAGGGAATGCCCAGAAGCATTTCTGCTGATGCCCAATCCAACCTGTCCTCCAGATGTCTGGATGTCTCAAAACTGACTCTCCTCAGAAGCCACAGTCTGCTCTGTTCCTCATCCTGAGGACTGCGGGGTTTAAATGCGCTCTCAGAAATGGCTGACTTAGAATAAACAAGGCGCAGAGGCAACAAAAGAGGTCATATTTCACTTCTTCCTGAGCCTGAAATCTTATTGCTTTCTGGTGACATCCAGCAATGCAAATAACCTCGTGTGCATGCAGGGCAGAGCTCAGTGGCATCCTCCTGGCAGCCCAGGCACCCTGCTCTGGCTGACACCACCTGGGCAGGGGGCTGGCCACACGGTCTCAGAGGTCCGTGCCAACCCCAAGCCCAACCTAAACCCTTCCGTGAGTCTCTCTACTCATAATCCTGTTCTAACCCAGCATTTCTGCACAGCAGGTGCACTTGCAGGAGCAAGCTGTTGCCAGCCCGCCCTGCACCGGCCCAGACTCTGGTTTGCTGATGCTGTAAATCCGTGCAGTTGCTGGGTGGGTCCGTGACACGCTCCTCGGACTGACCTCTCCTCTTCACCGTGGCAGTTCCCGGGGCTGGGCTGTGCGAGGAGCCGGTGCTGTGCCCTCGCAGCGCATGGCCAAGGTAAGCCAGGCCTGGCTGCACTATTGACACAGCTGTTTGCAATTGTGCTGCTCCCAACGCTCTGCATTCTTCATCCCATGTGAGCCCTCCCTGGCTCCCGGCACCCCTCGGAGAAGTGTGACCAGAATGCAGAGCGCTTATTTTGTAACGCTGCGGTGTGATGTGGACACAGAGGGCTGAAATAAAGCAACTTAATCTCAGGATAACACAAAGTTGCTCCCACAACTGCTGTTGGGGCTCAAAACAGAGATACACCAAAAAAAACCCAAACAAACAAACCCCAAACAACCAAAAAACCCCTCCTAATTCTGAAATTGCAATTATAAGACAAAACCTGGCTGGGAAAAGGAATGATTGCCCTAACAACCCAAATCTTCCAAATTACTCAAACTTGCATTAAATACGCATCACAGTTTGTCCATAATAAATCCCCAAGGGCAGAAAATAATTGCAGAGATCTGGAACTATTCTCTAAAATCAGAGGCCAAACTGGAAATGGGCAGAGGCCAGGCAAAGAGAAAGGAAAGATGAATTCCCTCATCTGACCCAAACAGCCTTGCAGCAAGTCTGGGCGAAGGAAAAAGAGAGTGGCTGGTTCTTATTTTGGCCTGAATCAGCCAATTCCCATGCCAGATGGAAAAAGCTGATGCTACCGTAACCAACATCTAAAATTTTAGAATGACACCAATTCATAACAGTAAAAGCCAAAACCATTGCCCAAAAATGGGCAAATGGCACTGCTGCCTGCAAGGGATTCATTGTCATGATTTAAAGCCATGAGGGATGGACATGGGAAGCAAGAGGAGGTGCTGCCTCTCTCCCC
Organism: Manacus vitellinus; assembly: GCF_001715985.3. Lineage (NCBI taxonomy): Eukaryota > Metazoa > Chordata > Aves > Passeriformes > Pipridae > Manacus > Manacus vitellinus. The sequence goes on along the minus strand of NW_021940039.1, from coordinate 1,011,892 downwards.
AGGCATGTGCCATGAGGCTGCCCTTCCAAAGAGAAGGAATTCTTAAGACATGTGACGGTTTCAGAAATACAGAGCTAAACTGGAGTCACAAGCCAGAGCCAAAATGGGTTGAACAGTGCCAGGCCAGGCCAGTGCAGGTCTCTCAAGACACTTTCTGCCAGTACCATCACTCACCACAGCCAATCCCTAAAAGCTTTGATGAAAACCCCAAATTTGGGCAGAGCAGGGCTGGCAGAGCCACGTGGCCCCAGGACAGGGGCAGCCCTTCCTCACTCTTGCTCTCCCACCCACAGCCACAGTTTCATAATTCCCAGGGCTCCAGCAAGGCTTTGCCCATTTTCATGACAATCGGGGCTCTGTTGTGTCCCTGCAGTTTGAGCCATCGGCCCCTTTGTGGCACGAACAAAGTCCGGGCTGTGGATAACAAAACCCAGCACATCTCGGCACTGAAGGCGACAAACCCCGAGCTGCCCCACACCACCGAGCTGGCCACGGGCCAAACTACAACAACGAAGTGGATTTGATTTCAAGCAGCAAATAGATCCTAAGGAAATACTCAACTCCTGGCTTTGTTTTCATTTTATCAACAAATGGTGCCACTGGCAGCACCTCTGCTGTGCGACACCAACGGCCTGAGCAGGCGCAGGAACGGCCCCGTGCCAGGGAACAAGACCCCTGCACCAGAACCAACCTGGTTTGCAAATGTAGCTGAATAAATTATATAAATTCTGATGAACACATCTCAGCAGCCTCAGTACTGCGGACGTTACCGCTCCCAGCCACTGCAGTGAGAGGACTGGTTGCAGGTAAACACAGCACGTACTTTCCCCCAAAAATCTATTTCCCTCTCCCTATGTATGCAGGTATTTCAGAGAAAATTAAAAAAAATATATAAAATTTCTTAGAGAAGCTGTGGAAGGAACTGCATGGAATGATAATAAATATCCACCTGACGTCCTGTGATAATGGTTTAACAACAGATCGGGTAATTCCTCTGCTCCCCAGCATTAAACGCACCAGGAGCGTGGAGTTAATAATTCTGCTGAAGGTGGTCACTTGGTGCACATAAAATTAAGCAATTTCCTCCTTCTTGCTAGTTTGATAGGTCACTGTGTAAATAGAATCCTCTTATCAGTTTCCAGAGTTATCTGTTTTTTATATTTTTATTTGCCTGGCTACTGAATTTGCCATCCCAGTCTATTGAGCGCTTGCAAGAAGCGTTTCATTGCACCTCCCTTGGTGGGTGACAAACAGCAGAGAGCTCTGTGTAACAGAGGAAAAGGCAGGGGGAGGTTAAGGGCTCCTCAGAGAGGTCGCCTTCAGAGGAAAAAAGGAAAACAAATGGGATTGTAGGCATGGGAAGTATATGGCTTTACTGCCTTAGCAGGAAAGTACAAGAAAGGAGAATTGCAAAGGGAGAAGCTTTACATTTCTATGAGCAGGCAATTGAGCTCCATTCCCTTCCTATGGGATGACTCCATCCATTCTGGGAGCATATCTCCTGTAACTCCCAGTAACCAAATCAGGTCACACAATGTCAGATCATTCTGGAAAACATGGGGAAGTCCTTGGGCTGGGTCCCCATTGCAAATGTCAGCCCTGCAGTTGCATTATACTTTGAAGATAAACTTTCAGAGATCTACCCAGACAGGACCTTCCAGCCTTTGCCTGAATTTGAGCAGGAAGAGGATGATGGTGAAATAACTGAGGACTCTGATGAAGATTTTATACAACCGTGTAGAAAATACCTAAAATCAGATGAGAGACCAGTGCACAGAAAATAATCTAATGATATGGACCTGAAATTTATTGTAAAAACTGTTATTTAAGTGTTCCTGGAATATTATTATCAGAACCAAGCGCTGCACAGCCGGGGCAACAGTGGGCCCAGGGCAGGATCCGACCCTCACCCCCCCATCCTCCTGTGGTCAGTTCTTTCTCCCACAGGCTGAACTGCAGGCACAGAATCCATCAAGCAAACACTGGGTGCAGCAGCAGGGCTTTGTCCCAGCATATCCCACCCACAGAACCAGTGCACCCATCAACAGCGTGGGCACAAATGAGCCAAAAGCTTTTCATCCCAAACCTGGGCAGAAAATTATGTTTAGCAGGATGCAGGAAATGAGGAGAGGCCCATAGGGCAGGAGGCAGAGAGTATCTCCTGGGTTTGAAGAGGCAGAAAAAGTTTTGTGCATTAAAGTGATAAACTGAAAAGCCAAAAGATGATTTTATGGCTGACTTAGACAAACTGGATTCACACAGCTACAGCAGCCTGCTGCAGTTGCTGATGTTTTTAATAATATCAACAACAGACCAACTTTGTTACTATAAGTGTAATTATTATAGTTCTCAGCACTATTTACAAATGGCAGTTTGGTGCTGAGCAGCAATTTTTTGTATACCCAGGGAAAAACAAACAAACAAACAGTGAGGATGTTTCCTCAAATTTCAGGTCAGATGGCAAAACAAAGAGGAAAAAACCTTCAGAACTACAGATGTAGATCCTGTACCTGCACCAACACATTGCTGTGACCACAGAGGCTCAGGAGCTGCTTTGGATCATTAGGAGCTGGAGCAAGTCCTGTTTGGGAACAACCTGGCTGCTCCATGCCTCTCATACACCATGTGTGGAACCTGGAGGTGTGGGGAGACGTGGGGGACACGTGGGATGGGGCTGCGATGCTGAGCACGGGCAGAGCATCCTTGGTGTGGCAGGGCTGTCACCAGGCCCAGAGAAACGCCTGGATTCTATGGAAAGGGAGAAAACATCGACAATCCTCACCCTTGGGCTTCACAGTAGGTTTAACACGTGCTGTTCTGAAGGGTTCCTGCGGGCTCGCAGAGATGGGCCCCCAGCCCCGACCCCCGGGCAGGGCTCAGCCCCTCCACACCCGCTGCCCCTTCCCTGGGCGATGGTGCCGCGGCAGGGCCAGCGCTGCCCCCGCAGGCCGGACAGGCCGGACAGGCCGGACAGGAGCTGGACAGGAGCTGGACAGGAGCTGGACAGGAGAGGGCAGCATCCGACCGGCGGACACGGCCGGGCCGCGGGGACCCCGGAGCGCCGGCACCACAGCCACGGACCCGCGGAACGGGCTGGGCTGGAAGGGACCCACGAGGATCACGAGTGCCAGTCTCGGCCCTGCACAGACACCCCGAGAGTCCCCCCGGACTGGGCACGCCGCGGGTCAGGCTCGGCAGAGCCGAGCTCAGTCCATACGAACCCGCATTTCAGCACCAGCTCCGGCCTCAGCTTTGGGGAGAGAGCCCTCCTGGCCCCAGCACTGCCCCAACAGCTCTGCAGCATCCTCACCTCCGGGGTGCCAGGACAAACGGGTCCTGCTCATGGGCCGGCACCTTGGTTTTATTTTTACTGCAATTAGCTCTCCTGTCATTAGGAGTAGGTATTTAAGATGTCCTTTTTTCCCCCCCAATCTTCTTTGAGTATTCCATTTAACTTGTCGAAGTTTGTAATCCTTTTTTTTTTTTTTTAACAAGAAAAGGAAAAGCTGATCAGAAAAGTCCTTCCAGAATTTACAAACACGGGAATAAAATTATGGAGGAATCATCTGGTATACCCTGACAATGCCCCCAGACTTCCCCTTTGTTCCCAGGTAGTTGGCCAAGAATACATCCATGCAGAAAACAGCATATTGCACTCAAAAAAAACCCCATCACCCCAACTCTCAGCTTCTGTAAGAACCCCTGCCAACACCTCAGCTTGGAGACTGACTGATTTACCACCTAAAACATATCTCACCGTAACCCCCTATAAACCACAATTACTTCTTGAGATGTTGGCAAGTTGAAATAAAATTGTGAAATGTCAAAATCTACGGAAAATATATTTGTTAGAATGGCAAGGGCAACTGAGGGAAGAGAAAGTGGCATGGGACAACAGGGCAGGAGAAATCCCATACTCAAGAAATCCTTACATAAATTCAGTTTCCTTTCTAGAGGGCTTTGAAGCAGAAAGAAAAGGCAACCAGCACAGCAAGGTGGCCCAGTGACACACCCGGCCCTGTTTTAGGGGGAGGAGGGTCCATGATTTGTCATCCCCTTTTGCTGTCCAGCTACAATGTGAAAGGCCCAGCTCAAAGCTGCAGTGGTGGCTCCTCAAGAAAAATGCTTTCATAATTTTGTTTCTACTATTGCAGATGTGAGGGAAATGTTGCCATGAGCTACACAGGTTGTCCTGGCTGCAAAGGCAATTCCTTGTGTGCACAGCAGGTCCTGTGATTTCAGCACAACACAGCACAGGAGGACAGTGCTTGGGAAGTTAAATCTTTGTATTCAGTCCACTCCTTTGGAGGAGCCTGGAAATCTGGGCACTTCTGCTCTGCTCCCCCCTCCTACTAATATTGCTCCCACTTCTGAACGGGGCAAGAGCTGAATCCTGAAAAAATACCTCTTACCTCCCTGTATTCCTTCTGCTAAACCTGATCCTCATCCTTTCCTTCTGATAAACTAGATAATTCACACATCACCTCTACCAGCTGCTCCTAGGCCCAGATACCACCCACCCCAGACAGCACGAGGTCCCAAATTAAGATGTACGTGACTCAAAGAAGAGCCAATTTTATTAGACTAACACCAGAGGAAGAAAATCTTCCATCTTCCTGTCATTCGTGAAGCCTCCCAGGACAAAGTATTCCCATGCCTGCTCCTGACAGGGAGCGAGCCTGCCCCAGTGCAGGGACTGCTGCTTTGGGTGTAAAGGCTGAATCCAACATGCAGTATTTAAGACAATTAGGTTTTCAAAGAAACTACACTAAACATTTCTTTCATGTGTAATCAAATTATGTTAAAGCAAACCTCATAATTTAAACCATTCCATTGGTCAGCTCCTATTTGTTTTCCCTGCACCCTCATTTTTGCTCCAGATCTGTCACATTACATTAACACCTTTCCTACTCACTGCCTACAGAAATAACAGCCTTCGACATGCCTGCACAATCCATTTGTCCTGCTCTAATTACTTTTTGACATAGCCTCTTCTGCTGTTATCTTGCCTTTTCTGACCCCTGTCTGTATTAAAGCCATTTAAAACAATCTTTAAACTCTGTATCTATTGTGATGTGTCTTATATGATACTGCTGGAGTATCAGTCAGCAACATTTTGTAAATCAAATATTTAAATCTATGGTAATAAGATAATGTACTTGAGCTGGAAAGCTACTGCATGGTGGTAACAGCTACAACTGGCTGCTCACAACACAAGCCCCCAGGACTGCAGCACATTTTCAGGATGGAATTCCTATAGTCATAAAACTGTTCTACATAGGGAAGCTGCTCAAAGATAAACAGGGTCTTCTGTGTACTAAGGAATTTCCTTTAATTTCACAAATGGGGAGGAAAGCAGGAGAAACTGAGAAAAGTGGTCATCCTGCACAAACAAACCCAAACAACCTCCAGACAAACTGAGCAGACAGGAAGAGGAGCAGGCAGGGTGCACCAACAATGCAGCCCATGACAAATCACACTCTTCTCCAAATCCAGAGAAGAAACCATGAATCTCTAATCCCAATATCCCTCTGTTTTCATCAAGCCCATTCAAAAACTGTGCCCTCATTTTCTTTTGTGGTGATTCACAGATGATGAACCTCTAATTACCAGCTACTTCCCTGGCTGAAGCAGCAGAGGATCTGCTCTGTGCCAAGTGTCTGCTTTGGAGTCAAGAACTTATTCCACATGGTGGAACTAATTTTTTGGATATCAAGTTGATCCCAATGTACACACGTCTCACTATACAGTCTAACTACATCTTCACATGCTATTTTCCACATGATCCAGCCTCATGCTAACTTAATTGGTAGCTAGTCAATATTTTACTCACATTAGAAGAGACTTCTCAAACCTACATTTGCTCTGGTTCATTTACAGGGTAATTATCCAGTTCACACCAAGTCTGGTCTTCTAGATCCAGCCAGTGCAGACACAGGCACAGCTCTGCTGGGAAAACACAGCTCTATACTTTGTCTTCCAGATGACAGCACTATAAAACCAACGGGGGACAAAACCAGAGTCAATTAAAATACATTAAATGCAATGCAACAATTCTATGATTTGTCATAGAGATTTTATTTCTTTGAATTCCTCTAACTGTGTCCTCAGGACATTAAATCCCATGAATGCTGCGTAAAGCTCTTCTCACAACACTTTCCTATGCTCATTTTTATTTTCCCCTTTTTCTTTCCTGTCAGCAGCCCTGACCACAAACCTCGGCCTCATTAAGGCATCTCAACAGAGAAGGGACCCATGGATCCAGGACCAGAGCAGTCTGCTGGAAAAGCAGGAGTGTGAGATGCTGCTGTGCTGGAGCACAGCTGATGGAATGGCTTTTCAGCAATACTGACCTTGCAGGACATCTAGTAGCAGGAGTGGGTCATGCTGAAACATTGATTACTGAAACAGTGAGTATACAGGGGACCAAAACCAACAGACGCCAGACCTGGAATCGAGGCCGTAGAGATTTCCAAATTTCGTGCCTCATGAGTGAAGAGGCTCCAAGCTCCTCTGTACAGTGGCATGGAACAGCATCTCCAGAGCAGCCGCAGGCAAAGTCAGGGACTTAATTCCTTGTGCAGGAGCCTCGTGCTAGGAGGACACCCACATTAGGACTGTGATTAGTTCTTAACAGATGCCTCTAAATTGCCTGCTGGAGGAAGCCACCTTTCCCCGTGACTGATGCTGGCCCCCGAATTAGGGGGGTTGATTTCCCCTCATTAAGCCTGTCCTGAGCTGCTCCCTGCGGGAACAACCGGCCTCCCCACGGCTCCCACCGCAGCTCCAGAGAAACACTGGAACCTCATGGGACCCCCGCGACCGCCCTGCCTTTCCTGGCTTTGGGAATGTGAGGATGGCAGATCAGCTGAACCAAAGGAGCTCTCCCCGTTCCTCTCAGAGCGCTCTGTGTGTGCTGGACAGACAGACGGACAGACAGAGCTCCCTTCCCAGCTCTCCCGGCCTCGCCGGCTGCCGACCATTTCCATAAATCCTCCCACAATGCAGCGCAGCGGGTTTAGCCGGAGGGATCCTCCGCAGCACGGGGTGCTGTGAGAAATGTGAGATGGTTGTAGAGGAAACATGTAAGATTCGGATTTGAAATTAAAATGATCTGCCCCAACAACAGCGCCTGGATTTCTGCATTAAATTTTTGACATTCCAATGGTATGATATGTTCGTGTTGCTCACCCAGGATAATCCCACACGATTTTTAGAAGTTAAAAATTAAAATCTGCAGTAGGGTTTTTATCATATATCTTGGAAACAAGGCAAATAGAAAACTCCCAGTGCTCACCACCAGGCATCTTATCAGCAGAAACTATGGGGCTCTTTGTGCTGTGTTGTGATGACTTTGCAGCACACGTACTCCTGAAAACAGCCCTTGCTACTCACAGGAGACACCCTCGATGCTCAGATCCACAGATCTCACGGTGAGGTGCCACACTGGGTGTCAGAACAGCCTAAATCACATCCAGCAAGTTCCTACGCCAAATTTAGCAAACTGTGCTCAAACTACGTCTACAGGAGCTCTTGTAAGATGTTAGATAAGGGCCACACTGGGATTACACACAGTCAATATTTGGTTAAATCAGGAATTAAACTTATAAGTTCCGGAGATACAAATGTCACTTAACAAAACAGAACATAAATACCCACAGGGCAGTAACCCTCTTCTTTGAAGCAAAAGAGACATCCAGCTTTTCCTGTGTGAGTCTTGCCGAAGCCTAATTACATTATCGCTTGTTATTTGTAACAAAATATAAACATTTCCCTCATGCCCCCAGACCACGATCACAGAGGAACCCCTGCACCCTCACGTCAGTATATGCTGTCATGTAGGATATAAAGCACTCTGACCTAGTCTCATCCACCCACTAAATTGCTCCAAAGTTTTCCTTGCACGTATTCTCTGCAAGTCCAGGGAGAAGCTGCTTTCTGCACTGGCAATACAGCGAGCAGGGTGACAGTCTAACATGGTGTCCTGCTGAGATCCAAGAATAGCAATGCCTTAAAAGGCAGCGATGTTGAGATCACAAGGAAAAGAGAATTAGGGCACAGCTGTGGAGTTCTGTAGGCTAAAACATAGACTCAATATGTCAGAGAAAATTAAATCACAGAGCTACATGTAATTTCTAGTCTCATTTGGAACTTCGCTGTAGCTGTGCAGAATTTGTGCTCGGGTCATACATGTGAGTCGCTGTGTTTCTGCACACAGGAATAAAACATGAAGTTAATTTAAAAAGAGAAAACAAAGGAGTTATATGCAGCAGTAACAGAAACATCTATGTTTGAAGGATGTGTACATGCTATTGCAGCTCACCCACAGTTCCATGGGCAGCTCTGGAGGACAGGCAGCAAAGCCCCAGCCCCACCTGTGACACCAGCAGAGCTCACAGCCTCACCTGCACACAAAACAAAGACAAACTGACCCAACACACACAACAGATCTGAAAAACGCCTGCTTTCCTGTGATTCTCAGACAAGGGAAAGGGACCCTTCCTCAAAAATGAAGGTACCAAAACTGATAACAAACTTTTGCATAGGCTTTCCTCTCGAAGAAGTGGTTACATTTTACAGAATGGTATCTATATATAAATTTTCCAGTATTTCTTATCCTTGAAGCCCAGTACCAGCTTCTCCTCTGAAAGCATTCAATATCCACACAATGCAGTCCATTATCCTCTGCCAATATCTACTATTGCAATCTGAGTCCAACTAATGAATTTTTTGGGATATCAGGGTTTGTGCCTTGAGCTGGGAGGTTGGTGCCTTATATCCAGTGTCTTCTCCCCAGCTCCAGAGAAACCTCTGAAAGCCACTGTGGCAGAGACCAGCACAGCTGTTAGATGGTAAGAAGTGTGGATTCCTTGGGAGTCCCTGGATAAACAGCTGGCCTTTGGGCAGAGCAGGACAGGCTGGACCCAGGGAGCAGCTGAGCTGTGCCTCACCTGTATGAGTCCAGGCTTTACCAGAGCAGCAGACTGAAATTACCTCTTTAAAAGGCTCTAAAGGCCAGGGACAGATAAGACAGAAGATGGAGGCGATAAAAGAAGATGCTAACAAGGGAGCAAGAGACTGATTGGGGTGAGGATTAGATGGCCAGGCTTTCCTAAATCACTGGTACTTGAGCACTGTGGTGGTACAGAACAGCAAGAAAACAGAGGTAGGTAGGAAGCTGCAGTAATTACCTGTGTTGAGCTAAGTGTGTTTCCTGTGGAGCTCACAGAGCATGGCTGATCTGTTGGTATCAGCCATCCTTTGTCCCTAAGGAGGTAAATTATACCTCTGATTTGTATATGAAAGTTCAATAACTCTTAATGGTTATGCTTGACTGCAGACAGAGCTGTGGACTAACATCTCCAGGAGTCAATTCCTATGAAGGGGTAATACATGGAGAGATTTCACAAAGTGAGAGAGTTCAGCAGCCAACAGCCAGGGAGAAGTGAAAACAAGCCAGGGAGGGATGTGCAGGGGCAGCACAGGGAGTGTCTGGCAGGGGGACGGGGCTCAGCAGGATGGGACCTGTTGACCCCTCGACCCCATCTAGCAGGTGGCATCCCTGCCCGTGGCAATGAGGCTGGAATTAGATGATCTTTAAGGTCCCTTCCAACCCAAGCTGTGCTATGATTCTGTGACCCACCTCCTACTGCTGGAGTTCCAGAGCAGTGTGCACATGGCACTGCTCCAGAGGAGGAGGAATGCACCGTGATAGCCATCACACGGGGAAGGAGATAACCCAGGAGTGCAGGAGATGAGCAGAAGGGGTGTGTGAATTCAGTCTGCAGTGATGGAGGAGAGGAGCTCTTCTGGAAACTGCCAATACTGGGAAGGGTTAACAGGGCAGTCCCGGAGGACGGGCGCTGCACGCAGGGGCACACGTGCACTCCACGATTTAATTAACAGAGAAAACGCCAAACGTTGGAGACGAATTGCTTTTCCCGAGCAGGACTGAGTGTTACCTACTTTAAGCACAGCCCGGTTCATGCATATGCAATGTTCACAAACACCGCACGTGGTGCGGGAAACAATCCCGTAAATGAGGATGCGAAAGGAGGTCACTAATTCTCCCGGAATATCTCCGGGATGCAGGCGCGGCGGCCCCGCACGCGATCCGTGCCCACCGCGGGGTCCCGGCGCTGCCCGCCCGGCCGTGCCAGCGCCGCCCGCCCTGACCCACTTTCCCGCAGCATTTCTGCATAGCGACAGAGGGCCGAGCAGGACAAGTGTCACCTCCCAGCCCACGGGATTCTCCGTCCCCTACTGCTTCCACTGCAAGGATGTGCCCGGCATTTACACGCAGGCACACACGAGCACTCGGCACTGCACACAAATGTAAGTAAACACACAAGTGCCAGGAAGAGAAGGAATTACAACAACGAAATCCCGTTCTTGTTTGCAGAATATTCCTCTGAAGCAGGCACAGGGCTATGACGGCGGCTACATGAATATCCATCTCATGGATCCTCCCTGGCAGTTCCATTCCGGCCAAAGCTCTTTTAAAGGGACTTTGCTCATTTCTGGCTGGTCTGAGCATTCCTGTTGCCCCGAACCAATCCTGCCCTTTCCCTTCCACCAAAAGGAATCCTAATGTACTGAGCCACCCAGAAAATTACAATTCCTTCATTACCCCCAGCCAAAGCTCTGACACTGTGAGGAAATGCATTTTCCCACTCCAAGCCCCTCACACCTCTAGTACTGTCCTATTTCCTACTCTCTCAGTCCCTTTGGAATTACAGTGTATTGACTGCAGATGCACTGGCAGTTCTGATGTCATCTCAAGGCTTTTTCTTTTTTATTTTTTTTCTAGGTAAAGCATCTATATTTCCTCTGTTCTGAAATTTTGTGCTGAAACTATAACAAGCCAAAAATCTCTTCAATGGGAAATTTCACAAGCAGAGGATTATGACTTCAGCTCCAGAATAAGCAGCAGGAGCAGATGGAACTCTTCAGAAACAATGATTCCATTTTCATGCAAATTTCCTTAGTAGTTAAAAAAAGACGAGGAAGAAAAAAAACCACCAAGATATCAGAATGGTTTCTAAATGGAAGGTTTTTGAATGATGCTAAAAGCAAAGGGCTGGTAGCTCTCCACAATCCCAAGCATTTTAGCAGCAGCCAGTGGAAAAAAAAAAAAAACCATGACAAACTAAACCCAGACTCCATCCCCTCAGAGTCAGGATAAGGGAAAGGGAAAATGGAGTGAGAGTGTATTTTAGGTTTTATGATTTTCAACATCCTCGGTTTTGTGCTAATGCACACTTCAGAGCTAATTCTTATGCTCTTTAGGAGCACAGGCTTCATTCATGAAGCAGCATGACAAAAATTCTTTATCCACTTGATGACTACAGAAGGTGACAGGCAGCGAGGCGCAGCAGCCACGGGGACCCTGTCGGAGTGCTAACCTGCAGCGCTGCTCCTCGAGCACAGCGCTCCCCTGATTGCAGCAGCACACACATGCATTTTTCATAGCCCAAATGTGGAAACCCAGCCAATTCTTTTGTTATTAATACTGGCAGCATACCCTAAACAACAAATAATGCACAGAGTTAGCAGACCCCATTTCTGGCTCTTCTGCTGACTTCTTAGTCAGTTTTGGTCTTGTGCCTTCCTTTTGCCCTTGTGTTTGCTCCTCAAGTGAGACAATTCAAGCTATTCCCTCACTCCCAGAGTGGTGAGGACAACAGGCTTTGCACACCACAGAGTGGGACTGCCTCTGTGCCACACCACAGAACCAACCACCGTCCTGCTGTGCACACAGAACACACAGTCATGGTAGGAACTGGAACTCTTCAGAAGGCCCAGGGAATTCTACTTTTACAGGCTGCTCCTTTAGACTGAGGTTTTAAAGCCGAGAGGGAACGACATGCACAGAGGAGTGGGGATGCAACCAGCTGCTGTTTGTCTCTGCCTCCCCTGCCCGTTGGACCAGGGGAATGCTGCAGCCAGGTCTCTCTCTGTGCAGCATCCAGGTGCCAGCACAGAGCTGCTGCCACTGGGCAGCTCCGGCCCCAGCGACGGTTCCTTTGGATCACCCTCTCCAAATCCAACTGTCCTTCCTGGCACAGTCTTTCCCTGATGCTGCTCCTGATGTTTTGCAATGAGGTTTCATAATTGCCTATCAATTCTATCAAACAATTCTATCAAACAATTTCTATATCACTCGGTTTCACATTGATTTTTTAAATTAGTTTTATCCTGCCTTTTCCATGCAAAAGCAATATAAAGTTGGTTTCAAATAAGGCTACAAAGAGTGTTACAGGCTTCTGAGCCATGTGTTCAATACCAAGAATACTTCTGTTTAATCCCATTCTACCTACACTTATCCCTTTCATCATGTCGCTGGCCAAATCTTTTCACTTTGAATTTGCTCTCAAACTGAATCTCCTTCCTTCCTCATCTAGTTAGATGGATTTAAGCAATGACAGCTACTGAAAGGACAGAGCACAGACAAAATAACCTCAAAAATGGGCTCAACAAGCTCTTCCTTGCTTACTTCTGAGCAGAAGGATGTAAAGAAACAATTTCCTCGGTTAATCCTTCTTTGACCCAAATTAACTTTTCCCAAACTATTTTCTTAAATAATTTGTTTTACAGTCTTGCCTGAATAAACTCGGCAATAGACATGTCTCAGTTGCCCAAGGAAAGGAAGAGAACAGCAGTGGGGAGGGATAAGAAGATAATTTGGCTGGTCCAACCAGTGCAGTGCCGCATGTTAGGGTGGTGGAAGAGGGGAGGTTCAGATTAACACTCTGGATTTCTCTTTATTTCTCAATAAAGATGACATAGGGGGAGAAGAAGACACATATCCTATCCTTTAACCCCCCACATGTTCACGTGCTGGGCTTTGAGGTATGAAGAGAAACGAGACCCATCTGCCCCAGGTCTCGCCTGTCTGGGTCAGCACACTGAATCTGAGCAAACTCACTGGAAGGCTCTTCTCTCCTCCTCCCCCTGACTGCAGGACGAAAACTGCCAGAAAGACTCAAGAACAATTGGGAGAAGCACAAGGGAGCACCAGCATTGCCTCTCCTTTAGCTGCCTCAACAGACCTCCATTGCTTTTCCCTTTTGACTTGGGTAAATTTTATGCAGCAAAATCTAACACCAAGCTGGTGACAGTACTGTAAAGTGTCTCAAGGGCTGAAAACTGGGTTGACCCCCACCTCCTGCCCCCAGCCCCATCACCACTGACAGGGTCCTGCAGGGCCCAGCTCTGGCTTGCAGGAGCAGCCGTGGCACAACGGCTGCAGTGCCCTTGCCTGGGGAACTTGTTTTCCACGGCTGCTCCAGCACTTCACTTCCCAATAGGAAATGATGTTTTCCATAGACTTAGTGAAACACGGTTCTAATTTAGTAATTGCAGCGTACATCCAACTGAACAGGACCTGGTGTTTGGAGAATGAGAGCAACAGAATTAGGACGAGCCTCAAAACACTCAAGCGACTCAGCCATTTGAAGATCACCTCTGATGTGGGGACAGAAAGAGGCACCTGGAGACTGGTATGTGTTTATACACTGTGCCAAAACACTGTTCCCTTTTCTAGACCCTAACATTTCATATTGAGGACTTTTATATTATTTCTGCAAATATTAAAATGGGATCCGCAGCCATTCAGATGCCTTGTAAAGCCCATATTACCCTCAAACACCCTCTTAAGGTTTCATCTTTTATCTTTCATAAACAGGATCAGAGATGATGTGTGTTTTTGAGTCAGAAGCACATTCATAACCCAGCAAGCACCAGAACGTGTATTTTAACAGCAGCATCAACTACATTTCAGTAGAATCACTAAAATCCCCAAGTGACTTGAGAAGTGAAAGATAATCTTTGAAAGAGGAGGCAGAGGAAGCTGTCTGGGAACTGGAAAAGTTACCAGACTGGTGATTACGGGCAGAATGGACAGCAGATATGAGTTATCTCCTTCACACTCATGACAAGGAGGTGGGAACCTCTTCATCCCCATCAATAGCAGCTGCATGGCACTGATATGAGCCTGGGTCACTATTAAAGCAGCATGTCAAGCTTTTTTTTTCTTTTTCTTTCCAAACTGCTTCCTTTTGGACGAGCTCCATGTAACTGTCATTTGCTTTCTCATTTCATTTTCATTTTCCATCTATGCATTCATCCAGCCCTTGAGGGGGAATTCTACAGAAATCCCTGTCAAGAATGCCCACAAGGGCCTTCTGACCCACCCCCTCACTGCTCTGCATCCCTGCCAGTGACATCACAGCACGCCCAAAAAACTCAACAAACCCAAGTTCATTTTGACCAGCAAAAGGGCAGGAACCACTGGGACACTTTCCCTTCCTCCGTCACCTGTGGTTGCCCCAGTGTGTGTGCACTGTCCTGGGACACTGGGGCTGCTGGGCCACCAAAGAACCTCCCTATGGTGCAGGACTGTAGGTTGGAAGGGACCTCAGGAGCCACCCAGTCCAACCTCCCCTCCAAGGAGGGTGTCCAGTGCTTTGATCTGCCCGTGTCAAAATGTTCTCAGAGAAGAAAGAAAGGTCAGTGACTGAAAACAATGAGAGAAAGGTGACTAAGAAACCTGGAAGAGATTGAGGTGAGAAAATAGAACATGGACATTACTTCTTCACACTTCTCAGCCTCGGGTTCCCTCTGAAAACACTTGACAAAAGCAAAGTTAGTGTACCTCTGTGTGATTCTGGACACATCCCAGTGTCTTGTTTCACTGTTCCAGCATCGTTAGAGGATACAAACAAGTTCGTGGGAGCAGCTTTGAGCTTTGTCAGTCTCAAACCACCGAAACTAGCAAGGTAGTGGAGTTCATTCATCCTCAGGTGGCCTCATTGAGAACGTGCTTAAAGGCGTTTTATTTCTGTCCTGCCAAACAAACGGCAATGTCCTTCTTGCTGTGCTAGAAAGTGGAAGGGAAACAAAACCGTGTGGAAAATCCCCTCGATGTTACATGTGGTTCGGGGCAGCTTTGCCCATGGGTTTGGGGGGGTCGTCCAGCCGCTCCAGAGGGGATACCCGCGGGGTTTTCCAGCACCCCCGCGTTCCTCGAAGGCGCTGGAGCCGCTCTGTGACACATCTTAGGAGTCTTTAAGTGCGACCACGAAGCGGCCTCGCGCCGTTGCCCGGCCTT